>NC_056735.1:1951733557-1951738557 GCF_019279795.1 Protopterus annectens
TGCAAGTTAAAGGCGCCTGATACGAAAGTATAAAGGAGACCAGCTTGTCCCTCAGGCTCAGTGGTGTAATATCTCTTAACTTCTCAGATCTTCAAAAGTTTGCAGACAATTGCAAACTGGGGTTCTTGTAAAGTTACCTTGTGACATTCAAACTCTCTGTAAAGAACACTCCCTTGTAAATTCACGATGTACTAAAACTAGACTCAAACTACATGTTAAAATATATAGCCTTACACTGTCTAGACAACACATCTCTACAAAATGAAAATATACTTCAGGACCTAGGTAACTGTGTCTCTTTTGACCACCATTTAGTGATAGTTGTCTGAAAAGCATTTTATTTATCCCAGTGAATTGCCAAAGGAATATCATAAAGGTCTTAAAAAGCACTCCTTTATACTCAGCATTGATCAAGCCTGTTATTGTGTACAACTCAAATATGGGATGAATCTCACTAAACATATCAAATAATTAGAAAGACACCAAAGGTCCCTAACCAGAAAGATCACAGGCCCAAATTTTCTGAGCTATCAATATGAGTTAGAAGCACCTATCCCTTTATTTAATGTCTTTTGCTTTTAAGGGAGAGCTCCATCTACCTTGCTGAGCCATTAGAGACACAATTGTCCTGGACTTCATGTTTTTCTGCAATTACAATACCTTCACCAGTACTATAACCATGGACCTAAATCTTCAACAACAGATAAAGAAAACATAGTGAAGGTGCAAGTTTCTAACCTGGCAACTCTGGAATACATTTCTCCTGCACGTTAGGCGGTGTGACTTACTATTTTCCTTTAAACATAAGCTGGATTATTGGATGAGTATCCACAAATTTACTGTAGGATTGACTGGTATGGATATGGAAAAAATGAGGTGCGGCTTTTTGGAGGGTACTGTCAAGGAGTCAATGGTCAGGAAAAATTAGTCACCTTGACATTTCTGTCACTCTATTACTTTATGAATCAATGTTACAAAGATAAGGATACCTATCGCAATGCCAATGTCAGTGTACATAGCAGGTCTGCCATAGAAACACATAATCACCTGGCTCCAAAGTAGACCATTTATTATCTGACTTTTCTATTTCTGCATCATGCAATCCTGATGATCTTATCACAAATTTGACCTTGGCCATGCTGTAGCTGCAGCTCTTGCTGTGCTACATTTTTCTTGGTTGAGCAAGGAAAAAACAACAATTGTGTTAATTACAGTATTCCAGGACGAGTCTATATTAGAACATCGAAGTTTCAAAACTTCAAATGTTCGAAAATCGAACCCTATTCAGCGAAAGCTGAAAACATCGAACATACAGAACAGCGAATTTTTTCCTAGGGAAAAAATTTGCTGTTCCAAAACACATACACACAACACAAGCACACCAAACAAACAGCAATCCACACACATACACCTAAAATCTTACACCTAACCCTACACTAAACTATACACACACCACTAAATATCCACTTACCTTAACCCAAACCCTAACCCTGAGGTCCGTCACTATCGCACATTCACCTCACCCTTGCCCTAACCCTAACCCTAACTCACCAACCCCACCCTAACCCTCACGTCCACACAATCACACACTTACCTGACCCACGCCCTAACCCTAACTCACCTAACCCGCCCTAACCCTCACATCCACACAATCACACACATACCTCACCTGCGCCCTAACCCTAACTCACCTAACCTGCCCTAACCCTCATGTCCACACAATCACACACATACCTAACCCGCACTCTAACCTGCACTCAATAGCACACTTACCTGAACCCGACCCGTAACTTTCCACCACAGCGCTGAAAATACCGAAGCAACAGAAACGGACAACCAAATTCTTTCCCTAGGAAAGAAAATCGGTTTTCTGTTGCTTTAATATTTTCAGTTTTCGCTGAATAGGGTTCAATATTAGAACATTCAAAGTTTTGATGTTCTAATATAGTCCCATCCAGGACAACACAAGTTGCTGATTTTTGTAGTGCTTCACACAATGAAGAAATCTAGTCCTATAAACAATGAAGAACATGTCATTACATGGGAGAGTTTGAATACAGTGGGAGGTGGTTTATAATGTGAAGTGTCTCATTGTTGCCCACAAAGCAGTGGCAGTACAATATCCAGAGTTACAAATTACAAACTTGTAATGTCATGATAAAGAATGACAAGCCTGCAAAGTCATGAGACCATATGGTGCTCACCACATCAGGTGCACAGCATGATCACAGAGGAGGGCAATAGTTTAAATATATTCATTTGAAAATCATGGAGGATAAAATATGTTTTAGTTTAAGGTAAATAGAAATGTAATTATACCTTTCTAATGTAAGGCAACAACACTCTTTTCTGCCAGACTTAAGCATGACATACTGTATTTAAGCAACCTGAATAAACTGTCTGTTGTGAGAGTGGAAGACCATATTCTAACATGGCAAGACAATAATGACATCAACTTTTACTTGATGATTAAAGCGCTGGACAGTGTAGTGGTTAACTGTAAAAATTATTGGCGGGATTTACAGACATCATGTGGCATCTCAAAGAGCTGAAATGCAATCCTAACAACATACCAGAGCCTTATGTGATTCATGACTTACATGACTCAATGAGATTTTTGGCTTGGAAGACTTTCTGATACTTCAAAACCTTTCTAAAAGACTTCCTAGCCAAAAGCTTTCACTGTTCTTGCTCGAGATCTGGTAAACTACAATTCTAAATGTGAACAAATATGTATTCATACCTTACACCTCCTTTTTCTCTTTTCTTCACTCACTTCCTTACTTATCAATTACTGTCCCCTGGCTTTTTCTTTAAATATACTATACACCTGCTTTTCTCTCACATCATATTGCAATACCTGTTTGTATTATATTAAATTACTTTTAATTTATCTATAAAATAGCTACAATTTTTCTAAATATTAAACAATAGTCATATAACTCATACCTATTCTTAACCAATATTTTCATATTAGTTCAAATAGGCTCATAGGTTCATAGGTTGGTACTAGGCTATCTGCCCTAGGGCCTATACAAGCCTAACCATAACAATTCCCTGGCTATTTCTTCCCACACTATTTATTTCCTGGACCCCTGTCTAGCAGGGTGACTGACGTGATCCTCAGGGTGAATTTCCTTTCTCCCATCCAATCGTCAAGGTTCCTTTTGAAGAGGGCCAAAGAGGTGCTCTGCTTGACATGTATGGTCAGTCTATTCCAGAGTCTGGGGAGTCTGTAGGTCAGAAACCTATCCCTCCAGCATGTTTTGTTTATTGTGATGACAAGGTTTATATCCCTGGAGCACGTGGCTCTGAGGGATTGGGATTTCTTTAAGTGTAGCATGTCCAACAGCTCAGGGTTTGATATGGCCTTGTATGTTAAGCAGAGATAGTCTCTGAGTAGAAGATATGCGACAGAGTATAGCTGGAGCTTTTTAAGGCGGTCAGCATAGGGCATCTGCTTTAGACCTGTGATTCTTTTAGTGAGGTATTTCTGCGACCTTTCCAGTTGTTGCAGGTGTCTTGAGAGGTACATACCAAATGGGGCATTGTATTCTATAATGAGTCTAATGAGGGATGAGTACAGTGGGACAATTACCTCATTTTTTCTGGATGAAAGGCCCTTAGTGATGGGGTGTACCACATAGAAGGAATTCCTGACTGTTGTGGCAATGTGTTTATCGAAGGTGAGACCACTGTCTAAATGTGTCCCTAAGTCTCTTATCACATTTTCGGTGTTTAGTGTACTGCCACCTATGTGGTAATTCACGAGTACATGTTTTTTCCCAAAGGGAATAACTATACATTTCTTGGCATTGAGCTTGAGCCCATGGCTCTGGCACCAATCATCTATGTCTGTAAGTACCTTTTGTAGAGTATCCACATCATTTGGAGATTCAATAATGGCTCCCAGTTTGCAGTCATCTGTGAACTTTGTTAGCCAGAGTCCCTTAGTATTGGTCTGTACTTCAGAGAAGTAGATGCCAAACAAGAGTGGTCCCAGGACTGAATCCTAAGGTACTCCACTTGTCACTTGTCTGGAGCTGGATTTGGAGTCAGCTACTTTTACAGTGTGGGTTCTGCCAGTAAGCCAGTTGGCAACCTATTGCGTGACATAGGGATTAATGCCCATCTTAGTAAATTTATCTATGATTCCAGAGTGGGGGATGGTGTCTAAGGCCTTGGTGAGGTCCAGACAGGCTGTGTGTACCATCTTACCCTCATCTACGGCTCTGGAGACTAATTTGAAGAAGTCAATCAGGTTTGGGAGACAAGATCTGCCCTTCACGAACCCAAACTGGGTGGGGTCCAGTGTTTGAAGGTTGCCAAAGTCTTTGTTTATAAGTTCCATTATAATACGTTCCATGGCTTTGCAGATCAGGCTTGTCAGACTGATGGGGCGGTAGTTCCCAGGATCCAATGTGGATCCCCCCCTTGTGGAGTGGGATAACTGTAGCTGTGTGCCACTCAGTGGGCACAAAGCCCGAGGTGAGGCTATGATTAAACATGACACTTAGGTGAGGTGCCAGTTCATTTTGTAGTTCATATGGTACACAGCCCGGGATGTCATCTGGTCCCATGGATGCTGTATTCTTAGCTTTGGAGAGTGCATTTTTTACCTGTGTGGCCATTATTAATGGAATTTGGCAATCTTCCGGTATTGAGATGGGCCATTTAGGGGGTGAGAGGGGGTGAAGTTGGCACTGAATCGATCTACCAGGATATTGGCAATATCCTTGGGATCAGTACATTTAATGCCATTCTGCTGTAGCTCAGAGCAGATCTGAGCATTGCCATTTAGATTCTTGACATAGTTATAGAATGTGTTGTAGTTGTCCTTGGAATCTTGGCAATTTTATTTTCGGAACTAGCTTTGGAGGATTTTATGAGGGATCTCAGCTTTTTACTGAGGCTGGTAATGGAGTTTTTTGCATCCTGGGATTTTCCTCTTTTCTGCAACAGTTTCTTCCTTTTGTTGTAAAGTTTGTTTATGGCAGGGG
>NC_056735.1:1951743557-1951928557 GCF_019279795.1 Protopterus annectens
GTCCCCGTGGACTATGATATTTTCAGATGATCTATAGTGAGAGTAGGGAACAGGTGAAGGAGACCCTGGATGGATGGAGATATGCTCTAGAGAGAAGAGGAATGAAGGTAAGCAGGACTAAGACAGAATATATGTGTGTGAATGAGAGGGAGGATAGAGGAATGGTGAGAATGCAAGGAGTAGAGGTGGCAAAGGTGGATGAGTTTAAATACTTGGGAACAAAAGTTCAGAGTAATGGTGAGTGTGGAAGAGAGGTGAAGAAGAGAGTACAGGCAGGATGAAGTGGGTGGAGAAGAGTGAGCTGTGACAGACGAGTACCAGTAAAAGTGAAAGGGAAGGTCTACAAGAGGGTAGTGATATCAGCTATGTTATACGGGTTGGGGACAGTGGCATTGACAAAAAGGTAGGAGTTAGAGCTGGATGTGGCAGGGTTAAAGATGTTAAGATTTGCACTGGGTGTGACGAGGGTGGACAGGATTAGAAATAAGTATATTAGAGGGTCAACCCAGGTTGGAAGGTTTGGAGACAAAGCCAGAGAGGCAAGATTATGTTGGTTTGGACGTGTGCTGAGGAGGGATGCTGAGTATATTGGGGAAAAGATGCTAAGGATGAAGCTACCAGGTAACAGGAAAAAAGTAAGGCCTAAGATAAGGTTTATGGATGTGGTGCGAGAAGACATGCAGGTGGTTGGTGTGACAGACCAAGCTGCAGAGGACAGGAAGAAATGGAAACAGATGATCCGCTGTGGCGACCCCTAACGTGAACAGCTGAAGGAAGATAATGATGATGATGATTAATGTCTACCACAGATTTTGACCCTTGACTGCGAGAATCTGTGCAGCTGAAAGAGGAAGAGACATATTTATTCATAACCTTATTGCCTTATGGATAACTAAAATATGATAATGACCTTGAACACCTACACACTTTAGTATCTATATGTATGTCCACATACCACAGCATTACTCATTCTATAGCCCATTCCATGTACCTCCAAATCTATGTTTGTAGTCAAGAGATACAGAACTGAACAGTCATTGTCTTGATTGTCTCTAACTATTGAATCTATTACAATCCCAGTATGTGATTTTAATTACCCATGCAGAAATTATCAAGCATACACTACAAACAACAAGAACAAACAATGACAGAACCATAGCTTACTCTTCTAATGTTTCACAATCTGGCACCCCTCTTGGACAAGATCCAGTTTCGTTGAGCTGTGCTCCTCAACTTTAAACTGTACCAAAGCACCTGCTACAAATACAAATGTGCCTTGAAGGAAGCAGTTTACTACAGTTACCATACCACCAACTAAGCAAACTAAGCACTGCAATGCTTTAGCCCTGACACCACTTACAGTACTGGTGATGAAGCCCCAATTGCAACTGCTGATCATGCCACTAGCACCATCTGCTTCCTACACCTCAGTCTAACAAAGCTTCCGGTTCCTGGACTTCATCAAACTGAGGCACAAATCTACTTGATTTGGTTTCTACTGATATAACTCGAGTATCATCCATGCCTAATAGTAACACATTTCTACTTAAATTTTAGAAGACTGCCATTCCGTCATATTTTCCTTAATAACTCTGCAGTAAAAGTGCTCAAATCTGATTGTATTCAGGGACTTCTTCAATGTAAAGTTTCTCCAATAAGCTGATAATTTATTGAGTTTTCGGCCCTCTCCATACTGGAGGAACCCCATCACAAAAACTGATTACACCACTGAGGTAACTCTCCATCTAACACAAATACAATGCTAACTTTTAAAAACAAGCAGCTATGGTAGGCTCACTCTATCAATAAGTTCTGCAACAAGAGAAAATAGCTGCTGACCCTAAATTATAAAATTAAACCCCCCACAATAAAATTCAAGGGTAAATAATGAAGTCAAGTATTGGATTAAAACCTCCAGGAGAAATATGAACTAAATATCACTTCACCATTCAAAGACAACTGCAAAGATTCTTTAACTTAATCGGAAAACTTAAAAATCAGTACTCTACAGTTCATTGAACTTTCACCTAATGGCACCTACTTCTCTGACTCTGAAAAAATCATAACTGTATTAACAAATATGTGTGGCACAAATATCTGCCCTTAAGTCCTCCACTAGTATCTCCCTTACACCATGCATTCAGCATCAGTGTTTGCGACTTCTTGTGAACAAGTCCTAGAAGTCCATTCCAGATCTGAGAATGATCAGTCTACAGGTTCAGACAGCATACCACGTTGTCTTACTGACCCCTATATAGACTTAATCAATTTTAGCCACTCTACAGAGCATGTAATCAGGGCCAGAGAATTACTGTTGCGGTACCTTTTCACAGGAATGGCCGTGCCACTTACCATGAGACCTAGTCCATTTAACTTTATCAGTATCAATTGCTTAATAATGGATTGTGATCATGGAACTTATAAATACAGAAACTGCCAGAAACCTGCTCCTTGATGAGAGTGACACACAAACTGTGACTGATGAAGTCAAGGTTTCCCAGGTAAACTTAAATGAACAGAAAAAGGATTTAGGACAGAACCCTTGATTACAGTGGTGGATGCAACTAACAAAATTAAATCAAATTAAATAAAACGGATTGTTGAATTGAGTGCTTTGAATTTTTCAGGTTCAAATGATAAGATATTGAGACTCTAATTAATTTAGTATTTAAATTAATGTTTTAATTATTAAGTATTCATGTGATTACAAGTTTCAGTATTGTAGCATTGTTGATCTTCTGTATTGTCTGATGAAGCTTTAGTGAAAATGTATTGACATAAATATAGACTGTGAATAAATTAAATCACTCTTCCATCATGGTGACTAGCATGACTTTGTATAACCTGTTTTTATTTCTATTGCCTGTATTAATTGTCCACGTTCTGACAGTGACTGACTGTTCTGAATCCTAAAATGATAGCTTCTTTGGTAATGTACTCTGCTAACATACAGATACTAGTGTATTCTGTTTTCTCTACTCATTAAATCTTTAAAATGCACCTATTGTGGACCGTGTAGAATTGTAGCTGTCTGTGTTCCCCCTTACTTATGCATCTGATGTGATCTAATTATACTTGCAGGTTTTCAACTTTCAGAGAGATCATTTCATATTGTGCGGGAACTACTGTGCCTGATGTATTCTGGAACAGAATGAAATAAATTATTTCTCAATTTCATTCTTAGTCATGGCTGCAGCTGGTCTTTGCTTCTTTTCAAGCAGAAATGTAATAGTGTTCTGTATTTCTGTTTGATCTGAAAGGATAATCACCACAAGATAATTCCATTTGCAGTGAGGAGCTGTGTTAAAAAAAAGAGATGACAGTTAAAAGCAAATGCAGGACAGATTGAAGAAGAAATGGAAATGCTGAATGACCCTTTTAATTCAGGAATAAAATATTATTGCAGTCAGCCCAGCCACCATTAATTAGTGTTAATGTCTATGGCTGAGATTTTTAAATGAATATGCAGGTGTGTTTGAAAATCCCATTATAACATGTCAGCTCTTAACATTTAAGCACTAAATTGTTTTTCTGTTTCAAAACAAATTTTGTTTATACTCAGACCATTCCACTGTTAAATCTTATTTGTTTATTTTAAGTAATATATCTATCATTCAGTATAATATTGACATTTTCACTTCTTTCATATTTCTAAAAAGCATACCTTAGAG
The DNA here is from genome assembly GCF_019279795.1 of Protopterus annectens. Classification (NCBI taxonomy): domain Eukaryota; kingdom Metazoa; phylum Chordata; order Ceratodontiformes; family Protopteridae; genus Protopterus; species Protopterus annectens. Next base: position 1,951,747,229 of record NC_056735.1, read on the forward strand.
CTTTAAAAACAATAATTACATAGGGGAGGGCACCAAAGTCCCTTCGTGAGAAAGTGACCTTGTTATGGTGGAGGGCTCGCCTGCCGCTGTGAGCCTTGAAGTTATGTTATCTTTTGCTTTATACTCCAGGTACAGTTACACTTGGAAATTTGTTCTGAAAAGTAGGTCCAGGCAAAAATAAATAAATAAATGAATAAATAAAATATTATATTATATTATATAGAATTCATGTTAGGCTATTGAAAACAAAACAAAAAAAAACACAAACAGCTAAATGCCGAAAGTTAAACATCAAAAGATGAAATTAGCAAACAACTATTTCTATGAAAATAAATTCACTGAATGGCCATAGCTGGCCATCAACCAGGAAGTAACACACCTGATAAGGTAAGTGAAGGGAAACCTTTTAAAATTTGTCCTATTCCCCACAGTTGGTATGTATATATATATATATATATATATATATATATATATATACTTGGTTGGTTGTGTAGGTGATGTTCGCCAAATATGGCCTTTCAATGAATTTATTTTCGTTGAAATAGTTGTGTACTTATTTTACCTTTCAGTGTTTTATGTTCAGTATTTAGCCTTTCACAGTTTTTTTTGTTTTCAATAGCCAAACATAGACCCATTATATGTGTGTGTGTGTGTGTGTGTGTGTGTGTGTGTGTGTATATATATATATATATATATATATATATATATATATATATATATATATATATAAAAGTAGTGTATTTGTCCACAGAATGTAGCTTGTGCAAGGAAGACAGGAGCAGCAGTTTATAAAGTTGATGCAGGGATCCCTAGTAATTGCATGTGAGTGTGCACACATTCACAGTCCTGGGCAGTGTAGTTAGTCCTTACAGTGATGCCTGCACTCACATCACTACCAGCAGTGGAGCAAAGATCACAGCATATGTTGTCAGTTGCTGGTATACTAGAATAGCCACAAATACAATGGCTGCTTGTATTAGGGTTTTATGTGGGTGTTTCATGTCTGGTAATTGGCATATACTCCTCATAGAGGAAAACAAATGGGTTGAGCTTAAATGAGATGGCTTGACTAATTGCAGGCACAGGGGGAAAAGACATGAAAAAGTATTGCCCCGGGTTACCAGGTTTGATAGCAATCTTAAGGTGTTCTCATCCTTGTTAGCAGGAGTTTTTAATCACCTTTCTATTAGATGCAGTTGTATTTTGAAAAGCAGTTAAGAAAGCATCATGTCAACCTTTACAACCTGAGCTGTTGAAATGGTCTAACCTAGGAAAATAACAATTCATATGAAAATAAGAAAATAAAATGTCTGTGAAGTATAAAATCTACCATTTGAATATTTTGCACATTGTATATATTATCATCCACCCTTACCTAGTTCTACTTTGTTCATGTTCTCTTTTATTTTAAATTCTAAAAAACATATATACTTTATCCTCTTTAAGTAAAAGCAGATATAAAAAAATCCAAAATATCATTTTAAAATTTAACTCATAACATTGATTGCTATAAAAATCTAAAACCTACACTGATACAAAGCAAACAAGTTTTGCTGTCATACTCTGCCTTCACTTTACATTGTCATAGTCTGCCTTTAGTGGGATTTCTATTGTATTTATTTATGCATTTATGCATTTATTTTGTTTCTTCACACTTACTACTAATAAAAATGGTGATATGAAATTCTTTAGGGGAAAAGGCATGACTATGATGCTTATTAATAAAATAATAATATTAATGTTATCGCTTAATACAGTATGCATTTTTCAGATTGGTAATCTTAGCAGACATTAATGCTTTAAGACGTTCATTAGGTCTTGTGATAGTAAAACTGACCAATGAAACAGAAACTTAAAAAACCTACAAAAATACAGTTATTCATATATTAAATAACCAGTGACAGCAGACAGGATAAATGGTTCACCCCAAGAAGAAATCCAGCAAAATCCAAAGAATAAATCTGTAGTGAACCAAACCATGACCAAGGACAGTAGCAGTTACTCATATATAAGCATTGCATTGTTGTTGTTTTTGTATAGGCAAAGATTCTGTTTCTGTCAAGGTTTCAGTGATGACGTCAAGACACTACTAGAGTGTAAAGAGACACACTGGCAGATCAGGCTGAATGCCAATAAACTGTCTGGTTTAAATTAATCAATTAATATCAAGTGTTTTTTTTACTAAGACAAACGATTTAAAGATGAGATTTTTTTATTATATTTTCATAGGTTCATAGATTAGTACTAAGCTAACATCCCTTGTGGGTCATTTTAAGCCTAGCTAATTATCCCTTGTGAGATTCAAACTGTGCACCTTTGCACCTTGTGTTTGTAAGGCAAACACCTTAACCATAAGGCCACCCTCCCAACCCTTCAATTGTTAATCAAGTAATACTGCTTAACTAAACTAAACTGCATGCATTTTAGAGCATGAAAAAATAGTGACCAATAGTATTATGATTTTGGGGCAATGCCCACTTTTAGACTGTTCTGCATTGGTTGTCTTTATCACACGATTATTTGAATTTCTTTTTAAGGTGTGTGTGTGTGTGTGTGTGTGTGTGTGTGTGTGTGTGTGTGCGTGCGTGCGTGCGTGTTTGTGTTTGTGTGTTTGTGTGTTTGTGTTTTATAAGCTTTTCTAATGGAAGTTCTTGTTGAAACATTAAAGAGAATGAAAGTGCTAAGAAAAAATGTTTGCATGTTCGTTTTTCAGCCATAGTTTCACCTTGTTTTTTCAGTTTTCCAGTTTAGTAATTTTTGTTGGTATCTTTGTTTGTTCCAGTAGTCATTCTATGATGGAAGATCCCTGTACACAAGACATGCTGTTTGAGCTTACCACTCACTCTACTCCTAACAATTTTGTGGATTTTACTCAGAATTTGACATCTATTATTACTACACCTATTCGAGAAGGATTTAAGCATGGTAATAACCAAGAATTAGGCTTGTGTATTTGACAGACACTTACAAAAACTGCAGCAGTGAAAACAAAGGAACCTGTGAATGGACTTGTGAATAATTCTTCTATACCAAACAACAACATTTTGGCTTACAGTTAATCCCTTCTCTACATGTTGTGAAGCTGAAACACAGAGCACAGTAAGTACTAACCCCAGCATATCTCTTACAAGTGAATATAACAATTGCAAAGCCAATATATACAAACTTGAACATTTGTCAACAAAATATGTGTCTTTGCAACTGGAGGAATACCTCACAGCTGCACAGATTTTTTGCAGAATGTCCAGATTATTGCATTATATTTTTGGTACATTTTTCATAAAATTGTAGCTTTCTGGTAAATTAGTGGCAAATCATTGAAGACTGAAGTTAGAATAGAATGATAGACATTTGAGTTTTCAACTTCATGGCCTTCAGAAAATTCATGCTAATGCAAAACCTGTTATTCTATCAACTTTCTTAGTCTGTGAGTACAATATTTCAATATTGTCCCTATTTGTACCACTTTTTTATGACTTTGTCCAGATTTCTTACTCTAAGAGGTTGAGAGGTTTGAATTTGGAGGTTTTACACCTTGAGGATTGCATTACACGAAGTTGTGTTCAGCAGGGATTAAGGGTATTCAAGTTTCCAAATGGGGTGCAGTATGGTGATTCATTGATTTCAGAACTGGTAAAAATATTTAATGACACTGGGATAGCTGTGATGAAAACATTATGTAACAGTTATAGAAATACTTTGAAGGAAATTAAGCTTCAAATGACTACCTTGGATCAGACCATTAAGGCCAGTAGTGTTTTTTTTCTTTTTTTATTACATTGTATGCTGGAATTGGTGCTAAAGTGGACAGACGTAAAGCTAGTAACAGTTTTAGAAAGCAAGGTAAATTGAGAAGGGATATTGTTTCATATTCTGTAGGACTGGCTTATCCTATACATAAATCAAATACATCTGATAATAATACACCAATTGAGAAAGGTAACAAAGGTAACAGTTTGGGTGCAACAGTTGATGTTAATATTATAAACACTGCCAAACAGACTGCAGTTAGCACCAATCCAGGTCTTGTAGATGTAGACAAATTGCCACCTTTGCCTGTAACATCTACTGAGCTTTTTTTAGTGAATCCAACAGGAGTGATACTGACACCGAAGTTGTAGGCAAGTGCAAACAACAAAGGGAAAAGGAAAGGCAAGAACTAGAAAAACATTAGAGTATGGGTTTGACATTTTAAACCTAACTGATGAATTGTTGTCACCTGAACTGATTTGGGTTCTTAAAAAAGGTTTTAATTTTATCCCTAGGAATTCACTTAACATTCCAAGACTTATTGTAAACTTCAAGTTCTATGTTAGGAAACTCAGCTTGAGTTTGGTGATAGCACAGGTACCCTGTATTGTGAGAGAGAGAGAATTGTTGAGAAAGAGAAGCACTTTTAACCATCCTTTAAACAGTTTTCACCAGTCTTTGTGAAAGTGGCATTAGGAACCAACTCCAACGGTGAAAAGTGAGACAATTTGACTATACCAGAAAGGGAGGTTTTACAAGATTTTATTGGAATGAAAGATTTGCGACTAATGAGGGTGGATAGAGGAGGTATACTTGTTCTTATGACAAATGCAGATTATTAGCAAGCCATCATGGAATTATTGAATGATGAGAGATACTATGTCAAAGTGTCCAACACTCCCTCCGGATTCAGCAAGCAGCCGTGCAAGAATAAGTTGTTCCTGCATGGCGGGGACCGTTCCTGTTCAGCATGGCAGCACACCATGCATATGTATGAAGGCGCGCTGTTGTGCTGTAAAACGGACATGATTCCATGTATGAGCGCAGGGGGTGTGTCTGAGAGCAGAGCTCTCACAATACACATGCTCCCTGCACTACAGAATTGCCTTTCAGCAATTTAAAATGAGCGAGAACACTCGTAACACCCCCAACCCATCAGGATAACAAATCTGGTCAAAGCCATAACGTACAATTGTCCCTACCAAGACAAAAGTTTTGCTAGAATTACACATTTAGCATAAGCACATAGCGCACACCTCCCAACCCATCAGAGTAAGGAATGTGGACAAAGCCAAAAGGGACAATCGTCCCACAAAGAAGAAGTTGATAGAAAAACAGGTTCAGCATTAGCATGGATATTCTGAAGGGTACAAATAAAAACCACAACAAATACATTTTTTTTAAACATGCAATAAAGTTTAAGTGTAGCTGGGCGGGTGTGCCCATTGCTTACCTACACTTAGTCCAGATTAAACAGCACAAGAAGTTAAATAGCAAGAGACATCCAACATAAGCAGTGCTGCAATAGTGTAGTCAATTATAGCGTATGCTTTCCAAGCAGCCAGCTCGAACCCCACTGTAACCAATTTGCATTTTACATGTGAAACCAGTACATAAATATTTTTTTTATAATTAGCTACTAAATAACATATATTTGTTAACCAGAGTACTGTATTAGGTCCAGATGTGAGGTGTCAGTTTAATAAAGATGTGAAACCCCCATATAAACACAAGTGCCCCATACAGTATAATCACATATGAATAAGTGTAATGAAAGCACATTGGGGGGTGTCAGGGACAGTAAACAAATTTATAATATGTATGAATGATGAATCAATCCCATACAGCAGATAGTGTATAAAATAAAAAAAATAAGCAATGCTAAGCATTGCACAACTTTGCTGACTGGGTGTAAGCATTACGTACATATGAATACTAAGCAATGAATTGCCCAGCCAAGTGGATTTGCCCATTATTAAGCAATGCTGAACATGCCCCTTTAAGCACTGCTAACCTTAGCTAAGCAGGTTTGCCCATAGCTTAGCTTAGCTCAGCATATTCAAAACCGTTCAATCACAGCAAAGGGTGGGAAATCGGCCATATTTCAACCACACAGGTGAGAATACAGCTCATAACTGGTTGCAGCTTCCCACTGTAGGCAGTATGGCAGGAGTACGTGAGGGCATGCACTTCTGGGTGCATCACTGGAGCAAACAGGAGTCCAAGGTCATGGTAGGACTCCTGGTACAAAGCCATGACAAGAGACTGCTGCAGGGCCAGTAGCAGGGCTCCCAATATAAAGTGGAAGCCTGGGACCATCTTGCCCATGATCTCACCAGTGTCACTGGTATCCGTCAGACTGGTGAGCAGGTCCGGCACCACTATGCCAACTTGACGTGAAGGAAGAGGGAGCACTTGGACGAGTGGGTCCAAGAAGCAAGGTAGAGGGGTGATGTCCAAGCAGTGTGTAAGTAGTCATACCAATAACTGTTTACTAATGTCCAGCCTGTGTATATGATGGCTAGGTATGCCTAAATATTTCTCTATTTCCCTTACAGCTGCAACTGAGTGGATTGTGAATCAGGAAGCCCATGCTAGTAGGTAGCAAAGGCTGCATTGTGGGACTGGTGAGTAACAATCCTGCTTGTAGTAGTCATACCAAATAAATATAAAGTAGTAGAAAGTCGCCTGGCAGTATAAAAACTGTTTATGGGTTGTACTGAATAAACCAGACAATATGACAGTAATAGTCCCATATTGGTTATATTTAAATAAAACTGTAACTACCTGGCAATAAAGTTCTAAAGCTTGGACTGGTTGTATTTACTCTGGTATTGCATGGGATTTTCTGTTGCATTCTCTGAATAGTAATGTTGTATTAACCACTGTTACCCACACTGTGCTACATAAAAAAATGTCTAGCAATGTCTGTATAAGATTGTTGCAAGTACAAGATCAGATTGTACAACCAAGAGATACTTAGACAGAAAACACTGAAGAAATAGACAGTAATGTCCAAATAGCACACTCTGATGAAACTTAAATTGTTGCATTTTTAGCAGACACAGCCCTGGTTTGAATCCTGGGAGTGGCAGTATGCTGTATGCATAATCATACATCTCAACTGTACAGATTTTTGCAGAATGTCCAGATAATTGGCTCATATTTTCTGCCTGTTCCTCTGTCTCCCTGGCAAATCAGTGGGGTGATCTCAGAATTATAGTCACTAAATAATGACATACATTTGATTTTCAAACCTCAAAACCTTCAGAAAATGTATATTAAAACAAATCCTGTCATTCTAGCAAGTCTCCAAGTTTATGAGAGCAATGTTCAAAATATGTGCCTATTTTTACCCCCATTTTGTCAAGCTTTGTTCAGAGTGTGTGCATTAAGAGATTGGGAGGTATGTGCATAATATTAACTAGGAATCTGGGAATATGTGCAGAAACAGTCAGGTAGTGTTAACAAACATCCCCCACAGGTCTGTCAGATAAGAAAACTGTAACTGCCTTGCAATAAAGATTACAATCCTGGACTGGTAGTGTTTACTCTGATATTGTATGGCCTGACATGTAGCATTCACCAACATCTGATATCAGAATAGTACTGTTGTGTCAACCACTGTTTCTCACACTGTGCTACATAAAAATATGTCTAGGAATGTCTGTATAAGACTGCTATAATTACAAGGTCATATTGTACAACCAAGAGAGACTTAGACAGAAAACACCAAAGGAATAGACAGCAATATCCAAATAGCACACTCTGATGAAGCTTAAATTGTATTTTTAGCAGACACAGCCATGTTTCAAATCCTGGGAGTGGTAGTAAGCTGTATGCATAATCATACCTTTCACCTGTACAGATGTTTGCAGAATGTCCAGATAATTGGCTCATATTTTCTGCCTGTTCCTCTGTCCCCCTCACAAATCAGTGGGATGATTTCAGAATTGTAGTCACTAAATAATGACAAACATATGATTTTCAGACCTCAAAACCTTCAGAAAATGTAAATTAAAACAAATTCTGTTACTCTAGCAACTTTCCAAGTTTATGAGAGCAATATTCAAAATATGTCCTTATTTGTACCCCCATGTTGTCAAGCTTTGTCCAGAGAGTGTGCATTAAGAGATTGAAAGGTATGTGCATAATATTAACCTTGAGTCTGGGAATATGTGTAGAAACAGTCAGGTAGTGTTAACAAACATTCCCTCCACAGGTCTACCAGGTAAGTGATGTAGAATTTAGCTATAAGACAGTTAAAGTATACACTGTGTACAAACATACCACTGCCCAAACCAAGGACATAGGGTATTGTAATAATACTTGTAGAGTAATGATTAGAGCAATGATCATTAAAGTTGTGAGTACTGCAAGGATATATAAGTTGTTAATTGACATCTCTCTCCCCCCCACCATATCTGCAGCAATATTCAAAACACACAAATCAATGGGTATTTTTACACAAAACCTACTGTTGGGATATATGTCCTATTGTTCAACAAATATTGAAATGTGTTTCTATTAATTTTCCATGTTGAAACACTATCATTGGTGGCCTGTTGCTATCAATTGTAACCTGCATGCCATTGTAATGGCCACTGTGGTTCCATGTATGCGTGTGTTCTTTTTGCTATGCAACTGTTCCAAATCTGGTGTTTTGGGTTAATGGGAATATATATGCATGCTGTTATAATGAATCTAGGATTGTGTTGAGTATTATTAACCCACATATGTTCTAAAACTGCAACACCATAGCACGTTTGGGAAGGTCGGTCTCAGCAGACCCACCTCTCCCACCTCATCTCGATGTGGCACCTTGCTCCAGCACATCTGGGACCCATCTCGGGACCTCCTCATCAGCTGGTTCTGCACCACATTCATGTGAAACCATCTCAGGGGATAGGGCTCATCCCCCCTGAGCATGGGTGTGGACAGTAACCTGTCACCGGAAGTCAGGTTCGGGGATTGGTGCATAGTGAGCTCTGAATGGAGTTTGGAGATTTGCTATGCCTGAGGGCCACATGGTGCATTTAGAGGGTCAGCCTGCCCCTCCTGCTTAGCCCCCAGTACAGCTACCTTTGGGGCAGTGAAGTTGCAGTGGTGACTGCCCATGGGTGGGGACCTCAGTCACACTGTTTCCATGTGGGGGCTCATGAGTTTCTGATTTCCAAATGCCCCTCCCCATCCAAGGTGTTTACCCCCCACATGTATCATATATTGCCCCTGTATTCTGTCGTGCTTGTCTTGTCTGTCATCCTACCCAACATACCTCCCCAAATAAACTTACTATTCCTCCCAAACATCTTACTCTCAACTTAAAAAAAGAAGGGCAATCTGTTCCCCAAAGAGAATTTCGCCCCATACATAGCTGTCCATTTTGCACATGTGTTTGCAGGACACATGTAATCTGGTCTAAATGGGTTCACAACACATTATTGCTGTCCTCATCCCTCTCTCAGCGGGTTGAGTGTTGAAATCTACCTCCAAATTCAGTATATATGCATGTTGCTGTAGAAGAACTGGACAGCTATGGTTCTTCCCTACACCCGATCTGCACATCCCTAGCTAATTATGCTGTGGCACCTTGCTCCAGCATGTCTGGGACCCATCCCGGGACCTCCTCATCTGCTGGTTCTGCACCACATTCATGTGGAACCATCTCAGGGGATAGGGCTCATCCCCCCATACATAGCTGTCCATTTTGCACATGTGTTTGCAGGACACATGTAATCTGGTCTAATTGGCTTCACAACACATTATTGCTGTCCTCATCCCTCTCTCAGCGGGTTGAGTGTTGAAATCTACCTCCAAATTCCGTATATATGCATGTTGCTGTAGAAGAACTTGACAGCTATGGTTCTTCCCTACACCCGATCTGCACATCTGCTAATTTCCCTGTTGTCTTTACCTCTTTGTGCCCCCTTTTTCATCACTTTCCTATCACCCCTTTTTATTTTCTTTTTAAGAAATTAGTGCAGGGGTAAGTGGGAGTAAGCATGTTTAAACAATCTATCATGTCTGTCTAATCAGTGCTACTACAGGGATATGCATTTATTGCACATGCCACAGGAATAGTAGGGTGAGGGTTTGTCACGGCTCTCCTAATGTCAGCAACATTACTATCCCTTATAATGTATGTCAAAGTTTATTGTATTTGGAGAATGTGGCCTCAGAATGCTGTCCCCAACAAATATACTTACTCACACACATACACACACTTGCCAGGACTCAGAGGGTAACCATGCCTATCTTCCCATTTGTAGAACAGTGTTATGCTGGTAGTGCAAGCCACAGGTAGCCCATAGGGTGAAGAGTGTAACAAGGTACATTTAACATCAATTACAGCAGCAGCCATTTTTTAAGTATAGCAATGGGGGGTCTAGTGGGTGAGAAGGCCCTCAGGGTATTCTCAACTATAAGTTTAAAAACACACAGACACTTTTTTCTCAGTAATGCACACTGACACATTTGTCAGTACTGGAGTCCATAGGTGCAGGTGTTCCTAGGTGTGTACCAGGCTAATGTCCATGGAGATAGGAGAAGACTAGGGTATGTGAGTACACTGGTATCATGCCACCTGACACTTTTCAGCAGGCCATCTGTCAACCGATGCCACTTGAGTGATCCCCAGGGTGACAGTTAAATTCAACATCCAGTCATCTGGTTTTCTCTTGCAGAGGGCCAGTGAGGTGCTACAATTGACATGTATGCAACATATATTACATAACATGGCCAGTGTCTGGGTTAGAGACATGTACCCAAGCATGTTCTGTTGACTGTGGTACTCTGGTTGAGGTATCCATAGCATGTGGTGCATACAGGTTGGGGTTTCCTAGCTGTGGTTTTCATAAAACAATTGGGCAGACATATCAGTGTCAGTCAATCATAGATTGCCTGTAAGCAGCCAGGATGGATATCTGACATATGCACATCTGTACAGAGGACAGACAGAAATCAACTAGCCAACAGGTTATGCATTAGGATGAATGTTTGGACAAATGTCTGACACTGATAGGTATGCCATTACTACATGACAGCAGCCCTCAATGATATGTCCTAAACACATAGTAGTCTACAGTTAATATCCACAGATCAGATCAATATCCAGTTACAGATACTTAATAACATACAGGTCACACACCAAGAACATGATAGTCATTACTCAGAGTCCAGAGTTGCATGCAGAGATTTATGGTTCTAGTACTACAATCTGCAATCTACTCTTACTTGGAAAAGCACTGTTAAAAGTTGTAACGTAATCATACAATACATGCAAGTGTGACTGCATATAACCTGGGATACTACCCATGTATAAAACACATACAAAAAGAAAAGATTATTGTACTAGCCATGTATACTCAGGTGTCCCATACAGTATACTCACACCCCTTGCTACTGTAATGACAGCACATAGAAGCATGTTATGTACATGGAATTAAATACACTTATCAAAGATGTCATTACCCTGCTATTTTATCAGACTGGAATGTGATCACTGGTTACCAGAGTTGAGCTATGCTTAGCAGGTGTAAGCATTGCTTAAATGTAAATGCTAAGCACATTTGTGCACTGGTAAGCGAAGCTTACATGGTGTAAGCACCTTTTCATTTAACTGTAAATTAGCAGTGTTTACCATCACATAAACCCATACAAACCCACTTAAAGCTGCTCAAAACAGCCTTAACCACTCTGTAGCCAACAACCCTTGTTCTGCCTAGCAACAAAATACAAACAGCTCTTGAACCCAGGACCTTATATACTACAGTCACAGTAGTTAACCATTAAGCCATCAGAGCTGTGATGATGTCTGTTGTTTTTTCAAGTATATCATTCAGTACACATGCTGAATAGTAGTGAACAACTGCTTTGACTACTACAATTGTTTAGTACTTGTAAGTGAAAATAGTGTTGAATCAGTCATGTTTTTATATCTAAATATACACATATTAGATAAATATGGTGGGATACATCTGGGAAGGTATATACAACACTCATGTTTACACATAAGGATATGTGTATATATATATATATATATATATATATATATATATATATATATATATATATATTTACATATGAGATATATGTATATGTGTACATACACACACACACACACACACGCACATATATATATATATATATATATATATATATATATATATATATATACATATTCATACATATATATATATATATATATATATATATATATATATATACACACACACACACACACACACACACACACACACACACATATATATATATATATATATATATATATATATATATATATATATATATATAGATATATATAAAACATATGCCCATAACATGTAGTGGAGTCATATCTCAGCACCATAAGTCAAAACCTCTTAGTGCAAGGGAATGTAATGTAAATATTGCAGGTATAAATGTAGAATGTTGCTACAGTAACAGGGGTTGTGTCAATAGATGTTATATAGGAAGTCACTTCTGATACTTACTTGTATGCCATCAGTTACTGACAGACATCATAAGATCATCATAGTGAAGTACCACACAAATCACAGTAATGATCCTGTGGAATACATCAGAAATTTGACCAATAAACATGGACAGTCTGACACAATCTCTTCAGTCCAGAGATATACACAAAACTCCTTAGTGCAAGTCATGTGGATCAAGCCTGACAAAGGGGATGTTTACAGCCATGAAAATGGGGATATCACACAAATACTGGAATGGATATGCTCACACAGTTGATGCATTCACACCCTCCTGTTTGTCCTAACACATATTAACCAATGCAGCAAAGGTTCCAAGCCCACATCCTTCCCACTAGTTAGTGACATACATCTTCAAAGCATACACTGCATTTTCAGAAATACACAACACATATGGTGGCCAGGCAACAATACATCTGACAAATGTCTGGACATAACAACACACTAGGTAAATACATTGAGCTGCTAGGCATGTCACAAAACACTGTGTAAACTACAGGCAGACTGCCACAACACTGACCCAAGTTTCCTATGGGGGAATACACATGTACTTGCAAATATAGCAGGCACAACAGGCATGTAACAGCACAGAGTAGCAGACACCAGTGTGAAAGTGCATACCTGCAACCAATCTCAACACAGTCACAGTCACATTATGGTAAGCCTAATGAATAGCACAGTATATGGACTTGTTGAACAAAACCATCCTCATATTTGCCACTTACACACTAAACCTACATATACTGGCCCAATACACAGTGTAGTCTGATGCCTGACTAAGGTATGGGACATATCTCAGTGTGGCCCTACAAAAATATACGCTGATAGGGTACCAGAAACTTGAGCAGCATGCTATGTCAGATAGAACAGGACCAAGAACACTGACATCTACAACGGTCTGTAAACAGGCCAAGTAACATATTCACAATACACTGCTACACAATGCTGAAACTCTGGCAACAATCACCATAAGTACACAGACCTCACTACTGTACAGACTACAACATAATGTCCAGGTTTTGTCCTCAAATATAAGGCCTAGTATAAATAACATGTCTAGCAGTCTGATATATCACTGGCTTATCAGGTATGATGTCAGTAAATAATGATATACTGTACATATACACCTCTTACTGCATGACATATGGACAAAGGATGACAGAGTTGGGGAACAGAGGAACAAACACAGGGCCAGTATTGACATATGTTGTAACAGGGTTTGTTGTGTCATATCTCTTCTGAGGGATATGAAGTCAGTAACTCACACGGATGTCACCATGTACTGACTGCAATAATCAGAGTATGCTACTGCATTTCTAAAGATAGGAAATGTGTGAGTAATACACCACATCTAAGACTCCAAACTATGGCCAGTCTGCAGACAGCCCTACAGGTGAGAGTTTCCTCAAACACATAACACTGTCATGCCAGAGTTTAAATCATATAGAACAGCCATATCCACACAAACCCTGTCAAACCAACATTACTTCAAATGTAGAACACAATACTTAAATTCTGCCCCCATGTCTGGAACATCCCCCTCATGTTTGTTGGCCTGTCTCCACAATGAGGTATTTTCAACTACCCTCTGTGATGCTGTTTGTCAGACACCCACATGAAGTCCTGCTCACAGTGAAGGAAAAGGGCCAACACCCACATGAAGTGCTTAGTTATAAGAGTGTGTTTCCATGCAATTGGCTATAGGAATTATACCACAGCTGTTAAACATGCAGTTAGAAAGTGGGGGACTGCAATTTGTGCACAGGCCATCAGCTGATCATGAACATTACTTAGAAAACTCAAGCTGCTGCATATTCAAAACAGATGTACTTTTCCGCATCCACCAGAGATGGAGAGAGAGAGAGAGAGACAGAGAGAGAGAGACTGAGACAAAGTAAGAAAGAAAGGGAGTAAGAGAGTAAGAGCCAAGCGTGTTTGTGTATGATCCATGAGTGGAGAGTGGTATCTGGGTATTATAATGGTTGCCTATATTGTTTACTAATCCATACTCTCACATAGTAATTGCACATGGTTATACAGTTTTATGGCTGAGGATTGTTGACAACAACCTCTAAAGTGTTTGAAAACTGTTGGCCCTGTAATGTGGACACTGGGGAATATGGGTCCTGTCATTACACAATCACCCCAATAGGATACTGCCAAAACACACACTTACCAGTACTGAGTTTCAAAGTCCTACCTGACTATGTATTGCTATAACAGTGTTATGCAATTATTGCATGCGCCACAAAGATTACATTTTGAAGAGCTGTCCAAAGGTATCTTTGAAGGTGAGTGACATCAACAGCAGTGCTAAAAGAGGGGTAAGGGAAGTGTAATAAGTGTCAATGTCCACAAAATCAGGTGTCGATGAACATACACACACTCTCTCAGAGAAACACACACATTATTACAGTTGGCAGGATTAGGATTAGAACTCCTATCTAACTAGTTTATTATACTACAGTAATACGCAGTTATCGTAAGTGCCACAGAGCTTATAAGTTTGAAATGTGTCCAAAGGGTTATTTCAAGGTGAATGACATCAGCAGGCATGCTAATGTAGGGCAATGGGAGATGTAGTGAGTGTGAATGGCTTCAAAATCATTAATCTCCACACGCACACACACACACACACACACACACACACACACACACACACACACACACACACACACACACACACACACACACACACACTTGCCAGTACCAAAATGCATAGGTTCATTGCTTCACAGGTGTGTAGTAGATGAACTGGCCTGAAGGCTGTACAAGGCTAGGCATAGGGAATACCTTGGCATCAGGCCACATGACAATAGTCTACAGTGTGGCTCAGAGATGTAGTGCCTGGAGTGGTACCCAGGGGTGTGTACTGTAGTCACCATCCACTTATCTGGGTTACTATTGTGGGTGGCCAGTGATGTGCACTGCTTTCCATGTATGTGATCTATATGCCATAACATGGACAGTGTCTGGGTAGTTCATATGTCCCACATGCATGTTCTTTGACATGTGGAAGTGTACTTGGTGTCCCTGGGGCATGTTGTGCGGACAGATTATCTTCTAATGTAGCATTCCGGACCTCATTTGGTGAGACCTGGCTATGTAACTGAGTTTGTGCTTGCACCTGTATTGACAGCATGATACAGGTATTCAGTGGAGTTAGTGGCATCTATCCATACAGCACATCTGTATAAGGAATGGTATTCTCTTTGTGGGTTACATTTTCAGACTCTACACCTGTTGCAGGCGTCCAGTGGGGAACATAGCAAAATGGCCACTGTAAGCATTTATTTGCCTACTGCGGGGATGGAACAGGGTGCCATGTCCTTTTACTTGCAGGATAACACAGAGTCAGGAGATGCAACACATCAAAGTACTTTCTGATGTCAGTGTCACTGTTGTGGTCAACAGGCATGTAGTCCACTGCAATCACACCGTGGTTGCTATCTGTGAGGCAATATGCAGCAAACTGCCAATATAGTGATTGTTGCCTAGGCAAATGTGTTTGTGTATGAGACATGGGTGGAGAATGTTCTCTGAGTAATAGAAAGGTTGCCTATATTGCTCACCAATCCATAATGTCACATGTAGGGTTATGGCGTGTCTACACCAATCTCCCCAGTGTTTGACATCTGTTGTCCTTGTAAGGCGGACATTGTGACATATATTAGGTCCTCAACATAATAATTCAGCAAAACCCACCCTACAATGGATCCTGTTATTACACAACCATAGCAACCTACACACGGGATACTGATGACAGACACACACACACACACACACACACACACACACACACACACACACACACACACACACACACACACACACACTTACCAGTACTGAGATTCAGACCCCTACCTAGTTATGTATTGCTAGCATAGTGTACTGCATTTATGGCACGTGCCATGGAACTTATAGGATGGATGCTCTCCCAAAGTACTTCTTAGGTGAGGAACATCACCAGCCCTTGTAAATACTGGCATTGGGTGATGTAGTGGGTGAGAGATCCCAAAAATAATTTTACCCTACGCACACATTTACCAGGGGTGAGGTTCAAACCTCTATCTAACAATCTTTACGCACCATTATGTTATGCATTTACCACATGCACCACTGACCTGACATGGTTTACACATGGAACAGGTACTTCTAAGGTGGATGAAATCTGCAAGATTGCTAAAGTCAGACTCTCAGATGTGCACTGGGTGTAAATGGGGCCAAAAAAAAGTACAGACATACATATGTACAAACACAAACACTTGCCACCAATGCGATTCAAACTCATACTTATGTAGTTAGTGCTACTACATTGTTCCACATTTATGGTGCATGCCATGAAGCTTTCATGTCGGAGAGCTCCACAGGCATATTTGAAGGTGACTAACATCAGCAGCAGTGCTAAAGGAGGGGTAAGGGGAGAGTAGTAAGTGTGAAAGTCCATGAAATCAGGTATCATAAAAGACACACACACTATCTCACACAAACACACACAGTTTCACAGTTGCAATGTCTGAGATTACAACTCCTACTGAACTAGTATGCTACACTATAGCATTATGCAGTTATCACAAGCACCATGGAGCATATATGTTGGAGAGCTCTCCACAGGTATCTTTGAAGGTGACTAACATCAGCAGCAGTGCTAAAGGAAAGGTAAGGGGAGAGTCACAAGTATGAATGTCCATCAAATCAGGTATCAACAAAGACACACACACTCTCTCACACAAACACACACAGTTGCCATCTCAGAGACTAGAACTCCTAATTAACTAGTATGCGACCTTATAGTATTATGCAGTTATCGCAAGTGCCACAGAGCTTATGGGGCTGGCATTTGTCCAAAGGGTTATTTCAAGGTGACTGACATCAGCAGTCTTGCTAAACAGGGCAATAGGAGGTGTAGTGACTGTGAATAGCCTCAAAATCATGCATTGCCACACACACACACACACACACACACACACACACACACACACACACTCACACACAGTTTCACAGTTGCCATGTTTGGGATTAGAACTCCTACCTAACTAGTTTTCTACACTACAATATTACACACGTATCACAAGCACCACGCTGCTTATAGGACTGAGACTTGGCCTGAGGGTTATTTCAAGGTGACTGACATCAGCAGGAGTGCTAACATGGGCAATGGGAAGTGCAGTGTGTATGAATGGGCCATAAACCATTTCTCTGGAAACACGCACACACACACACACACACACACACACACACACACACACACACACACACACACACACACACACACACACACACACACACACAGTCACACAAAACTTTACATTTGACAGGACTGGGTATACAAATGCTAGATGAGTACTGATTTGTACTATCATGTTATACAGTTATCACAAACACCACAGACACTAGAGGGCTGAGGGCTACCAAAAGCAATGTCTACATTGATTGACATCAGCACATCATGTGATATTGGCCAATTGGATGTGTGGTGGGTGGGACAAGCCTCGTGATGGAAATCTCTCTGTCACTGGCTGTCTCTCTCTCTCTTCCCCACATCTCTGTGTGTGTATGTTTGACATATTATAGTGTAATGGCCTTGGATATTTGTGAGTATTTTTATCCAATGTGTGTGCAAAGCATGAATGGTGTACATTGTGGTGTGTGTGCACAGACATCTGTGACTGACAGATATGTATAGTCCACTGTGTTGTCAGACATGGGCTTCATTTCTCTCACAGACATGTGACTGACAGATATGTATAGTCCAATGTGTTGTCAGACATGGGCTTCATTTCTCTAAATGTAGGAGCATGCCCAGTATGACCGTCTGTATTCAGTGTGAGAATCCATTCCAGGTAGGTTGTACTCGAGTCTAGGATTTGGTGTTCTACACCTACAGCTAGCAACTTGTTTCTGCAGGATATCTGTAGATAAGTTGACAATATGGAGTCACAATGGGTGGCAGATAGTGGGATACTGTAACTATTGTGTCTGTAATACTTGTGTTACATGGTTGGTGTAGCAGATATATTCAGACATATGTACTGTTTTACACTGTGATGTATTATGTCATCAACTGCTGACAGATATAGTTATTTGCTCACAGTTATTTCCTGGGAAATACAAGATGAATGAAGCTGCGTCCAGTACTGTGGTCTCCAGCCTAAATATTCTTGCACACTCATGCAATTCTGGAGGGGTAGATGCAGACATTTGCTGATGGGTCTGTGTAAATGGTCCAGCACCTTGGTTCCATGGTGGCTGAAGATTCCCTGCTTGTACATATATCAACGTAATAGAATGGCCATATCTTGCTGTGGCCATACCTCTCAGCTGTACAGATTCACCAGGTTAGCCAGAATCAGGGCTCATATATCTGGTCAGTTCCCCTTCACATCATGGTTTACAAGCAGGTTTGCAGCCACCCATTACTGGGTCTGCAGGCAGGGGTGGTATGTACACACATCAGAGTTTCAGACTTTACACATTCCATGACGTCCATGCATCTACACCCCCCCACTCTGTTATTCTTCCTCTTCCTAACAGTATGCGAGTGATATCTGAGACATATCACTATAGTTGTCCCTTCATCTCAGCAGTATTTAGGGGTTGGTCCACAGTTCATGCAGTAGGACATGGTGGGCATGCTACTGGGATTTGTCAACATGGTCTTGCATTTGTGTTCTGTTGACTGTGTTATGCTGTTAGTTGGGACCCCATGAGATAACATACATTTGCAGTATGGGTGAGGCACAGGCCTTTGGCAGAGGACTGTAGGGCATTTGGTAGTGATGCAGGCCATCTGTAGCAGGCCAGTGCATTCTGTAACTCCTACATTCCCAGGCTGCAAGCCACTGGATTCCCCTGGAGTGACAGGGTAAGTGTGTGAGGTGTTAATGGCAATAGTTCCTGTCCATATTAATCCATTGGTCTGGATGCTGGCAGGGAGCTGCTTACAGAGAGGGACACACCTGCATGGGACACCACTTCAGCATGCTGCATTCTATGGGTATTCCCATACAGAAGTCGGGGTCATACTGTACTCATTCCCAACAGCAGGGATATGACTTGTGATAAACCTATGGCTGATGGTGGGGTGAGCTGAGTGCATGTCTGATATGGAAGTTTTTTGCAGCTGACTCACAGATATACCTGGAACATTCCCTTTATGCTGCCGTGTGCGTGGACATAGGCAGTCTCTCATTACTTCATAACTGTGCCTTTTGTGGTCTGCCACTGATTGACCAGACTACATCAGTATTCCATACTACTCAGACAACTAATGTGCTGCTAACTTTATGTGCAATTCCAAAAGTGTGTGCAGTTGACAGTTACATTTTATGTACTCTGTCTAGGGTACTTCCACCTGTGTACTGCATGTATGTCTGGGCCCACATTCATGGCATGCCCATCTTTCAGACGGTGACAGATATTGACATCTGGACAGTGAGTACGGATGACTGCTTACATGGGTATTGCTGAGATGCATTGTGGTTGGCACTGCAGTTGTTGGAACATGGCCCTGTCATCAGCAATACTGGCCATAGGCCACTGAGACAAACCCTCCATACCTACATGCTGACCACTTCCAGACAATATTGAACACACAACAACCTAACACACGGACCCCTGCATATTGTACACATGCAGCAATCTATCCTGTAAATTGGGCCAGCTCAGGTAATCTGTGCTCCACTGTTATTAAACCCACATGTACGTTACTGCATTTCTACATAGGATTGTGGGGGGGGGGGCGTGAGCACACCTTACAACTGTAAACATTTGTTATGAATGTACTGGTATTTCAGGTACTCTGTTGGTTTTCATTTCGTTTTGTATTCTGCCCTATCATGCAGACTACAGGCATATCAGCAGAGTACAGATGTTAGGTTTTATTGACCTACATTTCAGTTTCAGACTTCTTACCCTTCAGAACTAACATACAACTGCCAGACCTGTTGTAGTCTCTCTGAGTAGGTCTGGAGGGGGTTGTCCACCATTGCCATCAATTGGAGGCCTTAGCCGAGCCTTTCTTTATGGTCATCTACACCTGTTCTGCTGGCTGAGGCTGGTATTGCGTGTGTGAGCCTCACTGACATACCTGTGTGTGTCCTATGGCACACATTTGGGCCACCACATGTACTGCAGTGGGATTTGTCACCTTGTCTAGTACTGCCTACTTTGCTGACACCAGTATTTGTTATGGATTTCATGCTGCCCATATAGGTGTCCACTATCTGCTGCAATCCCATTCAACCAGCTGATTCGCTTGCATGCTCATATCCATACCATATATACTGCTAGCAGAACATATTACTTCATTCAGCAATTGATAGGAAGAGTGACTTACCTTGTGGCTGTACCAGTAATGAGGACGGTGCTGGAGGCCTGACTATGTTGGATGCACATAGTACACTCACTATACATGGTAAAGAACAGGTAGTGTCATGTTTGGCATCCGTTTTACTGTATGTGTGAGTCAGAGAGAGAGAGTTGTCATTCTCTGGGTCCCTACCGTGTCAGTGTATGTGCTATGTGTTGCCTCTTTGCCAAAGCCTGGGCATACTGGGCATGCCACCTTCTACCTACATGGGCAGGCTCAGGTTGTTCCTCCTCTGAGTCCCTCTGTGCCTGTGATGGCCTTAGCAATGGTGGAGAGCTGTGTGGCCTTGCCCCGTGCTGTTCCTGCTGCAGCTGTTTCCACAGAATCATATTGTGTAACGGGCACATACAATGAACATTTGTGTATATGTAGCCTGACAGTACTGCAAAGCTCCACCGGATATGTCCAGGCAGCAGAACCATGACATGAGCATCCCAATCAAATGCTCTATTAGGATTCTGGTTTGTGTGTGTGCCCCATTATGGAGTTCTTGTTCGGGTGTGTTTGCATTTCTGATGGGTGTCATCAGCCATGGCTCCAGTGCATCTCCAGCATCCCCCACTAGGTGGCCATATGGCATGTCCCCACTGGCAAATGTCTGGTACAACTGTGTCATATGCCAGATGTGGGAGTCGTAATAGCTTCCAGGGCTGCCAGCACACATATTCAAGATAATGCCCTGGGCATCACACACAGCCTGGCAGTTGATGGAGGGGAAGCCCTTGCGGTTTATGTATACCCTAGCCCACTCACCAGGTGGTGCTTTGATGTGTATGTGCATGCAGTCTATAGCACCCACTACCTTAGGGTATTCTGATTTTTGGTGGAAGAGACACATATTGCTGGTCAACGTCTCACGGGTGTTGAGGAAATAAATGTGCTCACTGGCATGTGCTGACATGGCATCCAGGAAATAGCGGTGTACCCTGGATGCTGATGTCTGTGAGATCTCCATGATATCCCCAGGTGGCCTTTGGAAGGTACCCGTGGCTAGTATTCTTAAGCCTACACATACCTTGGTATCCACTAGGATGGGTTCCCCTCTGTTGGTTTTGCTTGTGAGACATAGCTGGCACAGCTCAACAATTTGCTGAAGAATGTCCTTGTCCACCCAATAGCACTCCACTATCACCAGCTCATGTAGCCCCTCGTAGGTTACCCTGGGTCTGTACACTCTTCTCCTCTTCACTGTGGGTCGGTCATCTCTTCCACATATTGATGTATGAGAACCACAGCAGCCCCTAACATTTTGTTAGTTTTGTCAGGTAAAATTTCCCCATCTGTGTACACCAGTGGTGTAAAGTTTGTGGGAAAAACCAGAGTGAAATAGTTTATAGTGGTGTGCTGGGCTGGGCTGCTGCCTGTGTAATTGGCTGATTCCGATACATTTTACCTATCAGCTATGCTGGTTCTCCTTGATTGCCTTCCTACTGCTGTTTTCCCTTCCCATTGCCTTCCTGTTTAAGCCCTGAGACATGCCACACATATCCAGTGCTCATATTTAAACAGAGCTGCTATGTATTTTTTTTGTTTGTTTTGTTTTGTTTGAAACCCAGTGTGGGGCATGCACACCTGTTTAGGAAATGTAAACACTGCTAGGCAGCCTCAGACATACCCCCTTCCTTAGCTGTGCTTAGCTAAGGGAAACACAAGCCACAGGACTCCAGTAAGCTTACAGCATGCATGACACTCCCCCTTATGAGGTCTTTTACCTCTTAGATTTATACCATGGTGTTTCTGCACCTACACGGTTCGGTGCAAGCTAACACCGACATGAATTTTGTGATTAAGTATCAATTCCCTCATTTGCATAAAACAGAATGCTAATTCATAGTTACCACACTCCCATTGAGCCTTCCCCCTTAGCAACCAATATTCCCTGTTATTGTTGTCTTATGCATGCCATTGACTTATCATGGCAAAATGCTGACTTGGGTTTAAAAGCTTATTTCCAACTTTTTTTCATATTTTCAGTCATTTGCGCACCACTGACCTACTCTTAAACAGCCGAAATCGGCCAAAAAAAATAAGTAATTTTTTATAATTTTGCAACTATTTTCCGTGCCAATGGTCATATAATTGACATGCCTACTACATTGAATACATACTTTCTTTGGAGCTGTCATGCCTCCATTTTGTAATTTGCAGAAATGTATTTGGTTAGTAACCGAATACATTTCTGCAGGTTACACTATTCCTGCACAGATGCCTGCCTGCTTCCTGGATCACTATATCACCTCATTTGCATGGTTTTCACCAGCAAATGGGGTAATTAGCATATAGCAGTGGTGTCCATGCAGAAACAGTGTAGGAGCACTCGTGCACATCCCGGGAGCTCGTTCCTGGATCGCTCGTCGGCCATATTGCCTGCAGCAGCTATTGCACTATTCCTGGACTCAGAGAAAAGCTTGCTGAATCCTGGGGATTGTGATTAAAGAGAGCTATCATGACATAGATTTGACACTCTTAGACTTATTCACTCAAGGAAATTTAGATCAGAGCACTTATAATTTTTTATAAGTTGGTCATCCAAAAATCGGTTCCCTTTTTGGGATTCCTAAGGTTCACAAGGATTAGATTAAGCCTCTTTTTAGATCAATAGTCTCTATACCTTTTCCAAGACTGAATCCATTTCCATCTGGTTGGATCAACAGTTGAATCCCATTGTCAAAAATCTAGATTATATTTGCGTGATTCTTAGAATTTGATGAAATTGCTTAGAGAGCAGGTGCAGGTCAATCGGGAATTCTATTTTGCCTCTCTAGATGTCATATCCTTGTGTATAGTTATCAACCAGGAAACTGGCATTGATTTTTTGACAGAATATTTAGTCAACCATTCCAACTTTGATGGTGACAAAGTCAATACTATATGTGAGTTAATGGTGCTGGTGTTAGACAACAATTTTTTTCCACTTTGGTAAGAAATACTTCAAACAAAAGACAGGTGATGTGCTTTTGCCAACATTGTCATGTCCACTTCAGAACAAATATTCTTGGAAAAACACAAGCTATCTGATAAGATTTTGTTTTATAGAAGATTCATTGATGATTTGATTTTTTTGTGGAAAGGAAGTAGAGAAAAATTTTGGAATTTTGTAAACTATTTGAATAACACCACTTTTTTTTTAAGATTTACAGAAGGAGGGTTTGCAGACTGTCTAAATTACTTATATATTCAGTTGTCATTTGATGTCCAGACTGGTCATTTTGTCAGTAAAATTTTCAGAATAGAAAGTTTTATAAATCAGTATTTGCATCATGACAGTCTCCATCCACACCACATGAAGAAGAACATGGTCAAAGTTCAATTCATTTGGTTAAGTAGATTGACTTCAGATAATGGAGTATTTGCTGAAGAAGTAACTTTACTCAAAAAGTTATTCATAGAAAGAGGTTACAGTAAAGACTGTTTAGCATGAATAGAACTTGAGGTAAATAAATTAAGATTTGGTGTTGCACATCCAATATTGTGTTATGGTGATGTTCATACACCAGCTGGACAATCACACTTTCTGGATGCAAGTGGAACAGATTGCAAATATTTTTTGTCTTTCCCATTGCCCATATGTCAAGAAATGGGGGCAGTTATACACTGCATCCACAAAAATTGGAAAGTTATCTTGGGCAACAATGATTTAGCAAAAAAGAAATCTTTCAAGAAAACTATAAACATTAAAACATTATGTGAGAGGAATGAGAAATCGGAATTCAAGAAAAGATCATTACCCCCCGGGACTTTCCAATGTAGAAACTGTAAGCAATGGTGGCACATTTGTAATTCTTCTTTCATCCATTTTAAACATTTGGACGTGACTATATGGGCTAGAGAGAGAGATGACTGCTCATCCAACCATGTGGTGTATGCAGCTATTTGTGAATCATGTTGTTTTTATATGGGCAAAACTATTAGGCATTTAAAAAGAAGAATCTATGAACACTTGTTAGGCATCAAGAAGAAGGATTTTTGTAATGTTTTGGCTAGGCACATTGTTACATGTAAAGATTTCAAGAAATTTTCTTTTTTTTTTGTATTAGATTCTATTTCTGTCAAGCGTTTGAAGATTAGTTTTTTATGGTATTTTAGTAACAAATCAATTGTTAATCAAGTAATATTGCTTAACTAAACGTAACTGCATGCACTTTAGAGCATGAAAGAATAATGATAGCGTTATGGTTTTGGGGCAATGTCCACGTTTAGACTGTTCTGCATTGCTTGTCTTTATCATATGATTATTTGAATGTCTTTTTTAAGGGGTGTGTATGTGTTTTACAAACTTTTCTGATAAAGTTCTTGTTGAAACATTAAAGAGAACAAAAGCACTAAGAAAACGTGTTCATAGGTTCTTTTTCAGCCATAGTTTCACCTTTTTTTTAGAAACTTACAAACCTACAAAAATACAATTATTCATATATTAAAATTGCATAATGGTAAAATAAACTGAATGATTCAAATGTCTGCTTTTCAACACACAGTTTAAATTTTGATAGCAAGTGGATAGGAGCGAAGCTAGACAGCAAACAAATATAGTTCAAGTCCAACACAAAGCCCTTCAGAGTTTCAAATATTCCAAGTAATCCAAATAGAACCACCAAGTCCTGTGGTAAATATTCTTTATTCAACAGACAAGCGCTTTCGCTGAGTACAGCTTCTTCAGGTCAATTCAAAAAACAAAATCAAGTCCCATAATATGTAGGTAATCCAATTAAATTGCAACAAAGTCAATTAAACATTTAAAAGGGAAATGTAATGTTAATAAAGACTTATAAAAACATATAAAATATTACTCAAATTAAAACCTCTATAGCACTTATAATAAAAACATATATGTGAGAACATGTAAGGGACAAATATGTGTATAAGTGGAATTGTATAAGTTTATTAAAACAATATACTAGTGTGTACAAGACTCACAGATACAAGAGCTGGTCTATTATGTTATTCCTAGTTACTGTTATGTGATGCAGAGTGTCTATTTAATGTGCCTACGTCTCCTAAGCCTGGGTTTGATGGATGCTCTCTCATTCAACCCTGATCCATGGTCAGCCCTCAATCTAACTATCCAATCACTCCCTGCTTTCAGTGTAATTCCTTAGGTCACCTCCTCTCTTGTTCGGGGTGACAACCTCTAGGGCTCTAAACAGAAATGTATGTGTGTGGTCATTATTGCTAACATGCTTGGCTAAGGCATTGTGGGTCGATCCTTTCCTTATATGATATGCATGTTCTCTTATTCTGTCCCTAAATTTGCGTTCGTCTTTCCCACATAAAAACTGGTACATACCTGACATACTGCAAGATATATCACATTGCTGGTCATGCAGTCAGCAGTAGCAGTGGTATCAAAAATCCTTCGTGTATCAGGATGTACAAATTCAGTGGAATTGTCAATGTATGAGGAGAAATTACAATGTCCACAAGATACTGTGTACTGTCTAGTAGTTGTAACCTGCTTAACCTGTCTCGGATAACATAGTATCCTCTTAAGATTTTTTCTGTTCCTATATTGGAACTTTGGGGCATCACCAACAATGTCCCTAATGGCATTGTCAATCTTGAAAATTTCCCAAAATTTACCAATTATTTCTCTCATCTCAAAATGATCTGATGTAAAAGTAGTGGTAAATTTCACAACTGGTGAAGTAGTGGTAGTAGGTGTATTTCTACCAAGTGTGTCTATAGCCTCATTCGGTCCAAAATAGGGTGCTGCTACTGTATGTCTTAAATCATGTATATTATGTAGATTGTCCTCAATCTCAGTGATGCCATACCCTCTATCTAGCAATCTCCCTTTTAAATTCACCAATTCCATGTCAAAGCCCTCTTCAGTCGGGTTCAGTCTAGAAGCTCTGATGGCTTGGCCCTTGATAATATTTTTAAAAACAAAAGAGGGATGCATGCTAGATCTCAATAATAGAGAATTGCTATAGCACGTCTTCCTGAAAACACCAGTATTGATCAAGCCATCCGATAGTTTCTCTATATACAGGTCCAAAAATTCAATCTTATCTAATGAAAAATTCATAGTAAATGTGAGGTAATTAGTTAAACCATTCACATCATTCAAGAATAGTGCCAATTGCTCCACAGTGCCATTCCATAGAACAAAGACATCATCCACAAAACGCCGGAATAATATAACATGTTGTTTGAAGGCTTCTAAATTGAATAGTACCTTCTCTTCCCAGCAGGCTAAAAACATATTGGCGTAGCTATTAGCGCAAGGTGTTCCCATAGCTACGCCATCAACCTGCCTATAAAGAGCATCATCAAACATGAAAATGTTGTTCTCCAATATTAGTTCTAAGAAATGAACCAATAAATCTATTTTCATTTCACTGTAATCACTATGTATATGTAAATAGTCAGATATATAAGTGAGTCCAAGTTGATTGGGGATAACAGTGAAGAGAGACTGTATATCAAATGTCACAAAAATATAATCACCCACTGACTCATGACTCTTGAGGCATTCGTAGAAGTCCAATAGAAACTGTTTCGAATCTCTTAATACACATGTATTTTTATTCAAGATGGGTCTTAAATTCTTTTCTATGTATACCGAGAGATGCTCGATGACCCATCCTCGACCAGAGACAATAGGTCTCATGGGTGGATTAGCGGCATCTTTGTGAATTTTAGGGAGACCATGGATAACTGGCATCATAGGTTCTTTAATAATCAAGTATTCATATAGGTCTCTATCTATTAGTCCACTCAAATGAATGTCTAATAGAGTATCCTTTATCAGCCTTATGGTATCCTTCACCATCTCAGATGTAACAATCTGATAAAAATAATCACTCAACATGTCATTCATTGAGTTGTAATAATGTAGGGTGTTCATTACCACCACACGTCTTCCCTTGTCTGCAGGTCTAACAACACTAGAATTGTCATCCTGTAAATCCCTAAGACTAATTCTTTCATTATATGTAAGGTTGTCTCTCCTATAAGACTTCCTTTGTATATTGCCATCATAATATTTGTAAAGTTCTTCCGTGAGACGCTGAAATGTCTCTATTAGTGGGTGGTTAACTGGAACATAATCACTAAGATTTTTAAAGACAAATTCACCTTTCGTCTGTTCACTAGGTCCAGTCCCCTTATGTAATAACCTGAGCATGACATTTCTACAAAATACTTTCAAATCTACCATAGTTTCAGTGATATTACTTGTACATTTGGGTATAAAATTAATCCCTTTACTTAATAGTGAAACATCATCTTCAGTCAAGAGTCTATCAGACAGATTATGTATCAACGTCTGTCTTTGTTCCACATCTTCTTTAAGGTTTGATTCTGTGGAAGTTCCTATGAAAGTTTCCTTTTCTGTCATCCACGACTCATGGATCGTGCACGTCTGGGACCCTTCTCCAAATGAACCGGAAGGGGAAAAGAAACATTCAAAGGTGAATCAGAATGTAAGTTCATCTGATTACATTGCTCTTTCGGTCTGGTTATGGCCCCTGGACATATGTCCTTGTTATTACTAGTGACGGGCTTATTTTTAACTATTTGTACCTCAGGATATAGATTGGTTCCAGTATGCATACTGGGATGCACTAAGTGTATTACATCATTAGAATCAGTGTTAGTCATCACTATGGATCCTGCAGGGTCAATAGAATCAATGTGTGATGTGACTCCATCCACCTCCACATCCCTCCCCTGCTGTTGCAAAGTGTCATTGTGTCTAATGTTGACAGCACCATTCATAGATATCTGACCTTCAGTCCTGACGCTCTCCACATTAATGTCACCAATAGGACATATATTCTGTGTTGCACTAACATTTCCATCAGTAATTACATCACTTGTTCCCATTAAATTAACAGAAGATGTTCTCACATCTCTCATAACACTCATATTGTTTCCAGAGTTAAAGTTCTGGTGTCTCATATGCACATTCCTGTTCACATTATTATCAGCAGTAATATTAGGTTGTACATTACTATCTATACCAGAAACATTATCAGAATTAAAATTATTCCTAGGCCATGTGAAGACATGGCCTAATTTAAAATCATTTAAATCTCTTATTATTTTATGTTTTTTCTGTTGCATTAGTTTGCGCTCTAGTGCTAACACACTATCTAACATGTTCTCAAAAAGTGGTTGCACTGTACCTTCTGCAAACTCGCTAAAAATGGCAGTTTGTTTATTATTAATATCCACAGTCAACGCTGTCTCCTCTGGTTCAAAAAAAGTAATCAGAAGCTCCATATACCTCCGACTAGCATCCAGGTTCAGCTTTTGCCAAGCTGACAGCAATTCTGGGTAGTCTCTGCCCTGACTGGGCATGTTGAATATCCGCAAACCTCGTGGAACGATATTTCTGTCAATACAAAACTGCAAATGCAGTCGCTGTATCTGGAGCCTCTTAAGTTTAAAGAAGCTTCTTTCAGTCTCATCAAGAAGCCTGTGCAGCTTCTCCATATCGACGGTCCTTCTCGTGATGTCATCTCTCGGCGCCAAACTCTCTAGTTGCCAAGG
This sequence comes from Protopterus annectens, assembly GCF_019279795.1. Lineage (NCBI taxonomy): Eukaryota > Metazoa > Chordata > Ceratodontiformes > Protopteridae > Protopterus > Protopterus annectens. The sequence continues at coordinate 1,951,776,338 of NC_056735.1, forward strand.
CAAAGAAGCAGTACCATCCAGGTACTGCTTAAACCTCCTCATAAGGAGGGTTTATTGGTAGAATGACAAGGAAAGGAAGACTTTCTGAAATTTTAGATCTTTGTCTGAAGGGGAAGAACAACAATGTTTCACTTGTTACTACAGAAAGGGCTATGTTTTCCTCAGCAACTAAAAGAGACAGAAAGAACAATCGAATTCAAGCCCACAGTGCTACTGCTTCATTTCCACAATTTTCAATTCTCAAAATGTGAACTTAGATATGCCCTTATAATCAGCATTCATGCAAGGGAGTCAGGGTCTATATCACTTTGTCGAATCACTATTTAGCAAATTCCTCTTTGTTGACCAACTATTCAGCAAACAAACTATTCATTGAACTAAGTTTTCAGTGAAAACTTTCCTAGGGCAAGCTGATGGTAGCCCATCCTAGCGATCATAAAAAAAAAAAAAAAAAAAAAAAAAAAACACCTATGTAGGTGGGGGCTACACCCCCAAACCCCCAAATGTGGAAAGTGGTGCCCCCCACATCACCACTAGCTAAATATATCAACTTTGAGATCACAATACAGTGTGGAAAAGGGCAAATTCCAGATGGTGGTCAACCATCATTTTGCCCCTGTAAAGGTTTTGCTGAAGACTTAGTTAGATAATTAGATTGCTTACTGAATAGTTATTCAATGAAGAGGAGTTTGATAAACGGTGATTTGACAAGATGATATAGACCCTGGGGGTCAACCTGAGGTGAGTTCTTCTGTTATGACAATTACATTATACATCCTGATGGCTGTTAAAGATAACACTTTTAATGGTAAATTTTTTTGTATTTTTGATTTGTGGTATTCATAGGGCATGAAGGATAGTGGATGTATTTATGGCTCAATCAAAAGATTTAGTTTCAGTGTTTCCAATATTTTAGACACACATATATCAAACACACTACAAAGTGTAATATATAATGTTGTGTGCTCCCTCATGGATGAGGCAGATTGGTGCAGAAAACTTTGCTCTGCTAAACACAAACATCCAATGTTCAGTAAGGGTACTTGTGCTCCTACATACCTAGGACACACTCTACACTTTGGCTACTGGCCTTATATGAACCTATGAATCTGTGTGCCTGTGCAGGCCTCCCTACCTTTTGTCCACCACAAAGCCTGCTGATGTCATGTTCCATACATTAACCTGCAGCCATGTAACAGTCAGACTTGTGGCATAGTGCTTGCATAAAGTATTGTGTTTTATAGTCTGTGTACTTAGGTAGGAGTTCTCTTCTCACTGTAGTCAACTGTGTGTGTGTGTGTGTGTGTGTGTGTGTGTGTGTGTGTGTGTGTGTGTGTGTGTGTGTGTGTGTCTGTGTGTGTCTACTCTGCAGAGTAGATGTGCTATCCTACAGTTAATTCTCCACCGCATGGCTTGCTAGTATTTTTATACTTGCAAAAGCATACACATCCATTTCATGCAACACTCCCAATATCTTGTCTCCGACATGGCCTACTGATAGCATACACTATAATTTGACCTGCAGACATGTTAAAGTCAGATTTCTGCCTTGTTCTTGTGTACAGTACTGTGTTCTGTAGTATGTGTACTTAGGTAGGTGTTCTGTTCTCACCACAGTCAAGTGTGTGCATGTGTGTGTGTGTGTGTGTGTGTGTGTGTGTGTGTGTGTGTGTGTGTGTGTGTGTGTGTGTGTGTGATTTTACTTCACATTACAGAGATCTTTTACACCAGCATGTGGGGAAACTGTTATCATCATATGCTCAACAGAAAATGCTGATGTACCACCACATGCTCAACAGACAATGCTGATGTAATCAACTATATCAGATCATTGCAAATACAACCATCACACCAGGGCAGGATTAGACACTGGCCTGGAACCCAGGCAGATGGCACCTTAGGTTAATAGGAAATTACTAGGCTATGCACCCTAGGGTTTTTATAAGCCTGCCCTTGTTATACCATTGTTTCCTTATTGACTAACATGTATGGTCTATATTTGCAGTGCAAGTGTATGATCATCATTGACTGCTCTTATCCAAGAAGGACATGGGTGACACACCCAGGGAAAATTTATGTTCTCCCATCCAGTTGGTTATATTATGCTTAAACAGGGTCATTGAGGAGCTATGTTTTATGTGAATTGGGATTTTTTTCCAGAGGTGTGGCAGTCTCCGAAAGACATATCATTCACTCCAACATGTCCAATTAATGTTGCAGACTAGGTTAATATCCCTTGAGTGAGTGAATCTTGTTCCATGTGACTTGCAAATGTACAGCATTTCTATTAGAACAGGGTCTGAGACTGCACTGTAGACCAGGCACAAGTTGCATCTCAGCAGCCTATAAAATATAGAGATACAGTGACAGGGCCTTCACTCTGTCCATACAGGTCATGTGTTGCAGTCCCTGGATTGTCTTGGTGAGAAACCTCAGGTCTGTCCAGCTACTGTGGGTGTCTGATGAGGTACATCCACAAGGATGCATTGAACTCTGTTAGTGGTCTGATGGGTGATGAGTACAGAGGAGTTTTGCATCCTTAGCCCTGGATGTAATGCCCTTACATATGAGATGTGCAACACAGAAGGCTTTCCTTATCACTGTAAACACATGGTGATGACAGTTAAGGGTGCTATCAACCTGTGTTTTCAAATTGCTCACCGCAGGGTTTCAGCTAAGTGGGTTATTGCTAATATTGTAATGTGCAGTGACTTCCCCTTTGGCTGTAAGGGAAGATAATACATTATTTAGTGTTTATTTTGAGTCTGTTGCTTTGACATCAGTCTTTCGTCTGTGGAAGGCCTTTTTGTCGTATGTCAACATAGTTGGGGTACTCAATGATTGCACCCAATTTGCAGTCATTGGCAAACATGGTAAGCCACTGGCCATCTGTTTTCCCCTAGACATCTGAGAAATACATTCCAAACAATAGGGGGCTCAGCACAAACACTTGTGGTACACCAGTGGTAACTGGTCTGCTGCTAGAGGTGGATTCCCAAAATGTTACTGTGTGTGTTTTGTTGGTGATCCAGCTGGCTACCCATCTAGTGACATTTGGGTTAAATTCCAGCTGTGCAAATTTATTAATGATGCCTGAGTGGGGGATTGTGTCAAAAGCCTTGGCTAAAAAAATAGGATGTATGTAGTGTTTTGACTTCATCTGGAGCTTTCGTGACATTCAAGAAGTCATCCATCAGGTTTTAATAAGCATGATCTACGCTTAATGAAACAAAATTGTGTCTTTGTGATAAGGTCCATGATTATTCTCTCCATGGCCTGGCAGATACAGCTGGTGAGGCTTAGGGAGCTATACTTCAAAGGCTTGATAGACCCCTTTTGTGCAAGAGAATTACTGTTGCTGTGATCCACTCTGCTTGGACAAAGCCAGTACTTACAATGTAGTTGAAGATAGAGTGCCAACTGGTTCCACTAGGTCATGTTTCAGACAATTTTGAAGGCAGCCTGGGATGGTATCTGGCCCCATAGGAGCTGTGTTTTTGCCCATGGAAAGCACGGTTATGAACTGTTCTTTGCAGATACTAGGTACTCGACTGGCAACAGGTATGCTTTGGGGCATGTCGGTTGGGGACAGGGGGTAATGAAGTTTGCTCCAAACTGCCTCTTAGCAAGCTGGCAATATCTTCAGGATCAGTATGAGTGGTACTGCCCACTACTAGTTCAGCACAGAGCTGGCTTTTCACTTTTATATTTCTGACATAGCTAGAGAATGCCTCCTGATTATCTTGTTTAGGTTTGTATATGGCTTTAGTGGACCTTAGAAGACAGCTAATTTGTTTGTTCAAGCTGTGGAGGGTGCCTGTCCTCTGCTGAGTCAGTTCCGTCTACTTCTTAGATATTACTTTCTTCCACTTGTATAATCTGTGTATGTTTGATGCCCACCAGGGTGGTTTGTTTTGTGTGAAGACCTAGTTTTTATTTGTTCATATTCAGCCAACTCTATACATTCACATAGGTGTTCATACAGGCCATTTATGTACACCTCTGTATAGCAGTTATTGTTGACAGTGGTAGTATAGGGTTTGCGTCTATTTATGGCATTGCTTAGGAGGCCATAGTTTGCTCTGGATAAATGTTTCATCCTTTCTGCTCTTGAGGGGGGTAAGGTATGATCATTAATTCAAACGAGACTTAATTGTGATCTGACCTGGTCGGGGGCAACACACAGGGGTTACTGCAGAGACACCCTATGTTGCTGAGTACTAAGTTTAACACATTCAAACTCCTTGTGGGGGTGCAGACTATCTGTTACAGAGCATGTGTATTAACAAAGTCCAGGAACCTTAGAGCTAGCATGTTTGTGCTCATATATGACTCCCAATCGATGGAAGGATAGTTGAAATCACACATGACCAAGGTCTTTGGCTGTATAGTGAGTGACTCATATAGGTCCAAGTAGGCAGAGTGATTCTTGTGGGTCATGGTTGGTGAAGTATAGCACATAATGATATGAAAAGGGGGTTTAACTACAGTTAGTTGGACTTGGACTCGGAGTAGTGCTTTTTGACCAGTCTTGAGATGTATTTGTCTTTAATGAAGATGTATACACTTCTGCCTCTGGTTCTTTCATGCTCATTTTAAAGTCTGAATGTGTGGAAGGCATTGTAGCCTTGCAAGGACAGGGGGCTATCTGCAGCCTTGAATCATGTCTGTATGACTGCACAGACATGGGCATCTTCAAAAGTGAAGAGTGCTTCTAGTGAGTACAGTTTCTGATTTACACTCATTCCATTAAGAAGCCATTGACCACTGTATTCAACCACAGCATAATTACAGGTTTCATTCCAGCAGAGTGGAGAACTGCCATTGTCATCCCTTTGCAGAAAGGTGTTGCCATTTCTTAACTGTGAAGCTATCACCCCATTAGCTTGACAAGTCTGATCTGTAAAGCCATGGAGCATATTATTATGGATCTCATAAACAAGGACCAAGCAGATCTACAAGCTCTTGACCCCACTCAATTCGGATTCATTAGGGGTAGATTTTGCCTCTTGAACCTGGTTGACTTCTTTATGACTGTCACCAAGGCCTTGGATGAGGAAAAGTCAGTACATACAGCTTACCTTGACTTGGCCAAGGCCTTTGACACAATCCCCACATGAGCATCATCGAAAAGCTAACACAACGTGGTGTTAACCCCTATCTCATCAGATGGGTGGCCAACTGGCTCACCAATAGGACCCACAATGTCAAAAGGTGCCACCACCTCCAACAGCAGACCTGTCACTAGTGGTGTTCCCCAGGGATCTGTCCTGAGACCCCAGTTGCTTTGCATCTACATCTCAGAGGTTCAGGCAAAGACAAAGGGCCTGTGGCTGAACAAGTTTGCAGATGATTGTAAGTTGGGTGCTGTCATTGATTCCCAGATGATGCTAACATACTGCAAGAGGTTCTCAAAGCTACAAATAACTGGTGCCAAAGACATGGCCTTAAGTTAAATGCAAAATAATTTATTATCATACCATTCAGAAAAAACACAGCCCCTACTGATTAACACATCAACGGCAGCCCCCTAAGCATGCAAACTGTGATGAGAGACCTGGTTACTCAGGTTGACAACAATCTCACATTTGACCATCATGTGGCAGCAGTGGTCAGAAAAGCCTTTCACTTGGTTCATCTCATAAGTAAAGAGATTTCATCCAGAAAAAAGGAGGTTATTACCTCTCTCTACTGTTCTCTCATTAGGCCTATAATTGAGTATAATGCCCCCGTTTGGTATGTAACTCTCCAAGTACGTGCATCAACTGGAAAGGCCAGAGAAGCATCTAACAAAGAGAATCCATGGCCTCCAACATCTGTCCTATGTAGACAGGCTCAATCACTATCACTGTACTGTATATGATACAGATTGCTCAGAGGAGATCTGTGTCTCACCTTCAAGGCCACCCTGCCCTACTAGAGATGCTTTATATCCGTACGTCTAACTCCTTGTGCATTACCAACTTGATAGGCCTAAATCTAATATGCAACATCAACAAAACCGGGTGGAAATAAAGGTTTGTCTCGCAGAGTGTGCCCTGTCTCTGGAATAGACTTCGCATACATGTCAGAGCACCTCACTGACCCTTTCAAAGCACAACCTTGATGAGTATATTGGAAAACCACAAATTTATCCCAGGGGTTCCACCTTTGTCCCTCACTGACAGGGGTGACAGGTGCTGACTGATATTTCTTTTTTGGGATAAACTCTTGGCTAGGCTTGTAAGGTCCTATGATCCTTGATAACCTTCAGTCTGTCTCTAGTGGATTATTTTATGCGGTGAATTTATTTGTTCTGATGTTGCCTAAAAAGGTCACTTTGGGGGAGGCAAGTTCCTTTGCCAGTAACCAAAAGCTAAGAGGTGACAGGTGAAGACCATCTCTGGCAAAGCAGTCTGGTCAGTCTACCATAGCTTCTCAGGCTGACAGATACTGGATCCCCCTGGAATGACAACGTAAGCTAAGCCAATTGTTGAAGTCATTCATGTTTTGCTTATATTGAAGCATCATCCTAGGTGAAGGTGAAATGCTGCTCAGGGCTAGGGACATACCTTCCTGGGACAGATAATCTGAGAGCTCAGTCATGCCTCTCTTCATATAGTACAGTGAAGTATGTTGCCAGTCATTCATTGTAACATAGACTGTGACAGAGTCATAATGGTACTTGTTGAGAGACTTGAGTGTGTATGTGTGTGTGATCTGATGGACCCTGTCACCTGACAGGCAGGTGACATGACTGTCTCCTTGTCCAGTCTGGTGAGGTGGACATCTGAGTGTCTCACAGCTGAGTCGTTTATCACCAAGGCATTTGTTATTGAGGTGTTTTACCTTAGGGGTTTATTGGCTGGGACACCATTGTGTGTATTATTATGTGTAGTGGATTCCATTGGGTCTGCAGTGTATTCAGTAGGTTTGCCCTTGGGAGGTCTCTGATCTTTAGGTTGGTTTCTAGCAAGTACATCTGCATATGTGGGTTTAGGTGTTGTGTGGTTGTTATGTGCAAAAGCTGAAGTGTGTGTCCTGACATTTGATATCTGGTTTGTTGTTATGTGAGAGAATTGTTTCTAAATTCATACTATAGATACAGCTCTCACATGTTGTATTAGTTTGTTTTAGCAGTAATTGGTTATCAGTATACATGAGGCAATTTCTACCTTGACTCAGAATGTCCATGTCGATCAGGCTGCCTGGAGAAATGATGGGAAACTGTCCATCCATTATGGAGGGTATATACTGTAGTAACTAGTGGGGAGTGGGCTAGATGGATCAGTTTTTGGTGTAAGACTAACAAAAAGTGTCTATGCTATGGATGGCTAGGGTCAGAAAAATGTGTCAGTGTTTCACATGGACAACTTAGTTGCCCACAGTGCAACAGTGCAAGCTCTGAGCAGCTCAAGTAAACTGAGTACAAATCTGGCCAAACACAATGCAGGAATTCAAGTGAAATTAAATGATTTTCAAAAAGTTAACAAAGGGAAAGGCCAAGAGTGGAACTTATTCCAGAAATCCCCAACTCAGATGGGCCCTTGTCTACACATTTCTGCCACAGGGGTGCAGGGGGCATTGTTAGTGTAAGAGGGCTGCTTTTTGTACTTAAATGATACCAAAAAGTCTAGATTCACTAAGCCTGAATCAAGGCTATGCGAAAAAATAGAGAAGTACTAGAAATTCAAAGTGCAGGAAATTGCAATAACAACAGCAGAAAAAATAGTTTAAATAAATAAGCAATTCAGTAGAATACTTCAACAAGAATGTAGACAGCAAATCTTCCTAGTGTGAAATAAGTGGTCTGTAACACAAGTGCTTAAACCAGAATTAAGACACTTTCAGAATAACAGACACAACAAGCCTTCAACCAGCAATTCCCAGCTTAGAAGGGTGTAGGCTATCATCTCCTGCCTCAAGAATCTACACCACAAACCTTCCTAATGTAAAATAACTGGTTTAGAGGCCAAGTGCTTAAACCATAACAAAGACAGTTAGAACCACAGGCACAATAAGCATTCAGCCAGCAATTCCCATCTCAGAAGGGCAGAGGCTACTGTCAACTCCCACAAGAGTGTAGACTACAAACGTTCGTAATGTAAGACAACTGTTCTGAAGCCCTAGTGCTTAATCCAAAAGTAAGAGGCTTAGAATAACAGTCACAAATTAATGCAATGCCAGACAAATGACAGTAACATGTCTTTTAATCTACCCACATGCAGCATGTCAAGGCTCGTAGGCCCTGTGTTATCTTGATGAGAAAGCCTTGTGGTCTACCTAGCTGTTGCATGTGTCTGGTGAGGTTCATACAAAAGGGAACATTATACTGTATTACTGTTCAGATGAGTTTGACTACAGTGCTGTCATACAATTCTGAGATCTTAATTTGATTGTGTATCTTATGATGTGCACCATACATATGTACTGGAAAACAATAAAAAGAAAAGTTATAAAGTAGTGATGCACATTACAGTTCCTGACTTCACAACCTTTACAAGAAAATATGCTAGAAAGTACTGACATAATGAAGCTATCCTCTGTATAACTTGGCATAGCCCATCTTAACATACAAAGCTTTAATAACAAAATCAGCCAACTCAATGCACTATTTGACACACATTCTGTTTATGTTCTGTGTTTAACAGAAACCTTGCTCAAACCAGGAACAAAGGACAATGATGTTATCCCCCAGGTTATAATATCAGAAGATTAGACCATATAACTAAAAAGGGGTGGAAGGGTAGCAATACTGTTTAAATCTGAGCTAAACTTGCCTGTAGTAGACCTACAAATACCCTTAGACGATAATGCAGAACTCCTTTGCACTAAACTTCAGGTTAATACCACCAAATTTATTTACATAATCTGTTCTTACCTACCCCCAGGCAATAACATCAACTCCCTTGAAAATATTCTCTGCTGGTTCTCTTCTTGGCTCCCTCAAGAAACCATAGTGCTTGGTGACTTCAATATAGACTAGAATTGCTGTACGTCTAACAAACCATCAGCCCATATAAAACTGTATGGCTTTTCTCAAATTATCACCACCCCTACCAGAATCCGTAAACCTAGTGGGAAAGAGAGTACCTTAGATTGGATCCTAGTGAAAAACCATTCCCTCACTTATATGGCAGACACCCTTCCAAACCAAACATCCTTTAAAACTACACGAAACAAAAAACACTTTAATTCTGAAAGTTTCCAAGCTGAGCTACTAGCCTGTGACTGGTCTCCTTTAAAACAACTCCCACTTGAGGATATCCTATTATCCTATTTTAATTCAAATTCTTACAAATACTAGAATACCATGCCCCTAGTTGGTCCATTAGAACCAGAAGTAAAGCTGCTCCATGGCTAACTAAAAAGACAAGAGACAGTATCCTATTAAGATCTAGTCTAAATGGAGAAACACTACAAACCCAACTGATCACCAGAACTACAAACACTGTAGCAATGCCACAAAAAATAATTCTCCTTGATAAAAAAAACTACTTCCTTAAACTCCAAGACAAACATCAACAAACCCCACAAACCTTCTGGTCAGCTATTAATAGACTTTTACACCCAGGCTACTCCAAGACACCAACCCCCTGAGGCCTCTCCTTAACTAATCATAATAAGATTGCTGACCCTTCAACACCTTCTTTACTGAAACTGTACAATATCTTGCTAGTTCCTTACCCCCTGTCAGCTCTACCTTCACCTTCCTCATGACTAGCAAACTCCCCACCTTTCAACTAAATCCAGTGCCTACATATCTCATCTTTACCCTACTGACTAAACTTAAGCCATGTACCCCATTAGCAGATCACCTACCACCTGAATATCTGTAAATCACATCTAAAATACTCTCCTATCCTGTTTCTGTTCTAATCAACAGTCCATTACTGAAGGTTCTATTCCATCTCTCTGGAAAATCTCTCACATAATCCCACTTCATAAGGGTGGTAACTCCACCGAAACATCTAACTTTCGCCCCATAGCCCTGTTCTCCCCTCTATCCAAAATAATGGAAAATTGTATCCACCTCCAACTACTTGAATGCCTTCTCCAAAATAACCTTCTATCAGATTGTCAACATGGCTTTAGGCCTCACCATAGTACTACTACAGCCCTACTATCCTTCACTGACTGCATCAACATACATCATAACAACAACAGGCTCTCTGCAGCACTCTTCTTAGACCTATCAAAGCCTTTGATATGGTACGCCATCAACTACTACTAGACATACCAAAACAACTCTCTCTCAAATCTCATGCTTTAAGATGGTTCAAGTCCTACCTAGAAAACAGAAAACAAGCTGTCCTCTGGGACAATAACCTTTCCACTCTTCTTCCTATTACTCTTGGGGTCCCACAAGGTTCCATCCTGGGACCTCTACTTTTCTCTATATTCATCAATGATCTAAAACTAAATATTCCTCAAGCCACTTGCATACAATATGCAGACGATTCTACACTAGTGTGTGCTGCCACCTCATCTGCTGAGCTCCAAAACATTACCCAGACAGTATTTAACTCAGTTGAAACATGGTTTTTGCAACATTTCCTCCTACTTAACGCTAAAAAAACCAAATTACTGATATTTATTCCTTCACTAAAGTCTCCCCCTATTGATCTCACTGCTAAATCTAGCAATGGTACTGAAATTGTACCTGACCCGACCACCAAACTTCTAGGCGTAACAATTGACCAACATCTTAGCTTTGACAATCACATTAACACCACTATTAAAACAGTTAATAGAAAACTTGGCTCACTCTATAGGATTAAATCCTTCCTTACCTCTGAAGCCAGAACCACCATTGCCCACACCCACCTTATTTCTACCCTCCTCTATGCTTCATCTGTTTATATTGCTCTTTCCAAATCTACCCTAAGCAAACTCGCAACTTCATATAATAACATTGCTAGATTTGCCACAGGTTCACCATATAGAACACATCACTGTATAAATCTCAAACAGCTTGGTTGGCTAGAACTCCAAAACCAGCTTCTATTTCAACAAGTTATAATCTCCCATAAGATACTCTTTCATCCTAACAATACCCCTATTATCAAAAGCCTAATCTCTCCCTACAGACACCTCACTACCCTTCACTCTGCAAATAAATTACAAGTAAACATCCAGAAATCCTATAATAAAGCAGGGGACTCCCTTTTCTCTAATTCTGTGGGTAAGTTTTGGAATAGATTCCCCAGCAACCTACAACTTCTTCCATCATTATCACTTTTTAAGCACCGACTAAAACTGCTCCTTAAGGCACAATGGCTATGTCCTTGTACTAACCCTGATTAACACTAACTGTATATCATACTGCCAATTTTTTTTCTCCCTTCCCAACCATTCACCTAGTAAGATGACTTAGCATCCTCTCACTAAATGATCTTGTACATATGCCATCTATGTTATTTGTGTGTGAAATTTGGTGCAAACAAAATAATTACTTAGGGTCTTTCATCTCTTCCCTACCACTCCACGGAACATAATTCAACCTATATACCTTAGTCAAATTGTTTCCACATCTAGCGTATTGCCACAATTTGCAAACATATCTTTTGGATGCTACATTCTATTTTGTTGCATGTATGCACCTGTATGCTCAAGTCCACACAAGTTTGGGCATGTAAATATATGTGAGTTGTGCATTCATTTATTATGTGTGTGTAAGTGTGTAAGCCTACAGCAATATTTTATTCAGTAATTTTTTAGCTTGATGTGCATGGACTGTTTTTTCATGTTAATTCCTATTATGTTAGCCTAATGTATTATTGTACTACTGATATTAACATGTGCTATTGTATGTTTTACATTTACTTTTTTTTAATGTATACTAGTTTAATCTTGGAGCTTTTCTCCCCGGGCCTCTACTGAAAATGGACATGTATCCAGTTAGACTAGCCCGGTCAACTAATGCAAAATAAATAAATAAAATAAAAAATAAAAGGCAAATATAAGTGACAGGTAAAATTATCACTTCAACAACACAAATGCAGATATACTAGGTACCAATGTAACTATGCACCTTGTGCAGCAGAAACACAGCTTTTGTATCCCTGAATCCTAAAAAGAAAAAACAGGGATTTGGCACAGGGTCATGGGGGGTAGGAGGCCTGGGTTGACACAAAAAGTCAGTGAGTTTGTTTGAGAGAGAAAAGGAAGCAGGCAAGACTCTGTGTGTCTCTAGGGGTCCTCCATGTGAAAATGGTGTGTGCCAGTCTGTGTGAACGCAGCCAATCTCTGTGCTAGCTCTACATCTTGGTATGTTGGACAGGTGTGAGCTGTGCATGGTAGAGGTGGCAATTCATCACTGTAGCTCTCAACCATGAGATCCGGCTTTGCTAGGAGTTGAACTGGCACCTCCAAGCTCACAGTCAGATGCCTTGCTGCTACCTGAGGGCTCATGTCTGCTGGATGTGCTCGCTTCATGGGAACACCCAGGGCCATGACCCCATGATCTGTCATGTCTGGGTGCGGAAAGCACACTTACCAATAGATCAACGTCAGTACTGCCAGTATGAGATCAGGATCATGAATGGCCACATTTTCTATCAGCAGATGTTGTGGCTGATTTACACACATAAGGATGCTGTACATCTCCCAGTTGATGTTCCATTACAAAGATTGCTTGTTCCATGACAGAAGCTCCTCAGTCCATCATAGACATCCCTCAATCCAATGTGTCATTCGTCCGATCTAGGGAATCATTGACATGGTAGAGGCAGTCATGCATGTCAGACTATGCAACAGCCATAACCCTGATCATTTGTCTGCAGTGTCCTTCTGAATTCTCCTGTGCCTCCATGATGGCGCTAAACATATGTTGTGTGACACGGGAAGAGACACCTTTACCAGGTGGAGGAGAGATGCCTGCAACGAGCAACCCTATCAATCCTCCTCTGTGGAACCTTACAAAAACTTTGGCTACAGACTCAAAAGGCACTGAAGCCTCAGTAAAACCATTTCCCTACTCAATGTCATTGTCCTTAACCTGTCCTATATCTGTGGCCTCAGTGGACTGGGTAGGCATATGCCCACTGGCTATGTCTGAGGAAAAAGAAGGGAGTGGCTGGATGTCAACCTATGTGTCAGATTCAACCTTTGCACCCCCAGACTGTGCCTCAGTTTTGCCACCCTCATCATCAGTGTCTGCTGAGACACTGACATCAGATGGCACAGAGCTGAGGCTCCCACTGTCATGATCACCCGTCATAAAAAGGGAGAAACACAAGCATGCATTAATTCCTGCACTACTATGGTGCAATATATGCTAAACAGCTAACAGTGCTGCCACTATTACAGACTGTACAGCAATGCATACAACAGGCCTAAAATGACACATTATATTTCTAGAAACTGATCTGCAGTACCGAAGTAACTTTTATTTGCTTACCATCTGCAAGAGGCATACATTGCTGGACTCCTGATGGTCCTGAAATAAGTTAAGCAAGAAGAAAGGCCAACACCATCACATTTAACAGTAAAATAGTGGGTATTACATGTACTCCTCTCGATCTGCATAAACAGTTAGTACAACAAGACTGTGCCTGACAGCTCTAAACTGAGATTATCACTGTACCAATCTTCAATCCCCCCCACCAAAAAAAAAAACACATGTGACACAGACGTAACTTTTATTTCAGTTGTTTTACTATAAAACAATATTTAACTGGTCATATAACAAAGTCTACCAGGAAGCCCTCCTTGGGACTGGATGAGCACCTACATCAATCACTTGTTGTGGGTCACTCTTTTATTAGTTGTCCTGTTGTAGAAGATTCACCAGGAATTTCTCATTGGGGATGAGAGGTGGTTCTGCAGCAGGCCCACCACCAGTTATCCTCTGGTCTTGAGCAACAACAACGGAATGCCTCTGTGCAGATGTTAACATGTCAGTGGCTCTGTAGCACACCTGCTCATAAGTATGTCCCTGGCATTCACGGCATTTATGTTTGCAATGATCTGCTGCCATAGTCTCATCCTCTCTGGTATATTGGGATAACCCTTCTGAGAAGAAAAGCACCATGTTGATGGAGCTCATCCATAATAATGGTATGCTATGCCTCACTGAAAGGGGGTCTGCACTTCAGTGACATTTTTGGTCCTAAAAGACAACAGAATGATCATACATGTAAGTATCACATACCTACAATGTAACTGGTACCAGATACAACAGTTAAGGTAGGCAGTCAGTAACACCCACTGGAAAACATAAACCATAATGCAGATGTGAAATACTAATAGCAGACATGATCCAAAACAAGGAAAGTAGCAACATATCCTTATATGTGCCATAGTAGTAACTCAACTCTACTACCCCAAAAGAACAGTCCATTCTAGTTTGTGACATAACAGCAACTTATCTTTGCTCTCCCCCACCTGCTAAAGAACAGGCGCATGAACCATTTTGCTAATAAAACACATTTGAAATGCTAAGCATGAATTGAAAAGACCTTTCCCTGAAACATTTGTACATTTGCATCACGCAGCTTTCTATTTCCATGTATTGCCAATCATTTGTTATCTCTGAAATGGCTTGACAAACATGGCCATGCTATCAGTACATTTCTAACTAATGCACGCAGATAACAATGTAAAAGGTTTTGCTTGACATTATTCATGAATATAGTCCAGTATATGCATTATGTAGTTAACAACATGACAGCATACATGCTGGAGTTCAGTACTCCTCTGTAAAGATAGTTTTGGAAATATTTTGTTTTTCTGAACATGTAGCGAGTATCCTCACCATCTCTTTGTCTAGCAACACATTTACCTTTTTATAATGGAGTAGATCATTAATGGATTGAATATGTCTAGGCTGTGTTTCAGAGATGGTAATTACAACATAAGCAGATGGATTGCATGCTAATCAACCAATTTGGAGGAGCTATTCAAGAAGTTATAAAGCAACCATGTAGACTCCATACTGATTTTTCCTGTGGATTACAAATATAGTAGAGTATAGACACAGAAAGTCTACACTGACAGAATGTTAGGAGCTGCTGCTTATTAACTCCATTTGTATGTGATACAGGCACCAGGCAATGTTGCTGCTGCCAATAGGCCTAGGCCAAGACAGAGAAGAGTTTTCAGACCACATTTAACTTATCACAACATGCACAACATGGACATTGTAGAGTGCTAGAGGGTGGACAGGGACAAAATGCAGGGACCCTGCAACCTCTGCCAGCCTCAACCTAGAGCCACAGCCTTTATCTCCCCATGTATTGGCTGTGTACTGCTTGCAACATCCATCCCTGAACTACCACTATGGTAACTGCTGCATTTACAGTGTAAGTCCTGCACATGTACTGT
The DNA here is from genome assembly GCF_019279795.1 of Protopterus annectens. Classification (NCBI taxonomy): domain Eukaryota; kingdom Metazoa; phylum Chordata; order Ceratodontiformes; family Protopteridae; genus Protopterus; species Protopterus annectens. The sequence goes on from NC_056735.1 coordinate 1,951,791,644, forward strand.
ATTATATAATAATATTACATGTCCTTGTATTTCATTACTTGTTACAGTAAGCAACTACAAGGTGAGATATTTGTACAGAAATTAATGTCACATGTGACAGCAGAGAGTTATTTAACTTGTATGTGCCCATTAGCAAGTAGTGGGCCTCAGGTCTCAAAGATTCATATATTGATACCTCCCCAAAGTAATGATGATCACTACATGGCCTCAGTTAAGCACCATACATTTGCAATGGGAAATCGTAACAGAGAGAAGTTTGAAAGTAATGAGACACATAGCAGTTTCCAGTTTCACCACCCTCACAAGATCAAACTGGCAGGATGCAAAACAACAGCAACATATTCTTGTTTGTGCCATAACAGTAGCTCAGCCTGGGACCACATCCCTCAAAAATAACATTATACACTTGCATGTGCCATGACAGGAACCCAACCCCCCCCCCAAACAACAGTCTATGTTTGTTTTGCCATACAACCTGCCAGTAATTTGATCGCAACTGCATATCATAGTGTTCTCAGTTAATATCCTCACACATTTTAAAGTAAATGATATAGACTGGCTTACTAACTGCTTGCCACTGAGTATTGGTCAGATAACTGATGAATGACCAAGAAAGACAGAAAGGCAGGACTCAGCTGTATATTTACAAGGAATAATTATAACAGGTTGTATGTTCACTAAGTGCACAACATCCAAATATAATAAATAGAATATATTTACAAATAGCAGGTCATGCCTTGATATCAGCGTACATTCAGTTGCACTTGGTTATGTGAGGAATTATGTCATTTATTTGCTGCCTAGCTGTTTGAGGGGGCAAAGATGGATAAGTCTACCCTTCTTGTTTTCAGATTTGCACATTGCAGTGAGAGTTGGGATCCAGACCTATGTAGTCATATCTAATGTCTACTAACAGTTTCTACTGTGTATGTTATAGAATGATTTTCCACATTTCAACTAATTCTCCATTTTCTTATACTTTTTACAACTTTTTGGGGGGCCAGTGTTTGTATGATGCGTTGCTTAGCAGAAACTGCTTTGCCTTGGCATATCTTGTTTGCGAGTAGAGTGGCAGCACACATACCAGATGTTTAGGTCACCCAAGTAGCAGACAGGATCCAGACAGCCACAAATATACACCGGATACATTGAAGCAATAGTATTGGCCATCACACAAACACATTTCCCAGCAGCACGCTCTGTCATGCAATGTGTTTGTGCAATGGTAAGCACTGCTAAACACATTCAAATGTTACAAATCCAGAAAGTATGCACTCCCATTAAGTGTGATACCTGCAATTGGCGGGAAAACATTATTCTACATTAGTCTTGATCTGTGATAGGCATGACAGGCATTCTTGAAGAGTTTTTGAGATTCCATGCTAAAATATGGAGTGTCAAAGAGTACAAAGTATTTGTTGGACTCCTAGAGAATGAACATGGGATCAGGCTGCTGCAGAGGGATTATTGTGGCTTAGATTACAAGGCAGAGGCATGCAATAGTCTGGTGTGGCCGACTACCAGTACTACCGGTATCCCCCGCACTGGGGAGCAATGTAGAAATTACTACAGAGACCTCAGGATGAGAAAGAGGGATACCCTTGATCATTAGATTGAGGAATATAGGACTGAGAGTGCCCACAGATGTGTAAGCATCACTTACAGAGACTACTTGTCAGAGTTAAAAGGTGGATATAGTCAGGATTGGCATGCTTAATAGTATTCTGCTCTGTTCTGTTTTATCCTCATCCATCACAGACTGAGAACTGAATGTGTGAACCCATGCCACTAGATTTGCATGAATGTGAGACACATATGGTATATATACATCCCAACTGTAGGGTTATTTTAGCATTAACAGTTACAGCTCACATATTAGTTAATTATGCAGTTCATAGGTTCATAGGTTAGTACTAGGCTAACTGCTCTTGCAAGCCATTGTAAGCCTAGCCAATTATCCCTTGTCAGACTCAAACCTTGCACCTTGTGTTTTTAAGGCGAACACCTTAACCATTAGGCCACTCTCCCAGTTGTATTAAATTGAGTATTCATTTCTCAAATGTAACAGGAAAGTATGCATGCGTTACTCTGGAGGGCAAAACAACAGGGTAGTCATAGGTTGTGCCTTCAAAATCCCCACTTCCTAAATATACAATGCAGTTAAGTTTCATTTCTAATGCAATGTAATCTCAGAGCTGCAAAGCAATGCCACCACAGGCTTGCTGTAAACTGTAACCAGTATAATTGGAACACACATATGTGCAATGTATGCGCACATCAAGGATTGCTTACTGCAATCTGTTGTACATTGTGCATCTGTTAGGAGCTGGGTAGTCTTAATAAACAAATGTATTTGTTAGGAGTTGGTACTATTAAAACAGAGTCAAAGACTCACATCAATGCTTTGTATGTCACATATGAAGCTAATGCTCATGTTCTCCTTTTTTCTCTTTCCCCAACCCTTTTAGCACTCTTTTTTTATTTTTTATTCTTTTTTCTTTGCTATAACACAGCAGGATAGGTCTTTCCCAGAATATCCACCGGTCCCCACTTCACTCACTACAGCACCACTGCCCAGCACATCTGATGCATAACCTGGTAGCACCGCCACTGCCACCCCTGCACTACCTAGCCACTCAGGAAGTTCTGCCTCAGAGAATATGCATGTGGCTCCCTCCAGGTGCAGTGACAGAGGTGGTGAGTTTATCAACCAATAGGAGCTGCAAGGGATGGTGAATTGGATTGTGCAATACACTGTGGCTGTGCACCTACACTGAATGGAGACACTACTCTTCACTGTTGTATTAAATAACGTAAGGAGACACAGACATCAGACACTGCAGCCATCAGCACAGTGAGATGGCAGTGATGACAGACAACTGGGTGATGATTTGATTCTCACTGTTATTTAACTTGACCTCCATGAGTTTGGGATGTCTCCACCCTCACCCTAACCATGGTGTTCACCCACCTCATGTCTCCTTCACCATCCCTATCTTGTCTTGTTTTTCTTGTCTGTCTGTAATCGCTTCCTCATCTGCCCAATGTGCTGCATGCAGGCATTCCTAAATCCCTTCTCCAACATTCCCCCCTCTCTCTCTCTCTCTCCCAAAAAAAAAATGTGCACCTGTCCCACAAAAAAAAATGTCTCATACATAGCTCTCCATTTTGCACACCTATTTTCATGACACACATGATTCAGTCCAGATTGTATAGAGGTCATATCTGTCTCTGGAGGTGATAGCCCCAATTCATCAAAATGTATGCATAGATAAGTTTATGTTTTATATTAATGAAAGGAAGACAGGAATGTGCAGGAAGGATGTAGGAAAGAACCATAGATATCCACTTCTTCAAGAATAAAACATGAACATGTATGCAAAAATTTCGCTGAATTTGGACTGTCACACCCAGAGACAGGGATGACCACAACACAATCAGTTGTATAGGGAACTGGACAAAATCATGTGTTTCATTAAGATGTGTAAAAAATGGAGAGCTATGTTTAAGGGATGTTTTTTTTCTTTTTTGAGAGAGAGATAAGAATGCTGAGGAAGGGATGTAGGAATGTCTGGGTGAGGTAAACTGGGCAGGTGAGGAAGTAATTGCAGGCAGACAAGACAAATAAGACAAGACACAGGGATGGTAAAGGACACATGAGGTGGGTGAACACTGTTGTCTGGGAGAGGGTGGGAAATCCTGGTCCCATGCATATTGAGGTGGTTGACAGTGAGTATCTAGTTCTGACCCAGTGGTCTGTCATCACTGTCACCTCACTGCATTGCTGGCAGCAGTGCCCAGTGAATGCTCTGCATGAGCATGAAGAGCAGGCACTACTTCTAGCATAGGTGTGCACCTACAGTGCAGCACACAATCCTACATACCATCCCTGGCAGTTCATCACAGGTGATAAACTCACCACTCTACCACTGTTTCTGGAGAGGAGCAACAGTCCTATCTTCTGGGGCAGAACTACCTGAGAGGCCAACTAGTGCAAGGGCAGCAGAGGGGGTGTTACCAAGTTCTGCACCAGATGTGATGGGCAGTAGTGCATGTAGTCAGTGGAGTGGAGGCAGGTGGATCCTGTGGGATAGGCCTGCCCCACTATGCTGTGGGAAAAACAAGAAATAAAACATTAAAAAAGTAAAAGAGGGAGAGAGAGAGAGAGAGAGAGAGAGAGAGAGAGAGAGAGAGAGAAAAGAGTTGGGTGAGAGGAAAAAAAGAACATTACTAACTTCATATGTGACATACAAATCATTGATATAATTATTTTACTCTATTCTGTTACCTTTACTTTTTGCACTACAAACTCCTAACAAGTTTCTTCCTTACTTTTAAGACTACACAATTTGTAACAGAGGCACACTATAGTAGAGACTGTAGCCACCAATCCTTGATGTGTGTATATATTGCACATATGCATGTTCCAATTATACTGATTACAGTTTACAGAAGATCATTTGTGCTACTGGTATAGAGGTATGAAGTTACGTTCCAATAACGATGAAAACCTAGCAGTATTGTATAATTGGGAAGAGTGGTTTTTGACCCCACAATTAATGACTACTTTCAAATACTCTACTGTTATTTTGTCCTACAGATTACTGCATCCATACTTTCCTTTTATAGTTTAGAGATGCATGCTCACTGTTATTTGAGAATATGGCACCAATGCTTTGTGCTAAAGACTAAAGCAGGCATAGTTTGCTTTACAGTTGGGATATGCATTCTCAGTTTGATAAAGTACCAAATAAGGGGTCCTTAACTTTTAATGCTACAAAATTATTATACATGTTATTATTGTTATTAAAATACTATTTTGACACTATTGTTCTGATGCATACATACCACATGCTTCTTGTATCCTTACTAAACATGCAACATGGGACTGAACATTCGAGGCTCGCTCTGCAGCAGCTGTGGAAAAAAACAGAACACCATTATGAATACCAGTCTTGACTATATTCAGCTTTTAGTTCTTACAATTACTCACTGAAATTGATACTTATTCATATGTTGGGTGTCCTCTATATGAAATTCCCTCATCCACAGGTTAGAGGTATCCTGCTTCCTCCTCTGAGGTCATTGAAGTGATATCTGCATTTTTCACCAGTGAGGGGGATACCCGTAGCACTGACTCATGCCCTGACAATATTATTCTAGATTTCAGATTTATATTCTGAACCTGAATAGTCCAGCTGTAGCAACAGAGGCCCATGCTCCTTAACCAGGAATCCAACAAAAGGTCTGCTGCCAAAAGCACATATTCTCTCCAGCAACTCCTGACATGCCTGCCATAGTTCAATCTCAATGTATAATGAGCATTTCCCACCAATTGCATTTTATATGCTGATGTTTTCCTGGCTATTGCAAATCTTGTGCTTACTGTGAGTGTGCACATTTTGGTTTTGCAACATTTGAAAACATCGCCCATCACTTAGCATCACACAGACACTGTAGGGGAGGGTGCACACTGGGGGCACCAAGTTTGGGTGATAGTAAGTGATGCATAACAGTGGCAAACAATGCAATTTCTAGATTATTAGATATACAGGCACTTGTGTAAATGTGCTAGTCAAATGCACCATGCATAATGTTCTTCTACACTTAACAGCTATTTGAGAAAACAGTTGTATTTGTTGCACTTCATTGCTATAATCTGCAGTCTCACAACAGTAAAACAAAATTTGCACAACTTGCACTAGAAACCCAGATAATCTGTACTTCACACCTACACTTAACACCTGCTGCCATGGGATTAGTGAGATGATATCTGCTATCTTAGTAGTTATTGTAAGGTTCTCACTGTTAATCATAATGCAACACCACTTACCTTGTTTGTGTGATGCACAATATTATCAATTCAATAGACCTGGTTTATATGTGTGGCTGTCTAGGTCCTGTCTAAAGCCTGCATGGTCCATTCCTCCAGTTTGTGCACTGCTGCTTTTCATGCAAACCAGGTGAGCACAGCTAAATATGTTTATGCCAAGTGGCGCATCACTGAAATACTGGCCAAAAAAAAAATTAAAACACAAATGACAGACTATACAGAGACTTGCAGAATGTCCAGATATTTGCATCATATCTTCAGCCTTTTCCTTGTAAAATGTGTGGTTTACTGGGCTACTTCTGAAAACTGAAGTGAATATATAATGACATGCATTTCTGTTTGGAACTTCATATCCTTAGAAAATGCATGCTGGCCCTTTGTCCCCCCATTACTTAATTGTTTGACCTCATTTCTTACACTAATAGGTTGTGTGGAATGATCCACATTCAGTGTACATGTTTTGCAGCCAGCAACACCGATGCGAGCCATGAAACCTTGCTTATGTGTGCTGCGCTTCATTAATATTTATGGTGCAATGCTGAGCAATGTCACACAATGAACAATATATCATACGCAAATACTGTGTGAATATACTCCATGTAGGCTCTGTGCGGAACCTACATGGAGTTTATTGAAACCTAACCATTGTTTTTTTGTTTCAGATATACTTGTTCTGCATGTGATAAGGTAAGCCCAGTGGTAAGGTGCTGGACCCTGGGCAAAGAATGGTCAACAAGAGTATCCTGCATGTGCTAAACTAGAGAGTAAGTCTTCACAGGAGAAAACTGGCCCATTGACATACCGAGGCACCTCTGGATATGGGGTTCATGGGGCTCAGCACCCAAAAGTAGGCAGCCAAACAAATTCACCCGTCAAAGTACTGGTGTTTTTCACCTTCTGCAACAATATCCCAAGTTTAAAAAAAAAGATTTTTGCTGGCACAACCTTTCTGTCAGTCTCATGCCTGAGGAAGATGTAGAAATGCAAAGGGAAAACTACCCCACAACCAAACAACGTGCGAGTAAGGTGAGGTAAGGCAATGTCCTACACTGAGATGACAAAATTCTGGCTTATCTTTGTCTTTTCTTTAGTATAGGCTTCAAGCTCACTGCTGTATTAATACCAAGTAGAGTATTTGCTTGCTGTCTCATTATCCAAGGAAAATACTGTTGAACTATTGTAAATGATTGATATATGCACTTTAATATACAAATATGCATACTTTATACAGTGTGGGTGTGTGTGTGTGTGTGTGTATGTATATGTATATATATATATATATATATATATATATATATATATATATATATATATATATATTATACTTTTTATAATTTTAGAGTGCAAGACTTAGTTTAGACAGGAAATATTTCATGTTTTAAAATGTGGTTAATGTCTTTAAATATGAATATACAGTTAATTATTGTTTTCTTCTTATCTGGCTGTGTCATGAAGGTTTTAGTTTAAATGTATGTGAATAGTAGTTTGTTATGTAACACACTGAGGAAGGGCATTGACCTGAAAGCTTTGTGTATTCTAAATAAACAAGTTTGCTATTTATTATTACCTGCATAGTATTTCTAATCACTGGACGTTACCTTGCTCTCTGCATGATTCACAGACACCATTTATACTAATGCACAATCCTTTAAGCACAACAAGATGCAAATGAGGAATTGTTTAAAAAATGGCAAATGTTAATAAACTGTTCTTGTGATTCATATTCCAATGTCCATTACATGCGCACATCTATTGTTGAAAGTATTGCTGTGCCACTGATATCTGCTTTGCCATCCACAAACTTGCCCCAGTGATCCCTTCAATAGTTTGTCCAGGTATGCACAATCAGTTCACTGACACATAAATGAATGACTCCCCAACAGCCTGTTCTGAAGTTTGCCCAAATATGCACAAGCACTAAAATGACACAAAATAAATTATTTTCCTCAGCAATCACATCATCAGTTTGACCATGTATGTACAGACACTTCAATGACACATAAACGAATGATTTCCACCAGTGATCATTTAGTAATTTGTTTACATACACACAAGCACTTCAGTGTCACCAAATGAAATATTTCCTGCACCAACACCTTCACTAATTTATCCAAGTATGCACATGCACCAAAATAAAATAAAACAAACATTTCTTGAAATTAAGTCAATAATTGTGCAACCCTTTAGGGCGGCCACGGTGGTGCAGTGGTTAGCATTGCTGCCTCACAGCAAGAGGTTCTCCAATTCAATCCTCGGCTGGGGTGCCTTCTGTGTGGAGTCTGCATGTCCTCCCTGTGGTCGCGTGGGTTTCCTCCGGGTGCTCCGGTTTCCTCCCACATCCCAAAGACATGCTGCAGGTGGATTGGACACTCTAAATTGGCCCTAGGTGTGCGTGTGAGTGTGCCTTCTGTAGAAGGTTGGGTGCCGAGCTGGCAACTCGACACCGTAAAACTCCACTGCCATTCAATGTGCGGACAAGGTGATCCGCTGTGGCGACCCCTAACTGGGAAAAAGCCGAAAGAAGAAGAAGAAGAATTGTGCAACCCTTTAAAACCTATGCTACAAAATATTCATTTTCCCTTCAAGTCAGCTAATTAGTTTGCCACCTAACTCATGTATCCCACAGGTAAATTGTGCTCACTGACAGAGGTTGAGTCCATTACTCATTTTATTTGCAAATTAGGCCCTTATATGTTTATGTCTGGTACATGGGATGAAGCTAAGTATGGATAAAAGGGAGGTAATGGCAGCAAATTGTGGAAATCAGAAGAAGCTGAGAATTGTGATAGATGGGAAGACAGTGGAACAGGTTAACAGCTTCATGTATCTGGGAGTGGTGGTTGAGGAGAAGGAAAGTCTGAATGAAGAGGTCAATGTTAGAATCAGAGGGGCTACAGCCAACTCGCATATAGTGTCAGGTGTAGTGTATAACAGTAGACTGTCAAAGAAGCTAAAAAGCAAGGTGGGCAATGCGATGATGTGACCAGCACTGCTGTATGGTACCGAAACCTGGGCAATAAAGGCAGAACAGATGAGAAAGCTAGAGGTGATAGAAATTAAGTGCCTGAGAAGTGTAGTAGGATGCACACTGCAGGACAGAAGAAGAAATGAGGACATAAGAGAAGAAGCCAAAATAGCTCCAATTGCAGTAAAGATCAAAGAGAATAGATAACAATGGTCCAAGCACATGTAGAGAAAGCAGAAGACAATCTCGTGAAGAAGATTTGGGACAGACAGGAAGAATGTAAGAGAAAATGAGGGTATCCAGCAAAACGGTAGCTGGATTATGTAATAAAAGATCTGCGCATGGTGTGTGGCACTGAATTGAAAGAAATGGCAACAATTAACACAACACCCCAACCCCATGTAGAAAATGGGAAAAAAGGGGATGATGATGATGATGATGTTTATCTCTGTGAATTGTACTAATATGCAAATGTGTAATACCCCAATCTATATAATAGCTCACCCTAACACTTATGACTTAAGCATGCTATGCTTTTGACTTAGGGAGGTGTGCTTAACAAAATGCCTTCATACTTTTGTAGTCAGCCTGAATGACCTTATTTGCATAAGGACATAGCACCTCTCTTTGTGGATTACTGATATAGTCTTATGAATGGAAGGATTATGAATATTGCCCTGTACCTGTTATGTGTTGAAAATTCAAGTCATGTAGATAAGGCCAAGTAACTATTCCAGTAAGACATAACTAGGGAACATTTAACTGGTTAGATATATTAATCTTTTAAGCATCTTATGTATTCAGTAAAGTTATCATTCTGTTTTCCCCTGTGCAGCTATATAGTTCTCTGTAGAATTACCTTTTAACTGTGTTGTCAAACTTTTTTTATAATGCAATTTATTTTCCTTTAAGAGCTTGATGAATTTGCTTACTCATTTAATAATGGGTAAGGGTGCTTACTGTAAATTGTGAATAGCTACTGATATCTTCTACTGATTGGCCAGCCTGCTCTGCTATAGTTCATTGTTTGTGTTTATGTCTTCATCTTTTTTTTCCTCAAGAATGGAACAGTAACTGGATTTCTCCAGTTAGGTAATCCATTGCGGTGGCAGTAATTTACATTGGGCCAGGACCAATCTTCCCTGTAAAATACTGTGTGTGTGTGTGTGTGTGTGTGTGTGTGTGTGTGTGTGTGTGTGTGTGTATGTGTGTGTGTGTGTGTGTGTGTGTGTGTGTGTGTGTGTGTGTGTGTGTGTGTATGTGTGTGTGTGTGTGTGTGTGTGTGTGTGTGTGTGTGTGTGTGTGTGTGTGTGTGTGTGTGTGTGTGTGTGTCTGTGTGAATGCAATAATTCCTTTAAAGTAAAATCACTGTGGGTATAGGGAAGTCAGAGGAAGGTTTAGAAAACTAGGGTCAAAATGCCCACATATGCATGCTAAGTGAGAAATGTAATCTTCCATGTGCATGGTGTAGGCCACTAGACGAGGGAAACTGCATTCTTCCTGAACACTCTTGAGGATAACCTACTTTTAGGGAGTTATTTATGATTTATCTGTGTACACATTTTATATTTCAGTCTTTTTGGTGTCAGCGGTATGAATCATGAGACTACAACCCCAAATGGGTATCAGATTATTCAAGCCACTGGAGCGCTAGGTAGCATAGACATTGCCCACCATGACAGACTTCAGAACCTATGCATAGTGTACTAGCTGAAAATCTTCTACCTCTTCCTTTGGCAATATAATGTTTATGCAATTACCTCATAAACTGCACATATAATATCTGAGGCCAGCTTAAGTACAAGGGTTTCAGTAAAGGCTTTGGAACATAAATAATTTTTGATATCGACTAATCCCAACACCAGAGGTATACACATCATTCTCATACTTCAAGGATTAGTGGACAAATATGATCAAAGATAAAAAAGCCATCTTCTTAACTACTTTATATATTATGAGAATGTTTTTCACAAAGACTAATCAGTCTAGATATCCACATTCCACTACCATCCCCAATCAAGGAAACCACTGTGAAAAACATTTCAAAAGCAAACTTCACATTACTTAACAAGGTGTAAAGGTTCACAGCCCCCATGCTAAAGGACAATGCTGTCCAAGCTGCTGAAACCTTAATAAAGGCACTCTATTAGCATCTGCAGGATTGCATGGATTGTGCTATCCCAAGTAAAACCAAGAATCACTCCTCCAAGAAAAGGAAACCAGTCTGGTGGACCTCTACCATAAACAAGCTATACAACAGAAGGAGGAAACTAGTACAGAAAAGAGTAAAATCCCAAGAAGGAAAGACATCCTTGATCAATATCAGCAAGAAACTATGATCCCTCATTAAATCATCCATGGCTAGTTTTGAAAGAAAAATTGCCAGTGACTCCAAAGATAACCACAAAGCATTCTTTAGCTATGTCAAGAACCTAAGTGAAAACTCTCAGATCTGCTCTGAGTTAGTGCAGAATGCCACAAAATATACTGAACCAACTGATATTGCCAACATTCTGGCAGACAGGTTTAGTGCAAACGTCACACCCCTCTCACCCCATAAAGGGCCGATAGCCATACCAGAAGAATGTAGGGCCCCATCAATCACTGACACACAGGTTAAAACAGCCCTATCCAAAGCCAAACACACAGCTTTAATGGGACAGGACAGTGTCCCAGACTGTGTCTTACAAGAGCTCCAAAATGAACTAACCCCTCACCTAAACACACTGTTCAAACTCAGCCTCTCTACAAGCTACATACCCTGAGAATGGCGCACAGCAACAGTTATCCCGCTCCACAAAGGTGGAGCCAAAATGGACCCCGGGAACTATCATCCTATAAGCCTGACTAGCCTGGTCTGCAAGGCTATGGAGCTCATCATCATGGAACTCATTAACAGAGACATTGGGAACCTTCAAACCTTGGACCCTATCCAGTTTGGCATTGTTAAGGGCAGATCATGCCTCCTAATCCTGGTGGACTTCTTTGAGACAGTTACCAAGGCATAAGATGAGGGAAAGGAGGTCCACACAGCCTACCTAGACCTTGCAAAGGCTTTTGACACCATTCCCCATTCTAGTATTATCGACACGCTCACCAGCTTGAACATAAACCCCTACGTCACAAGATGGGCTGCTAACTGGCTAATGGATAGAACCCATATGGTGAGAGTTGCAGGCTCTATGTCCAACTCTAAACCAGTTACAAGTGGCATCCCCCAAGGCTCAGTCCTAGGACCCCTCCTGTTTGGTAAATACTTCTCAGAGGTACAGGCAAGCATAGGAGGACTATGTTTGAACAAGTTCCCAGACGACTGCAAACTAGGGGCCATAATTTATTCCCCGGCTGATACAGACACCCTCCAGAAGGGTCTCACTGAGACGGATACCTGGTGTTAAAATCATGGCCTCAAACTAAATGCCAAAAAGTGCATAGTCATCCCCTTTGGAAAAAACAAAGTACCCACAATCTACCACATAGGTGGCAGTCCTCTAAATGCAGAAAATGTAATATGGGATCTGGAGACCCAAGTAGATAGTAATCTCTCCTTTGATAATCATATTGCCAAGGTGGTTAGAAAATCCTTCTATGTGAACCACCTAATCATAAAAGGGTTCGCATCTAAAACAAAAAAGGTTATTGTGCCTCTCTACTCATCACTCATTAGACCCTTCATAGAATACATCGCCCCATTTGGGATGTACTTTACAAGACACCTGAAACAGCTGAAAAGACCACAAAAGTACCTCACCAAGAGGTTTACTGGCCTCAAACAGATGCCCTATGCAGCTTGACTCATGAAACTCCAACTGTACTCGGTTGCATACCGCTTTTTCAGAGGGGATCTCTGCCTGACATACAAGACCATGTTCAACCCAGAATTGATGGACATGCTCCACCTACAAAAAAACAAATGCCGGAGAGCCACATGCTCTAGAGATATAAACATCACCACAATGATAAATAGGACATGCTGGAGGGATAGATTCCTGTCCCAGAGACTCCCCATGCTTTGGAACAGGATTCTAATATATATCAGGCAGAGCCCCTCACTAACACTCTTCAAGAGAAACCTTGACGGGTGGATGGGAAACAGAAAATTTACCCCGGGGATCACTGCAGTGGCTCTGCTGGACAGTGGCGCAGGGAACTAATGGCTCTGCTGTACAGGGGCACAGGAAACTTATCTAACGGGGTTGCAAAAGCCAACACGTTCTGCCTAGGCTTATAAATGCCATTGGGCAGATAGCCTAGTACTTACCTATGAACCTATGAACCTAAAAGTTAGTAAAATAAGATAAATTGCATTTGGATGCTACTCATACATGAGTCTGTCTCTAACAATAGTGTTCATATGTTCATAGGCAAGTACTAGGCAATCAGTCTACAAATCATTACATGTTCAGTCAATAAATAATATTCAAAAGATCCCTACATGTTAAAAGAGGGAAACATAAAATAGACCAGGGTAGAATTTCAGAAGGTCTATCAATTATCTAGGATTTAACTTGAAGATGAAAAGAGGGTACTCACTTGATGTAGATTGGAAGTTTGCTCCAGAAGCATAGGATACTTTGGGATATGAAGGCATAACAGCATGTGTTATAAATCTATTGATAGTATTTTAGCTCCTTTCACTGGCTATTTGAATAACTGTTTGCTGAAAAGGCCAGACACAAGTCAGCATAGAGAACTATCTAAAGACTTTCTAAACCACTACAAAGAGACAGAGAGAGAGAGAGGATTCCCTGTTTGTCCTGGTAACTGGGGATTTGAGGCCACTGTTTATTTTCTTAGAGTTAGGAATTTCTGAGGTATTTGAAGTTGAGTGAAACATTTCAAGAAGTACATGAGAAAAGGATAATTATACACTCAATAACAGATCTGAAGAAGGGTGAGTAAATAGGAACTGAGATGCTTTTTTTTCAGAATTTTTCAATCATGTATAGTTGTAATCTTGCAATAATATTACAACTTTTTACAGAATGCAATGTTTAAGTCAGAAATAAATCAAATAAATCACTGAAGGTAATGCCTAAGAATATCTCCTCAAAAACATCAATTAAATCTGAAGGAAAAACAAATCCAGTCTGTCATCTGGATCATAGACAATAAATGAGACTTACAACCATTCTTCCTGGCAGATATGTTTGCAAAAAATTGGAGCTTCTCTAGTAGTCCACACCCAAAAGCTGATGCTGTGCAACTTCCTACCCCAATAGAGTTGTTTCTAGAAATTTCTTCAGAAATCTCACATTTCCTTTATGGACCATACAAAATTCCTATAAACATAGTCCTATACACAGTCATGTTTCCAGCAGTAGTAGCAAGTAGCACAGTATTAAAAACAATCATGCATAGAACTCCGCTTTAAATGTAAAGCACAAAAAAGTTGAGAAGTCTTGCAAGAATACTTCATTTTCATACACAATTCTGTGCCTTAATTTTCCTAAATAATGATAAACCTTGCCAGACTTCTTTATATAACTGTTACAGTACTGTATGTAATATAGTTAATATATTTTATTTATTTATGCATTTATTTAGTTTTGTGCATTAGATAACCAGACAGGACACTGATAGACATGGGCCTTTTTCATACATAGCCTAGGAAAAGCATCTGTTTAAATAACTTCCTCGGACTCTCAAAAACTAAGTTCAGCTGAGAGGCTTAATCCTCTGCCTCCAGACTTGGGTAATTTCTGCATCATAATAATCACCACTACATAAACATCAAATGCATAACTATGTCCGTAGATAAAAATTGTACTTATAAAATGCATCTGGGGAAAGCTCCATGATGCTTGTCTTCAAGTCATCAAGGTATATGGAAAGGTACAACTGTAGACTACTTCACCTGATGTAGCAAACTTTCCATTCCAATGAAAATAAATAGGGAATTAGAGTTATTGTCTGTTTTTTTCCTTGTATTACCATATATAAATAAAACAAATTAAAAGAAAGAGTTAAAAGGTCACACTGAAAAACCAATCAGAAGAAACTAAATGAAAAGTCCAGCCAAGCTAGAACTTCCAATGAGTGACCTCCCAAACCTCATGTAACAGAGGCTCATGGGATATATGCAAATGACCCTTATGAACATCAGGTGTTTCAGCTATATGGCTATTTTGATTGCCCATGACTTTTACATTTGAAGTTTTTTTAATGGACAATTTCAGGTCAATAAAGCCAAACCCCACTAGCTATGGATATGCATATTTTGGTCTTATCATGACCTCTTCAGCATAGCATAAGCAGAATGTTTGACTAAGCATAAGAAACACAGGGTTGTTATCCCCAGCTGATGTCCATTATCATTAGGGTGGCTGCAAAATATCCCAACTAACAAATTAAAAGAAAGAGTTAGAAGGTCACACTGAAAAACCAATCAGAAAAAACTAAATGAAAACTGCAGCTAAGCTAGAACTTCCAATGAGTGACCTCCCAAACCTCCTGTAACAGAGGCTCATGGGATATATGCAAATGACCCTTATGAACATCAGGTGTTTCAGTTATATTGCGATTCTGCTTGCCCATGACTTTTAAATTTGAAGTCAATTTAATGGACAATTTCAGGCCAATAAAGCCAAACTCCAGTAGCTATGGATATGCATATTTCGGCCTTGTTATGACCTCCTCAGCATAGCATAAGCAGATTGTTTGACTAAGCATAAGAAACACAGGGTTGTTATCCACAGCTGATGTCCATTATCATTAGGGTGAATGCAAAATATCCCAACTAACAAATTAAAAGAAAGAGTTAGATGGTCACACTGAAAAAAACAATCAGAAAAAACTAAATGAAAACTCCAGCCAAGCTAGAACTTCCAATGAGTGACCTCACAAACCTCCTGTAACAGAGGCTCAAGGGATATATGTTCATAAGGGTCATTTGCTGTAATTCTAACACTGACATTTATATTGTTCAGAGATATATAATTGATTAGTGACACTGTCAACCATAAAACAAATATAGATTTCCATGCTTACTGCTAGTGAACAGAGTCTGGGAACAGAATCAAACCTCTTGTGCATCTGACAAGTAGAAATAAGTATGACATGGTCAATTGGCCTTTATACTATTCTAAGAGGAGACAGTGGGGCAGTTTGGTGCCTGTGTGACCTATATGGGAGATTAGGAGCCTAACAGGTCAGGTCTTCAAATTACAGGGATTGCAGCATCTTAAAATATTGCACAAACTAATCCCACAGCTAGGGACATTTGACAGGCTGGCATCAAAATTATGGCACCAGGCTCATACCTGCAACTCCATTGTTTAATCCATCATACTACAGTGATTCAAATGAGTTACCCCATTAAGTTTGACTTCCCTAGAAAGTATGTTGCACAAATGGTGAAGAGTCATGCTCAGAGTACAAGAAAAGATCAAGTTAATAGAATATTAATATTCACAATGAGAATGGAGGATGGAAGACTGATAATCATGACATAATGAAACATCTACCCAACAAAACAATGAATGGCATGCAGAAGGCAGTTGTGCAAGAACACGCTACAGTGGGGACTGGGGTTTTGCCCTTAATCCACACTGCAGTAGGATCTTGAAATTGGCATTCAGAGGGTAATGGGGGTGATGGAGGGCCCCAATACAAAGCCTTTTTGAAGATGTACTGAGCTTTCAGGGTTCCAGCCTTTTTAATTTTATAAATTTATGATCATCAAGTCTTGATCTTATCAGAGTCAAAATGTCAGTAAGTCAGTAGCAAGTTTACAGATTACAGTTAAAGAGCATTAAGAATTCTCAAATGGAAATGATCATGTCTCTTCTTAATGGATGGCATACCTGTGATAATCTTTAGATCCTTAAACATTATCATAAATCAGAATATAGTATGACAAATAAGAACCACTTATAATACTTTTCATAATTTTTAATTGAATAGCTGATAATAATAAAGAGGGGTTTAACTAGGCAACTGCTCATGTTTATCATATATACAGTTATTTTTTTTTCAATTAGCCTACAATGGTAATAGATGATGTAAGGAGAGCCCAGGCTTGGCTTGCATCTAATAAATAAATCTTTTCCATTTAATTTACACTTGTAACAGATGTTAATATTTATTAAGATCATATTTGTTCTGTATCAAAAGAACATAAACAGGTTGAGTAGTCAAAAGAAACAAGTCACATTTCAGTCCATTTGTACAGTGAGTACTATTGGCTGACCGTATATATGTCCTGATAGGTCCTAGCTTATCCATCAGCATATACATAAGAAAGATGTATCCTTATTTATATAATGATCAATAAGTGTTAGCTGGACACATTACCTAATAGTAACATAATATTCTATGTGGCTTATCTATGGATTTCTTAAATGTATTTTTGCTCTTTGTGTTGTTCAGACATTCATATTAAATTCATTAAGCAAATATTAAGGACCATCGATTCACTGCACTGAACCAATTCACCCAGTTGCAATGGTGCTTTAAATTTATAATTTATTGGATGTTTTACTCATGCATTTTGATTTTTATAGGTTAAGTAATATAAAAAGTCAACAGAATATGTCTCTTTACATGGCAGATGATACAGAACAAATATGATCATAGCTGACTAAGAATTACTTTTTTCAATAATTAACTTAAATTATATTTGACTTTAATTGTGGGTGTTACAATTGGTTTAGGCTGGATGTATGTCTTGGAGATTAAAATATCATCTGATAATCTTTTAGTATTTTATCCGCTAGCTGTTCGATTCTCGGCTGGAGTGCAAGGAGTGCCATCTGTGTGGAGTCTGTATGTCCTCCCCACGGTTGGGTGGGCATTCAAAAGACATGCATAAATGGGCATGCCTTTGTTGAAGGTTGAATGTTGAGCTGGCACCTCGGCGTTCATGAAAATCTACTGCCAATCATTAGCGGACCGGAGTTCTGCTGTGGCGACCCCTAACCGGGAAAAGCCGAAAGACAACAACACATCCTCTAGCTATTTTCTTTACTATCACTACATTACTTGCATTTAGTATTGTTAAAACAGATGTATATTTTAAATTGGTAGACCTATTGGTCTAGAAAAAAGTAATATAATTAGGCTTACGTTTGCTATCTGTAATGAACCATTGTATTTTGTCATGCTGCTTGCTCATACCTTAAACTACCATGTGGCTATAGCTTCCTGTTTGTGCTAATCACAGCACTGGACAAAAGTACATTTTTTATACTTGCATTAATGTTATATAAGGTTTCATCTAATAAAACAGATGGCATTGATAGTCAGATTTTTAGGGTTATAGAATGACAAAAGTTAACTCATGACCTAGAAATTAAATACCATCTAAAGTATAAATAAAAGAAAACAGATTTATTCCTCTTTTCCATGTATTTTCAGGTATAAGAACATATATTCTACTTATAAAGTCAACTCATATGCAAGTGGTTATTAATAATCATAGTTGGTGGCTTAATGCGAATAGGTAGAATTAGACAGACAGGTAAATTCAAAAGAGTGTGACAACATATTTAAAGTTTGAGTTAATGTACTTTTATATACCCTAAATTACAGGATGGTCAACTAGATATGTTTTATTTATTTGCTCATAGATTTTGTACTTCATCTCTCATTATATGATTCTAAACGATTATACTATATTTTCATAGAACTAATTAAAGCATTAACATTTTTGACCGTTTTACATATAACTTTTATAAAGAGATTGGAAATAGGTAATAGACCACAAACTGAATAGTGAATACTTGACTAATATATCATCTTAAGTTTTGGATTGAATCAGGTTTGTTTGTGGTTTAAGGGATCTATATTGCTATATTTTTTTATAATGCAATTGGAGCGTTAATTTATTTTCTTGTTTTGAAAAAGCTAAAATTTTGCTTATTAATATGTATGTATTTCTGTCTATCTATACAGAGCAACATATTAACATGGAACTGGGATACCTACACTGATAATTAGAAAATTATGGGATTGGGCTCAACAACTCCTGTAGGTTACCTTTCTGAAATCATCATGTATTCCAGTGGTATTACAACAGTGAGTTGCCTACATCAGGGACAAAGTGGGTTACATATGCATTCTGTGCACAGAACATAATTCCTGCAGATTTGTAGCCTTGTTGTTATAACTTGCTAAACCCCATTCAGCTTTAAGCAATTATTATTATATTATCTCTGAGAATGCATTACTCAACAGTTTTTGCAGTTTTGAAACTTTTAGGTACTTGAAATTAATGTAGGCAAAAGCTGAAATATGATAGTACAACTAACCGAATGAAAAAAATAGCTGATTCTTGAGAAATATCTCATAAAAATGAATAGATGAAACTGGTCAGTGGTAGCCTACTGAATTCACAACTGTAGAATTTTTGAAAAAAAAAAAGATTTATGACTAGTTAAATATGGATCACTTAAGTTCCCTTCCATAATAAAATCATACAATTTAGTCAGAAAATGTAACCAATTCCCATCCAAATTAGTGATATAAATGCCATCCAAAGACACCCATTCCTGGGTTTTGTTCATCTTTTCTTTATTTGCCATGGTTTAAGTCTTCATAACAAAAACAAATCTATACCCGTACATGACATGGATGAAAGGGAGATGATAAAGAAATAATTACTGATTCTTTCAAAGCTTTTGCTAAGTTTATATTTCTTTAGTAGAAAAAAAACATGCCCAAACTGTACTTCTCCTTATACATTATAGGCAAGAGAAATGTTAGTCTCACTAAAACCCACCTGGGAATTTGGAAATGCTGGCTTTGTGATCTCTGTTTACATTGTGTATAAGATGAGCCTCAGTGCATATTACCAATGCATGTAGCCATGTCATGTTGCATGATGAGCAGGTACTTAGTTATGGACATAGTACAGACCCACAGCCAGATCACAGTAGATCACCTCATGGCCAGATTGCAGTACAAGCAGAAGAAGTAAACACTGCATGCGTGAGCACCTCTGGTAGATGGTGTGAGTGTGTACTTAGATATGAGAAAATAATGATAATGTTGATATAATGTCAGAAATATATATGCAGAGAAGTGTTCCATGATGGGGGCACTGTATGGAGGGCTAAGGCTGGAGTAGATGTAATGGACAGAAGAGTGCAAAGAGGTTGATCAACAAAGCAGGGAAGCAAACCACAAAGGAGAAGGTGGTATGACAATACTTAAATGTAGAATAATGTAAAAGTTAGACAGAAGAGGTAGGATACAGTAAAGGAAGTATGATTTACAGACCAGCACCAGTCCTGATAGCATTAGAATGTGAGCAGTAAACCAACAGTATGATGTTAATCTCATAAAAAAGGAAACTATGATACCTGCAGTAGAGTCAACCCATCAAGGCAGTATACATGCCAATACATCCACATTAGCTAGCAAGGGAAGCACTGGAGCAGTCAGACTAAAAATGGGTTATAAAACACACATAGGCGATACAGCACATGTGCACGCTGATAACAAAGAAAGAAAGACAGCCACAAGTGAACTGATCTAGTGTCTTTCACATTGGCATTCTCTACACCAGTACATTAGCAAGGGGATCCAATAATTAGTTCAAATAACCATTGCTTTGTCATTATATGCAGATATCAACATTACTCCCTGCCAGCTGTTGTGTTTATCAATTATTTATCAACGTAAAGGTTGGAAATGGGAGTACAAGAGAGAGGTGAAAAGGGGATGCAAGTAGCAGGTGGAAAACAAGGTGAGGCAATAAGGAATGAGTTGGAAGGAGGTGGACTGGGGCATATCACACAATTTTTTAGCTGGCCAATGGTAGATAAATCCATACTTAAATTTAGTTAGCAAGTGCCAAACTCTGTTACACAATCTACACAATGATAAGAGGAATGTTTCATTTCTGGGGAATGAAACACCTGATAACAAGGAAAGGGAAATACACCTGAATGCATTTGAACCCATAGCTTTGTCATTCATAAAAATCACTGAATCAGAGCATTAGCCAGCCACATACGGAATCATTTATAGGGAATTTATCAGTATAACACATTTGAAAGGAATGGAACACAATAACATAAAAGAAAAATATACATGAATGTATGTACCCATGACTATCACACATATTCAGTGAATTACAATAGTCACTTGTGCAACAGAAGAACTCATTAGGAAAGGAGGCAAAAAAAAACACGTACACATTTCAGGAGCATGCAGTATGGTTCCAGGTTGCAAACATAATATTATAAAACAACATACCACAGTTGGGGGATTAGAGCCTTGATCCAGTACATTGACAATGTATTTATCACATCATAGGTACATTGAGCAGCTGAAGTCATTACAAGGGAAAGCTTTTAACTCTTCTGTATTTCATAACTGATATGTGATACATACAAGTGCTCATCACATTTTCATGATCAATGGCAATTTTGTTTGTGCAGGTCAAGGATTTTTCATTAGTTTTGCCACAGGGTGAGAAGTGTAATTTTTCTGTGGTTACATATTGGTATTGTTGTTGCTTTCTTCAACCCACTGGGCAATGTATGACCACAGAAAGATATTTTTTTATGTATGAAACCCTTTTTGGCATGTTTGTGGTATGTATGATTTTTTGGTAAGATTAATGGTTGGAAATGGATGCACAGAACAGAGATGAAAGTGGCAAGCAGGCAGGAGGTATACCACAAGGTGAGCAAATAAGGAATAAGTCAGATGGAAATGGGATTAGAGCATACCTCAACTTCTTAAATCAGTGCTAACTAGTAAATCACAACATCATTTGTAATTAATGACCAAAATTTGCAATGTTTTATCAACTACACTTCATGTGGACCAGTAGGAGCCAGTCATGTACATTAGTCAAAAATCTGAGAAGATGAAAACTATGGATCAGAGTACTTTAAAATGGGACAGGTGACATTTTTGTTAAAGAGAATGTTGGAGAATGAAGTCAGAGAAGTAAGAGGTGTGTAACAGGGGTAAGTTAGGTAGCAGGGAATGACTAACCTGAATGACTGGGCGGGGACGGTAATGAAATGAAGGAGGGGTGACACAATGGTGAAGGAAACATCAGATAAATGGGGAGAATCATGATGAGGGGAGGATTGTACAACATACAGGTGCTGCCATAGACAGAAAAAGAATGGGGTCACTGGACTGAGTGGATTGAACTGGATATTCAAAAATGCAGTCGCTGCCAGCTTAGACACAGTGGAATGTTACTTTTCATCCTTGGAACCATCACTATCTCAGAAAGTGGAGTCAGCACTGGGTAGGGACTAAATGAATTGTTAGAGCATGTTCTCCATACAGCTAATGTGGGAATCCAACCTGCTGTCTATTATCTCTACCACAAGTTTTGCTATCTCCTGATAGGTGACAAAAGTGTCACCTCCACAAGCACTGTTACTGCTAGGTAGAACTGCACCACCCTGTGTACAAGGCCACCTGATGCAGGTGGCGCAGTTACAGTATGAGGTGCAGAGGCAGTTGTGGCAGGCTGGAACCCAGATGGATTGGGTGCCTAATGCTGTGCTGGTGATGGTGGCAGTACTGCAGTCCTATATGGGAAGGGGGTGACAGGCCTTGCTTGTGGGTTAGGTGTAGGTTGCTGTACTGCTTCATATATCTGTAACATAAATTGAACTAGATAAATAAAAAAAAAACATAAATAAATAAATAAAATGAAAGAGGTAGGATAGCAACAATGAGGGTGGAGTAAAAGAAATACAAAAGGCAATTAATATCGTATTCTTACAAATGTTGACTTTGATACAGTAAAGTCTAAAAACTTCTTTAATACTAAGACTTACACATGTAAATCATCAACCTATTTGTGTGATGATAACATATGGTGGGGTAGCCTAAGTAAAAAGAGATCTCCATCTGCAATGTGAGAGAAGAGAATGATAACTGCAGGAGGTATTTATTAGAACAGTACATCTTTGCTTATGTCCAGTGATGCCATTTGAGCTAGGGACAGTGTGACACCTGTGCCCTGGCCCAGCAATCAAGGAGCCTCAATCCTCACCACTAACACCAGTGAGGGGCATCCATGTAGGGAAAGGATAATAAATACAAATGGTAAAGTATAATTTCCCTTAAGAGCATGCAGAGATCACAGTTTGCATTCTTTACACCTGACCAGAAATCAGAGCAATAAAGGACATTTATACATGCAAATGCTAGCCATTAACTCTGGTCTTAAATCATTAGGCAGGATGCCTCCCTCTAGACATATCGGAGCTGACTTTAAAGATCAAAGACAGTCATAAAATGCTTGACTTAGCTTTCTTACAGCAGAGTGCACTGTTTTTGAAGTTACATTTACCAATGTTTTCCCCATTTGAGAGAACAAGCCTGTGGCTTATATTAATATTTAATAATGACAGAATTATCTACAGAATTGTATCTGGCTAGGCTGGCAGCCTTCACCTATCTTTACATACCCCCCCCCCCCCCAGAGAACTCAAGCTAGTTTTTCATGTGACCCTTGAGAAACATTGCTTGAGATGGTTAGGGCTATCTGAGTATACCTTACCCCATTCCCTGTCATGAGAGCCCATCTGCGTTAGCCTTCCTAATCTCACAGCTGTGCTGCTCTGACATATCATATGCTTTCAATGCTAGGCTCCATCTCAGCAACTTGGCATTTTGCTGGCTGGCTTTGTTTAACCACGTTAGAGGGTTGTGATCTGTCACTACCATGAATTTTCTTCCAGACAGATAAGTTTGAAGTTTCTGCAGTGCCAACACTATGGCTAGACATTCCTTTTCTACAGCTGCATAGCATTCCTCCCTGGGTTGGAGCCTATGACTGCGATAAGCCACTGGGTGCTCTTCTCCCTCTGAAGAAATCTGGCTAAGTACAGCTCCAACTCCATGGTTTGAAGCATCCACCTGCACAACAAATTAGCAGCTATGGTACTATAACTGGGGATGAACTTTCTGTAGTACCCTGCTGTTCCTAAGAATGCCCTCACCTGCTTTTTGGTAACAAGTGCAGGCCATGACTGAATGGCTTCCACTTTTGCAGGTTCTGGCCTCATCTTACCACTCCCCACTCTATGTACCAGGTAGGAGACTTCTGCCATACCCACCTGACATTTGATCGGCTTAATGGTCAACCTTGCCCTCTGTAGTCTGCTCAGCACCTCCCTGACATGTTGATGGTGTTCTTGCCAGGAAAGGCTGTAGATGGCAATATCATCTAGGTAAGTAAGGGCAAACCCTCCTGCTCCTGCTAGGATATGATCTACCAGCCTCTGGAAAGTCACTGGGATATTTCTCATCCCAAAGGGCATCTTTGTGAGTTCATACAAGCCAAAAGGAGTCACAAAGGCTGACTTCTCTCTAGCACTGGGAGTCAAGGGCACCTGCCAGTAACCCTTGGTAAGATCAATAGTTGTAAGATAGTTAGCCCCACCCCACTGCTCTAGGGCTTCATCTGTACTAGGCATAGGGTAAGCATCTGACTCTGTGTGACTATTTAATTTCCTGTAGTCCACACAGAACCTGGTGCTGCCATCTTTCTTTGGCACTAGCTCCACTGGGGATGCCCAGAGATTGTTGGACTCTTGAATCACCCCTAGTTTCAACATCTACTGTATCTCCTCCCTCAGAGTCTGTTTGACTCTTTCAGGCACCCTATAATGGGCCTGCCTAATAGGCCTTCAGGGTTGTGTATCCACCTGGTGCTGCACCAGATGGGTGCACCCTGGTTTCCCACTGAACATATCCCCAAACTCCTGAGTAGGAGATAGCTGATGGGACATTGCTACCCCTTCCACTGAGGTGTCAGTCTGAGCCTCACTGAGGAGATCAGTCACCAGATCTCCCACAGACTCCTCCTGCAATCCACTGCAAATGCTCAGCACAAGGGCATCCCTATCATGGTAA
The DNA here is from genome assembly GCF_019279795.1 of Protopterus annectens. Classification (NCBI taxonomy): domain Eukaryota; kingdom Metazoa; phylum Chordata; order Ceratodontiformes; family Protopteridae; genus Protopterus; species Protopterus annectens. The sequence continues at coordinate 1,951,816,285 of NC_056735.1, forward strand.
GGTTTCATCATGTCAACATGGTACAGTTTCTGCCCCTGTCTCCTGCCTAGCAGTTCCACGATGTAGTTAACATCACTTACTTTTCTTACCACCTTGTAGGGTCCCTCCCAAGCTGCTTGCAGCTTGTTGCGTCTGACAGGCGTGAGAACCATTACCTGCTGCCCCACAGCATACTCTCTAGCTCAAGCATTCCTGTTATACAACACATTTTTCTGTTGGGCTACTGTCAGGTTCTCCCAGGCCAAGCCCATGAGTTCCCTGAGCCTTGTCCTGAGGTTTAGGATATATGCCACAACAGACTCCTTGTGAGGTTCACACTCATCTTCCCACTCATCTCAAAATAAATTTAGAGGTCCCCTCACCCTATGCCCATACCGCAACTCAAAGGGTGAAAACCATGTGGAATCCTGGGGAACCTCTCTGTAAGCAAACAATAGATGGGGCAAATATATGTCCCACTCCCTCTTAAACTGGTCTGCAAATGCCCATAGCATGGACTTGATCTCAACAAGGCCATTAGTCTGGGGATGGTAGGAGGTGGTCTATATGTGCTTCACCGTACAGTACTTCCACAGACAAGCCAGCAGGTCTGACATGAAATTGGCACCTCTGTTAGTCAGTATTTATTTTGGGAAACCTACCCTACTGAAAATCTCTAACAAATCATTTGCCACCTTTTTTGCCTAAGTGGAGGACAAAGTCACTGCCTCAGGGTATCGTATAACATAATCCACTACCACTAAGATATACTTTTTCCCTGTTGAACCTGGGGTACTCAGAGGCCACACAATATCCATAGCTACCCTCTGAAATGGTTCCTCAATCATAGGCAAAGGCATCAAAGGAGCTCTCATCTTGTCTCCTGCCTTGCCTACCTTTTGGCACTGCTCACAGGTCCTGCAATAACCTGTTACATCTTTGAAAATTCCAGGCCAATAGATGTTCTGATTAATGCATCTCTTTGTATATTTTATGCCCATATGACCTGCAAAGGGAATATCATGGGCTATGGCTAGAAGCACCAGACGGTAGGCTCAACCACTACCAACTGCTGTACCCTCTCATCTTCTAGCCCTCCTTCAGGGGTCCACTCTCTATACAGTAACCCTTTGTCCCAGTATACAGATCCCCCCTTCCCATGAGAATCAGGTGCCTCACTAGCTACCTGCCTCAGGCCTTGCAATGTAGGGTCTGAGAAGCTGAGTCTGTCTCAACTCTCTCTTTGTAATCCTTCCCAGCTCTCCTTCCACAGGAAGTCTGGCATTCTCTGACAGTGGTGCCTTACTGTCAGCCTGGATACTACTACTCACCTCTACCTTTGCAGTCACTCTGTCCAAGGGAACATCAATACCCACAAGCAGTTGTGGCTCACATTCAGTCTCACTGCTTCAGAGTAGCTCCCTCCCTGAAGTAAACACCTCACCAGTCCTGGCTGCATGTATGCAGTCTGTCAGGGTCTCTATCAGGCTACCAGACCCACATGCTTGTATGCTAGCCTGACTGCATGTAAATGCATAAACACATGGTACTGCCTCATCCAAATCCTTCCCTACCAGGACATCTGCAGGATGACAGTTTGGTACCCTTGTTGTCTCAGGACAACCTGCTATTGGAATTTTGTCTTTCCCACTTACTGTCTCTCTCACCTTTTGTTCCCCACCTTGCCTCCGTGGACATCTGTATGCCACATGGCCGCACTGGTTGCATTCAAAACATTTAACCCTAGGTCCTGGACATGTACCTGGACTAGTGGTTTTCCCTGTTACTGGCATATTCTGTTGGGGAAGTCTGTGCTGCCCACCATTGGTGCCTTTAGAACCATGAGCAGTACTGGGGGTTCCGTTCCTGTTCCTGGATGCCCTGCTTGCTAGGTATAGGTCTCCCTTCTTCCCCAACTCATCTGAAGTATCACATTGTCTATCAGCTAACCAGATCCTCATGTCCTCAGGCAAAGTGCTAAGGGCATGTTCCCTCACCAAAAGGTCTTCCAGCCCTTCAAAAGTGGTGACCTGACATCCACTCACCCACCTATGAAAATAAGTGCTCAGTTCAGCAACATATTCACACACACTTTCATCTGCCTTGTGTCTATGCTCACAAAACTTTTTCCTATACATTTCAGGTGTTAGCTTAAAACATTCTAACAAGTGATTTTTAACAGCAGTATAATCAATATATTCACAATCAGCAAGTTTAGACAGCACCGTTACAACTTTATCATGGAGTAAGGGGGTCAGGAAACATACACAGAGCCTTTGGTCACATCATACTTTTTGCATACCCTCTCAAACACATGAATGAAACTATCAAAAGCATCCCCTCTTTAAACTGCGGAAGAAATTTACTGACCTTTTGTGCTTCTGCAGTCCATTTACTCCCTTCCCCATTACCTCCATGACTCTGGAGAAGAGTCAGCATTTCCCTCCCATGCTGCCTCTGCCTCTCCTATTCCTCAGCTTCCAGGCATAGACGTTTCTCATTCTCCTCAGCCTGCAGACATCTCGGTCTCTCAGCCACTTCTATTTCCAAACACCTGGCCTCCAACTCAAGTTTCTTTTGCTCCAGATGGATTTTTAAGTCCTCTGCAGAAAGGTTGAGCTGTCCATTCTCTGAGGGTGGTACATCTCCACTGCCAGTCTGATCATCCTTCTGGTTGCTGTTTTCTGATGCAGCTGTGACCAAGGCTGCAGTCATGTCTGCCTTAGTCAGGTTTCCATGCACCAGTCCCCTAGCCTGGACCATCTCAACCAGCTGGCTCCTTATCAGCTTACTGTACTCCTCTGCTGACATGCTGCCTGCTCTCCCTGACTAAGTAAGCTAACAAAAGAAATAAAACAATTATGATCTGAACTCTGAGTATTCACTGTGTGGCTGATTTAGAGTACAAAACACCTTCAGTGATCACTGTACACAAGGTACAGGAATTCACTCTACACACACCAGTACAAACCTATTAGTATTTGCCAACCAATTAATATGTGGTGTGGATATCCCACCACTGCCAAACAATTAATATGTGATGCCTGTGGCCTGCCCCAGCAATCAAGGAGGCTCAATCCTCACCACTAACACCAGTGAGGGGCGTCCATATAGGGAAAGGATAATAAATACACACACAGTAAAGTACAATTTCCCTTAAGAGCACACAGAGATCACAATCAGTCTGGGGCTGGTTTCTCCCTTTCTCTCCATATCCCCAATAAGACTCCCCACTGGCACAGCTATAGGGTTAAGATTTTAGATGAGTAGGCAAGCCAAAACATCCAGTACTCTCTCTGTCTAACCAGGGTGTCATTTCCCTGCCCAAGTAGCTGACACACACACACACTTTGAGATAAGAGTTTATACAACCATACAGACACTCCTGGGGAAGGCTGGCACAGGTTCTCCAGCAATGCCCCCTTCTGCCCAGATTATAAGGTAGTACCGACCTGCTACCACCTACTCCTATCAGCTACTAAAAGGTCCTTATGAAGAGTGTCCAATTATTACTGTACAATATTATTAGCCAATTAGGTAGTGTAGCCCTCTGCTAAAGCTATTGGAGTGGCTTTGTACAGTTTTACCAAAGACATGCAAGTACTCTTAAGAGCTTAAATTATCTCTACACAAAACAGCCACAGTTAAAAGGTTTAAAAATATTTAATAATAAATAATAAAAACACAAGACAATACTTCTCACTACACAGTGCTAGTCAAGAGTTCAGAGATCACATAGAAATACATAAATGATTCAGTAGAAAAGTTCTGACATCACAGAAAAACACTTAGTCTAACCTTCCTAATTCCTAGCTATTTCTAAGACAATACACAGTTCTAAATAACTCACATATAGAAACAGGCAGTGCTGATGATGTTGGATATCCTAAAAACAAATGCTCAGAGCTCTCTGATTCTCTCTCTTTAAATTGATAACACAGAGCTGCTTCACATGACATCATTCTTCACACTTCTCTGGTGTTCCCAGGCTAACAGAAACTACATTTACATTCTTTACACCTGATCAGAAACCAGAGCAATAAAGGACATGTATACATGCAAATTCTAGCCATTAACGCTGGTCTTAAGAATAGGCAGGATGCCTCCCTCTAGACATATCAGAGCCAACTTTAAAGATCACAGGCAGTCATAAAATACTTAACTTAGCTTTCTTACAGCAGAGTGCACTGTTGTTACATTTTTGAAGTTTAACATTTACCAACATTTTTCCCCATTTAAGAGAACAAGCCTGTGGCTTATATTAATATTTACAAATGACAGAATTATCTACCGATTTCTATCTGGCTAGGCTGGCAGCCTTCACCTATCTTCACAGACAGATACATCTGTTGTATTTACTGTGGAATTGGACCTTTTAGTGGTAAATTGATATTAGTGGAATGACAATACATACTCTTCTGTGACAACAGGACTTACTTTTCTTTGGGGGATGGAATTGAACCCATGTCTGTATATACTGTCTTTATCCATCCCATGGTCAATAATTATATATTTCCATAATGAGAATAACTGGGATCATACCTTAGATAATTTGAGGGGACCCAGTCATGTGGTAAAACATTTAGAAGCCGCCTCTGTCCATTAGTATTACAGGGGAGATAGTCCTGGGTTACATTTTCTGTTTCCCATCCATAGATCTAAGTTGCACTTGAATATGGACAGGAATAAACTTTGTTTTATGTGGACAAGTAGTGTGTTCCACAGCAGTAGTTTCCCCTGCTAGATGTACTTGCCTTTCCAAATCGTTCTGCTGCTGTTGCAAAAGAGGTTTAGATCACTAGCCCAAGTATTTCTGGTTGCCATCCAACTTGCTGATGTGAAGTAAATTCATCAGGATTGGCTTGCATGATGCCTTGTATGCCAGACACAGGTCACTGCTTAGCAGTCTGTAAGATACCGAGTATAGTGACAAGGCTTTGAGTCAGTCCATGTGCGACGTGTTGTTTTGGCCTTAACATGATACCTTAACATTATGTGCCACTTAAGCAGCATGAGGCCTGCAGAAGCATGCTTCTAACATTACACTGTCATAATATTATCCCTAAGCTATGTTTGCAGTGACAGATATGGAACTGATGTACAGATGTTACACAGAATTATCTGTAATACCCTCAACTATTAATATGCAAAAAGCCATTTTTCACATCAGCATGTATACTCCCCCCAATTCTCTCATAAGATGCTCTTCTTTGCTCCTGGGCTTATCCTTATTACTTTTTATCTCTGCAAGGTTAGAGACATAAACAAGGCATAATAAGACAGTGGATGGTGTCATGCACTGGCAGTTTGTTTAGCTAAATTATAGTACACATATAGTACTGACTGATGACTGACCTCTAACTTCAGCCTCCTGTCAACCAAGGAGGTCAAGCCTACATTGACTCAAGTCACTCTAGTGTTGATGACATTGTTCCCCCATGTATGTGGTCAGTAGCAGCCTTGGTCAAACTATTCTAGGCATTCACTTTATACTTTAACCTCATATAGTTCTGCAGCAGCCTATGACTGTGGTTCCCATACAGTATGTCATCTTAGATTCCTCTTCACACAAACTCTGTGTTCTAAAGGGAACTCTACCCTCACCTTCTCCTGCAAAAGTTGTCTCACCTTCAAAGAACTTATAAAAAAATACATGGAACTGATGCTCAGATGACTTCTAACTTGTCTCAGCCTCCACTTAATGATGGGTTTCAACTGGGGCCTCATTTGTTCAATAGATGGCAAATAATAAAATATAGGTGCTGTATTATTATGGAACCAATGTCACTTTTAAGTTATGAAAATGGCAGTCCTACATCCTTCTGTTTGCTGATTAGAATACCTGCTGTACAATGGCTCCACCTTCTGATGGTTAGTTATGGGATGACAGTTTCCTCAATCCAAATCTGTTATGCACATCTTGAGTGTGCAAAACTGACTTCATGTATTCAGACATGTGCACGGTATTGTGTAGTATGTTTTACAATGTTTATTAGGCTTACTCATTGTGCCATTGGAGTAATTCAGAAAGAAATAATGAAAAGAGACCTAATTATCATGATCCTTGTGTTCGGGGCAGGGGGCATATTCCTAACTTGCAGCAGAGATCATCATTGTGCTAGCAAAGACAAGCAACTACAATGTATTCAAATCCTACATCTTACCTTTGTTGCTGATAAAGAAGGTATCTGCTTAAATAAAGGTAAGTGACACTTTTTACACCTACTTCTTTGTACAAAGGTAGCTTTTTGTGTGCTGTGTAATATAAGGCATAGAAGTGATGCCAATTTGTCAGTGTTTCAAAATGTATTGGGCAAAACTCCACTAAGGGGTGCATTGCAAGTGTACTGACCATAAAAGTATGCAGGCTGTTTATAGCCGAGTGTAGAAACAGTTTTGTGCCATGCACTGTTGTACTGTTGTGTGCCTTACACATATGTGATTAGCCATGATCTTTGCACCACCAATATTTTAATGCTTATGTCCTTGTTAACTTGCATTCTTGCTAATTCACACTCATGAACTGTTTTTGGGTGGTGTCAGTGGTTTGTGCTTAGAACACAATACTACCTGATTTTCAGGTAAAGATTGTTTTGCGGATACATGTACGTCAGTGTTAGGCCCACCTAAAGTATATTAGATGGCCTATTAATATAGTATTAATGTTAGGATTTCTAAGACCCATTTAGAACCACAGCTGTTTATTATATTGTTTTCTACTCCAGAAGAGCCATGCCTAAGAATCAGGTTAAGAAAAATACATCTATCCAGAAGCATGAGTTTACAGAGGCTGAAAATGAGGTGGTGTGTGGTGACAGAGGATCACCATCTCCATTGTATAAGGGTTTTTGCAATGCATTCCATTGAGCAGGCCTTCCATGATATGTCTGGCAGGAACTTCTAAACAGTGGCAATGCGGTGGGTGATCCAGTTTGTAATTATGATAGATATGTTTTGCCACAGGCAACTGATACAATCCCTGTTGCCACTCACAGAGTGGAGTCTATGGCATGAGAAAGGAGGGTGAAATGTTGTGGATCATTCACTGATCCAATCTTTACAAAGATGATGGAGTTCCTGGCCTCACTTAAAAGTGGTAGCAGTTCCAGAGTTCCACAGCATGATGCTGGCTGCCACCACAGAGCTGGAGAGGCCACAGAGAACTACAACTGTTGATTCCCGTAAGTATTTAGTCCTATCTGCCCAACATTTTACCTGTTAGTGACATAACAATTTATAATACCTGTCTCACTTCTGGCATACAGGTATATTTGGCAACCAGGTGCAACACCCGTCTGCTCATGGTATGGGCAAAGTTATAACACAGTATAATATTTTATAGTTTTAAGGATATCAATTGCATGCTTAGTTGTGGTACTTGGTCATAATTACAGTGGAAATGTTTTGATTTGATGTATTCATAGGTGAATCATTATCTGGCAGCAACACTATGGAACTACCCTATCTTATGTCGGAGGATCATTAGCCTGTGATAATGATGGCAGAGATGATCTGTAACAATGATGGGCTGCAGAGTGTGTGCTGCATACAGGTAGTGTGACTCTTATTTCCACTACTCAGAGTATGGGCACAGTGTCTGTGTGCATATCCAGGTCATACTAACATATAAGATTGAAGAGACTGATAGGGACAGTATAGATCAGAGAAGTGTGGTGGTTCCCAGTAGAGAGATGTCTGAATCTGTAAATGACTCTTGTGGGTATGTCGGTCCACTGAGGGGGTTGGTAATGATACTGACCAGAAGAATGGTAAACACCCTTTTCCTGAGGATGGTGCATCGATATCTGCCACCCATATGTGTATACCCATGTTGGAGGCATTGGCTAGTTCAACAAGAGGCATGGCAGATGTAGTAAGAGTGATCCAGGCTGTGCATGATGACACATTAGAGTGCATAACTCATATGTGTGATTTGTTGGATTGACTGAATCACAGATTAGAACAACCAGTGTCTTCTTTGGGTCATCAATTAGTGGTGACATGCCATCCCAGAGGTCAGATATCCGATATGTCAATAGATTTTAAACAACTTGGCCACGGAAGGGCATGATTCTGCTTCTGCAGTGCTAGCACTTCAACTGCAACATCAGCTGTGGATATGCCAACACCCATGACAGACAACCCTCTGAGTCATGTTCATGCTGGCACATCCTGCAGCACACATCAATCATGGTCAAACAGCCCAACAACATCTAGACAAAGTTTAAGGATGGCCAGTGCGACTCCTGACAGAGCAACTCTCATGGGTATGGGCATGCATAGGAAGATAAACCGTCTGTCAGCCATGCCCTGTACCTATCCTTTTGGCCAATCCAAAGAGCTACACCAAATGCAGGCATATGCACAGTCCAACACAGCACCCAGCATGTTCCACATATCCACTGAATATCACACATTAGCCCCCTAAATCGAAGTTCTCATACTACCCACAAATATGTTTTCTTTTCCTATACCACAGCATTCACACTTGCACATTTTCCTGTGAATGACCTGCATTCCTGTACTCCCTTTTCCAGATGGGCAAATGTTGTTAACTGTGCCCTGCCATGCTATGTTTCTTGGGTTACCTATGCATCAAATGCACAGCATGGCCAACCTATGCATGCGTAAGCACAGTCTAATACATTTACCTGCATCACTTTTACTGCTATGTATCTGCTTAACTACAGTCTTGTATAGTTATGTGTAAAGATATCAGTAGTCCACTGCCTCATTTCTTGTTTCATGGTGTATTGTACCTGCTTCCCTCTGACATGATCGCTGCCTGTCATTTACTCTTACAATGACTCCACTTTTCTCTCAGCTGCTGCTGCCTATGATGCTTGGAATTCTGTCCCTACAAGAGGCCACCCTGCTGTAACTGCTTCCAAACTATAATATTATGCTATCTAGCATACACGGCAAGTATTTTCAAACATCTGGTGGAGTCATACTGCACGACACCATGTAGTGTATTAAAGTAGTGAAACCATAACTTCAGCAGCCCAAGCACACACTCTGTGTACTATTTCTGTAGGCAAAGTTGTAACCAAAGTCAGTTTGGTTACATGGATTTCTAATTGATGTCTAAAGTTCTAGTGCATGTCCAGCATCACCTGCAAGATACTCTTATGGGAATTCACCCATCACAACCATTAATATGGTTCACTTGTGCATCATATGTGTGAGCCATGGAAACTGCCTGGATGACCTGCACATATTGTAGATGATACCCTGTACATTACAGACCATCTGGCAGTTTGATGAAGCGATACATTTTGCAGTGCATATACCTCCTTTGGCATTCAACAAGTGTGCCTTTATTTCAATGTTAGCATAATCTATGGCCCCCATACTTCAGGGAATTGGGCTACGGCACAGATGTCCCACATGGTGGGCTTCTTTGAGACAGTCATCAAACCCCTAGATGAGGGTAAAACTGTACATACGGACTATTTGAACTTAGCAAAGGCCTTCTACACTATTCCCCACTTAGGTACCATTGATAAACTTACCTAACTGAATGTAAAACAGTATTTTCTTAGGTAGGTTACAAACTGGCACATAGATAGAGCACACACAGTTAAAATAAGGGACTCCACATCCACCAACAGACCAGTAACCAGTGGAGGTCCACAGCGGTTGGTGCTGGGGCTCCTATTGTTTGGAATATACTTTTCAGAAGTACAGGCCAATACAAAGGGCATGTGGCTGACAAAGTCTGCAGATGAGTGCAAGCTGGGCATGGTCATAGAATGCCCTAGTGACACTGGAACCCTTCAGGAGGGTCTTTCACAAACCAACAATTGGTGCCAAAGCCATGTGCTCTAGTTAAATGCAAAAAAGTGTATCATCCACTTTGGCAAGGGTGACATCCCCACAAAGTACCACATTAACAACACCTTAAATACCCAATCCATGGAGAGGGATCTCGGCACACAGGTTGACAGCAACCTCTCCTTTGGCCACCATTTCTCCTCAGTGCAAGAACAGCCTTCTATGTCACCCATCTTTTTAGTAAGGGCATTGTCTGTAGGAAAAAGGAGGTTATAAAGCCTCTGTACTCTTCCCTTATCAGACCAGTAATAGAGTATAACATCCCTTTGTTATTTACCTCACCAGGCATCTTCAGCAATTGAACAGACCTCAGAAGTACTTTAGAAAGAAAATTCAAGACATTCAACACATGCCTTATGTTGATAGACTAAAATCTCTGTCTCTGTACTCTGTGTCATACAGACTACTCAGAGAAGATCTCTGCCTCACTTACAGGGCAAACTCAGATCCTGCACCTGGTGGAAATGCTGCACATTAGCAAGTCAAATGGTACTCATTGCACTCGCACTAGTGACCTTAACATGAGATTTGACATCAACAGGACTTACTGGAAAGACAGGATCATCTCCCAAAGGCTTCCTCTACTCTGGAATAAGCAGATAATCCAAGTAAAACAGAGCCCATATTTGACCCTATTTAAGTGTAATCTAGATGACTTGATGGGAAACTGTAAATTCACCCCAGGGGTCCTGTCAGCGGAAGTAGATGTTGAGTTAGGTCTGCATAATCGCAAGAGGGATATGGGGTAAAAACTTGGCTAGGCTTGTAAGGGCCTCTAGGCCATTAGCCTAGTGACTTCCTATGATCCTGTGATCCTAAGGTATTGGTTCTCTCCTCTGGGGTATGTAGGAATTACATATGCTCTCTCCACAAGCTAAATCATAGTATCAAGAAACTAATGGATTATTCTCAGGGCAGAGGCCTGAAACATTCCAACTGTGTCCCAAATTTGTCACTGAAAGGGCTGTGTAGCTAATATACATAATGAAATGAATACTTTTGTTTACAATGAAATGGGTACTCCACAACTCCCATGAGGCTGTAGTCAAGGCCAACACGTCTACTGTTTGATGCACTATGCTCTGTCCTCACTGTAACAGTCCACTATGTTATTTTTATGGAGGTCATGAAATGTTAAGCAGAGTTAGATGACCCAACACTTCAGGGACTGATGTTACACATCATTTTGCTGCAGCGGCTGCTAGAAGACTGTCTCTCAGATAAGTGCTTACAATAGCTGTATGTTACATTGCCTGAAGATGAGCATATGGCCATAAACACTTCTAAAGCAGATGCAGCATTGCTGCATGACATTTAACCATTTCTGAATTGCTTTGTCATGTTGCTTTGCCTCTCTCTCATTTGGCTGTCATCATACAACACAGCTAACTATATTATTTCAGCTGGTGGCATTGTGTTGCTGAGTTTTCCATATCACACACACCCCATTCATTGCTGCTCATCACACAAATTCACTTAGTTGCAATGCAGAAAGGTTTTCTAAATTCAACCCTCATTCAATTATCTAACCCCATTTCAGTTTAGACTGGCACTTAACATGGGTATTCTCTTTCACATTCTCTCTTTCAATACTATTTAGGATATACCAGCAAGGGGATATCTGATATTAATATTAGAAACTATTACATTTTCCACAGTCTGCACACAATATTCTTTCATTCACTCCCACCCTTATTGATTGATACCTGCCCTGCCTTTTTTCTAAAACATATTTTTTATGCATGCTATATTGTAAGAAAAATTAAAACAAATTAATTATTTTCTCAGCTATTTCATCTATTCTCATTCTAGATGGAAAAAAACATTGGATCCAAAGGTCGTATCTAGTGCTTTTATACCGTATACTTAAAAATCCACTACAAAAGTGAACCCTAAACCTCTTATTGTCACCCTAAGAAGTACCCAGGAAAGATAAGATATGACATAAACACACATCAAATGATCAATAATAAAACTGGGCACATTTTCTGGAATTTCCTATTCATTAATCGACAGTCTATGATGTACTCAACAGTATTTTAAGGCCTTGAGCACAGTTATTGTCTACTTATCTATCACATTATAAATCATGAAGTGAACTTTAACAGACTAGTTAAATAAAATATTCTAGGGATTTACAACCCTATTCTTTAGGATTGCCACCTATTTCGCATTTGATAAAGTTTCTAAAAATAGCAAAGTACTCTAAAGCTGACTTACATTGGATTCCTGTCTGGCAAATGTTTTGCCAATGAATTGTAAATCTATATTGAACACAAAGTTTATGAAGATACAATTAACCACACTGTATCTGTACTCATTATTACAGCAAGAGCATAGGTAATTTAGGTGAGATAGTAACTCGTGAGCTGCTACAGCCTCAGTGATTTGTGGGATTGACAAGTCCCACAGTTAGGTTGATGATGTTCACAAAGTGTATGACAAAGATGGCTTTTCAGCATAATTCATCTCACGTGTTCCTATTGAAAACTGACAAATTTTTCAGTATATTGGGGTTAATATTATTGCCGCAGCATAGCCAGTGGACTGACTGTACATTTATATCCTGCTCACCCTGCCTGTACAGAACTCATCCTACTCTGTGCATTTTTTTCTGAATTGCCTAAGTTGTCTTGCAACATGTTTGGTATGTATATCTTTCCAGCATGATAAAATATGCAGTCTTCTGCACTGTTTATCAACTGCATGCATCTCAGTGACAACATCATTTACATTAGATTATTCCTCATTGCCTCATAAAGTTCTTTTATTTGTGTATACAGTACATCAGAACCTTGTTACATCTTTGTGTAGTTTGAAACAATATTTATGCTTTAAAGATTTATATGTCGCCTTCTTGATAGCTTATGCTATAGTATCCTAAGGTGTGATTTTACATAACTGTTTACATTGATGACTCATATCAGACAGTCTAGACACTAGAGCTCACACTGGACAGAGTGATGCATTACCTCAGTGTAGCTATGCGATAGTCAAATGTTCCTACCTCTCAACCTCTTAGGGCAAGTTATCTGGACAAAGCATGGCATAATGGGGGGAAAAGGACCCAAAAATAGGGACACATTTTAAAAAGTGCTCTTATAAACTTAGCAAGTTGATAGAATAACAGGATTTGTGTTAGTATGCATTTTCTAAAGGATATGGAGTCTGAAACTCAAATGCATGTCATTATTTAGTGATGTTAATCCTTGGCTCATCCCAGTGATTTGTTAAGAACAATTTTTATGAGGAACTGACAACAATATGAGTCAAAATCTGGACATTTCAAGAAAATCTGTACAGTTGAGAGGTATGCAAATGTTGCTAGAGTTCAACCACTTAAATTTTTTCAACTAATCCTGATACAGACTGTATACTACAGTCAACAGACCCTATCCCTGTATTCTGTCTTCTGCAGGCTTTTGAGGGCAGATCTATGCCTGGCACACAGGGCATTGTCAGACCACACTCTGATGGACCTTCTGCATATCCATAAAACAAACATCATCAGAATAACCTATTCTAAAGACTTAGACCTTGCCTATTATATAAATAGGACCTGCTGAAGAGATAGGTATGCATCTCAGGGACTACCCCTTCTATGGAACAGGCTCCTTAACCCAATTCAAGTGCAACTTGGACAATTGGGTGCAAAACCGGAAATTCATTCCTGGTTTGGCACCTATGTCTCTAATGGACACAGGTGACCTGTAAATGGTTCATCTCCCAGGCCCATGCTTACACTTATCAAGGCTATCAGAACTTGTCAGAGATTTGGAATGCATGGCTAAGCTTAAAAAGGCCATTGTGGTCGTTAGCCTAGTAAACACCTATGAACCTATAACCACAGTTTTCATTTCAAAAAGTAAAGGCAGACTGCAAGTGCTAAATATTATGAGTGCATTACATTGGTGTATGTATAATTCATAACTGACAATATAATTTTTTAGATATAAAAATTAAAGGTGTGCAGCATGTTGCAATTTGTTGATGCTTTTGGTTTTCAAACTGAATCTGTAGTTCCCTTTAAACTATTGGAAGTCTTGATTGCAGCTTCCATTTTTATTTAAGGTTAAATGTGATTGAAAACCACAAATTTTTAATTCAGCAATGCAAAACATATAACAGACATTTTGCACATTTCTGTCATTTCAAAAGTATTTTCTAGTGACATCTTCAAAAGCACAGTCATCTAACTACGTCATATTTTTAACATTATAGAGAATCTAATTTGATAGCATATTGGTGTTCTCTGGCTGATGTGGGGCGATGCTTGTTTTATGTTTTCCATATATCTTTTCATCTAGATTTTACTAGAGGTGTTTTTATTCTGATGTCCTGATAAAGTTTTTATTGAATGACTTATTCAATGCACATTGGAAGGAAATCATTATTTGTGAAAAAAACAGAGACCTACTGCATATTAAACTACACATATCCATTGAGGTAAAGCATCATTGCAAATATAAACAGCTCTCGTATGAAACATTCAGAACACTTCTATTTTAAGAATTATATTAGCTCCAAAGATTCTCTTTTTGTTATCTGCTGTAAAGTTAAAATCGGCAAATACATATGTACATACATGTGTCTACCCCTCTCTCTCTCATATATATATATATATATATATATATATATATATATATATATATATATATATATATATTTATGGGTCTACTACGGTTGAACTCACTTGATTGAAAATGAAATTACTAAGACCACATCAATGAAAGCTCACTTCACTGAAAACTCACTTGACTATAACTCAGTCCATTGAAAGTTATAAATGGCCTTTTCTCCACTGTAGTGCAATCCTGGAGTTAGTATATAAAGTAAGGGGGGCACAGCCCCCCACATTGTGGGGTGTGGGGGGGCGAAGCCCCCACATATCTTGGTTATATATTCTCTTTTGGAAACACTTATTTATTGCACTTGTAAGTATTACTGTGTATAATTTAAAATGTTTATACTAAGTGGGGGCTACGCCCCCCACACCCCCTTACTTACTACTAACTCCAGGATCGTACTACAGTGGGGAAAAGGCCATTTAGAACTTTCAACAAAATGAGTTTCAATGAAATGAGTTTTCAGTGAAGTGAGATTTCAGTGAAGTGGTCCTAGTAATTTCATTTTAAGTCAAGTGAGTTTTCAATCAACAGTGGTAGACCCATATATGTATATATATATATATATATATATATATATATATATATATATATATATATATATATATATATATATATATATATATATATATATATATATCAGTGGTGGCTTGTGATATTGGACTGCAGGATGGCAGCCCCCCCTCCCAGCTGTAATCTACAATAGAAAAACTCCCGGAATTCACGCATGCATTTTGAATCTGGACTGCTGTTTAACCAGTCCAGATTCAGAAAGACACCAGCAGTCTACATAACGCCCAGAAGTCTATGCGGTTACAACCACATAGACTGGAAGGGGATCAGTCTGCAAAGTTTGTAGTCTGTGCATTTGTCCAGCACCAAGTCACCGGAACAGGAAGCACAGACTTTCCGGCATGATCAGGTAGTGTGTGGAAGCTGAGAACAAGACATTATATTTAGTAGAAGCAAGGAGTGTGGACTTTATTTAGCAGAAGCTGTAGAGCACTGTATCAGGTAGTGTGGACTTAATTCAACAGCAAGCCATATTCTGTAGATGTTTTATTTAAGGTGTGTTTGTGTGTGTGTGTGTGTGTGTGTGTGTGTGTGTGTGTGTGTGTGTGTGTGTGTAAGCCGAGAACAAAACATTTTATTTAGCAGAAGCAAGGAGTGTGGACTTTTATTTAACAGAAGCTGTAGAGCATTGTATCAGATAGTGTGGACTTTATTCAACAGCAAGCAATATTCTGTAGACATTTTATTCAACAACAAGGGATATTCTGTAGATGTTTTATTTAAGGTGTGTGTGTGTGTATGTGTGTGTGTGTGTGTGTGTGTGTGTGTAATTCCTCAGTTAATATATACTGGTGGCTAGATAGAATTCTGAATACCTGGTTAGAGAATACCTCAGGCTTGAACCCTGTACCTTGGGTGCAGGTAGCAAGAGCCTGAATTCCCTAACCACCACCCTTAATGAAAACTTTGCAGAATTTTGCCTCATATTTGTGTTCTGTTCTGTTCCTCATAAAATCTGTGGTTTTTGGACTTTTAATTAATTAAATAGTTGATGGTGCAGTGGTAGCATTGTTGCCTCACAGCTAGAGGTTCTCTGGTTTGATTATTGGCTCGGTTGCCTTCTGTGTGAAGTCTGCATGTCCTCCCTGTGTTTGTATGGGTTTCTTCTAGGTGCTCTGGTGTCCTCCCATGTTTCTCCCTGGGCATCTGCTGAAAATTGGCTTTTGTTCCAAGTCAGATTTTCCTAGTTAACAAATGTTAAGTAAATTAAAATGACAGGCATTTGCATTTCAGTCTTCATATTCTTCACAAAGTACTGGCGGCCACGGTGGTGCAGTGGTTAGCATTGCCGCCTCACAGCAAGAGGTTCTCCGGTTCGATCCTCAGCTCGGGTGCCTTCTGTGCGGTGTCTGCATGTCCTCCCTGTGGTCGCGTGGGTTTCCTCTGGGAGCTCCGGTTTCCTCCCACATCCCAAAGACATGCTGCAGGTGGATTGGACACTCTAAATTGGCCCTAGGTGTGCATGTGAGTGTGCCTTCTGTGGAAGGTTGGGCGCCGGGCTGGCAACTCGACACCGTAAAACTCCACTGCCATTCAATGTGCGGACAAGGTGATCCGCTGTGGTGACCCCTAACCGGGAAAAAGCCGAAAGAAGAAGAAGAATTCTTCACAAAGTACATGGTAACACAAAACATTTTATTTGAAATTTGTCCCAATTATTGGCTTTGTCCATGTTGTTTGTGCTAAGGTTGAGAGCTATGGTGAGAACTGAATTCAATAAATATGTTTGGGGGCTGTATTCCCCCATTATTAGCTTTGTCCAGGTGTTTTGTGCTAATAGGTTGACAGCTATGGTGAGAACTGAATTCACTAAATGGTAGCCATTTAAGTTTCAGTCTTCCTCTCTTTCCCAAAAAGCTGATTTGGCATAGAGGTATGTTGCTCTGACTGTTTTGCATAGAATCCTGGGTTCAAGACTTGGCAGTGAAATGTATGGTGGTAACACAGCATTTTATTCTAGCAACTTTCCAAGATTATGCAAGCAATGTTTAAACTGTGTCCCTGTTTTTTGGGCTTTTGTCCTCCCTCCCCAATAAATTTTGTCATTTTCCAGATTTCTTGTGCTGCAAAGTTAAGAGATATGGCTGAATGTTGAGTAGATTTTACAAGGAGCTGAGAGCTGCAGGGAAAGAGAAGTTTAGTGCTGCTTATACTGAGTCTGTGTACTTGCTTTTGATGCAGAAGGCTGTGGGTTCTACTCCCACAATATGTAGATGCATTGTTGATACTGTACTGTGTTGTAAAGGGGTGGATGCTGCAGTCCTTTTTGATGAAGATACCTAGTAACTATGAACCTGTTATCAGTTTGCCATCCATTACCTATTGCAAAATTACTAGCGTATCATGTTTTTAATGTAACATAAGCAATTTATTCCTCAAGGGCAACAGGCACTTTATTTGTAGATGAAACAATAAAATATAAAGTTATTTGCTAGCAGCAACTTCTTCATTAGTTACAGATCTCTTTAATGTGGAATTATTTTGATTACTTTTATTTCTTCAGATATTGTGCATATTTACTGATACTGGTGGATTGTAGAAGTTTGAGTAGACTTTTATAATGGAAATGTTCTGAATTGGGCAGTTTTGTCATTACTGGTGCATGCATTTTGTTTCATTGTTTGCTGAGAAAATGTTCAAAACAATAAATTTAAAACACCCTCTAACAACAGTACTGTGTTATGCAAGTAATATCATTTAATACAATCAGGAAGGCGTATAGAAGACCACATGTATGTTTCTTGTGCAAGGGGTTTATGATTTGAAAACAGCCCAAAGTTAATCTTTATCTGCCACTGGCAAAATGTATTTTCTTTGAAAGTGGGTTTCAATGCTGTTTCAATGAATGTGAGTTTTAAGGGCAGAGAAGTTTTAATGTTAAATCTGTTTTCATTGTGAGACTGCATTCTTTGTTTAGCAGATGTCTATTACTGTTTGTGCTATAAAATGTAAACTAAAACTTTCAAATGAAATCCAAATCATTGCAGAAGTAAAGCACTATTCACATTACAGTGTTTATGCTATTGTGGCAAAATAGGCAAGTAATGGGGCATTGGAATGGCTGCAAGGGGGAGGCTCCATTCAACCATGATTTTGAGAGGGAGGAAGGGCAGAAAACGCAAAGACAGCCCTGGCTGAACTATACCTCTCAACTTTCCAGATTTTTGCAGAATTAATATTTTTGCTTCTTATTTTTGATTTGTTCCTCATAAAATTTGTGGTTTTCTGGCAAATCATTTAGGTATGAAGTCACTAAATAATGACAGACATTGATTATCGGACTTCATAACCTTCAGAAAAATGCATGCTAAAGCAAGACCTGTTATTTTATCAACTGTCTAAGTTTATACAAGAGCAATTTTAGTACTGTTCGCATGTTCCCCAATATATTTGGCCTTGTCCAGATTTCCTGCATTAGGAGGTTGAGAGGTACATGCAAATAAATCACTTTATAGAATTAGGAATTCCCAAACCTTTCAACTGTCCCTGATTTTGGCTCAAAATGTTGCTGTCCCCCTAATAATCCCTCCGCAAATTGGCAGTTTTGGAAGAAAACTTAAAGGGTTTACAATTATAAATAACTGTAATGATCAGAGTTATGGATTGCGTTTATTTCAGAAAGGCATGTAGATTCTCTAATTTTGTCAGCTGCTCAAGTTAACAGTACTAATATTAAATACGTGTCCCTTCTTTGACAGGTTCCCAGCTGTATTGTGTGGCAATTTTATATTTTAGCATCACATTTTTGGCCAGTTTTTCATAAAATTGCAGTTTTCTGGCAAATTAATGGCAAATCATTAAAGACTGAAGTTAGAAAATAATTACAGACATTAGAGTTTTAGATTTCATACCCTTCAGAAAATTCATACTAATTCAATACCTAGTACTATTCTATTATCTTTCTAAGTTTATAAAAGCAAAATTTAAAAACTGTCCTTATTTTTGGGGCTTTGTACCACTTCTATTTATGGCTTTGTCCTGATTTCTTGCTCTGAGGTTGAGAGGTATGACAAATGTGTCAGGGCCATCACTGTCAGCCAGAGACATTTCAAATAGTGACGTACTTGTTGCACCCCACTCCCCCATGTAGTGACTCTGGATGTGTCCAAGCAAGGCAAGGAGCAGTTATGCCATGTAAGTGTGCAAAGTATCCCTCCATCCAAGGTAGACACAAGTACTATAGTGGCTTTTCATCTGTCCTTGATTTTGCAAAATGTTCTGGTTTTCTGTCATGTTTTTGTACTGTTGATTTATGCTTATTATTCAGAAAATGCATGCCGGTGCAGTCCCAGTTGCTCTATGTTTAAGTAGCAATGCTTTAATGACCATCAGGTAAGCTTGTCTGAGATTGTAAGATGCTAGTAAGCTTTAATAAGCATACCGTTTAAAGAATTAAAGCCTTTTTGTTGTTGCCATGCAGAGATTTACATAACTAGATAACGTATAAGCCTTGGGTATTGAAATGCATATGACAGTATTTGCAATAAAGGACAGGATTACAGTATTTTCAGAAGCTCATGACATTTGTTGGAGACTTGCAGTCATCTTTGCAGGCTTTACCCGTAAACTAAATAGAATGCCAGTCTATCATGTATGGTCCATAACCTGTGCAGTAATCTTTTAAGCAAGTTATCTTGACCTTGTTTCTTCTTTATTGCTCATTTTTTACTTTGATCACATTCCCCCCATGAAATAAGTAGATAGTTGTTGTCAAGCAGCAGTTCTTTTCTGGATAAGAAACATTTTTACAAGTTGGGGTATCACAGAGATTGCTACTTTCAATATGCTACTTGATACTCTCATAAAGCTGAATATGCATTATAATTAGAACTGCAGTGCAAGGAGACGTGGTTTGACTTGAGTGCTGCTTGTTTTCTTATACTTGATTTTGACTGGCATTCCTGTAATATATTTAAAAAGTAATTTATTTTTTCATGCCTCACAACCTTTTTCATTCCATCTAGATATAAGTAAGCTGTCATGTAGCCAATGCATTGAAATATTTTTTTTTACACTTCATTTTGTCTTGATTGGATTCTCATAATGATGGTTTGGCACCCAGGGCAGCTTTTGTGGTTTTGAGCATAGCTCTGCCCCTTTCTGGTTGGTCACACCCCTTCCTGTTGGCTTCACCCATTCAACTGTCTCCTACAGCCTCCCTTTGATTTGGAGTTACCAGCTACCAGTGATATATATATATATATATATATATATATATATATATATATATATATATATATATATATATATATATATATATACATATACAGGGTGGTTGTAGTTCATAAATATGAATGTTCAGTAGAGGAAGTGTTCAGTTTTTCATGATTTGCTCACTTAAGAATGTGAATTCTCTGAATGCCATTTGCTGTGTGCGTGAGAGCTTGGTACAGGAGGGACTGGGAATTTGTCTTTTCCCCACTCTTCTGTGATCTCAGAGTTGATATATTTAATTAGCAGGGGGAGCAGAAAAATTACTTTTTTTATTTTGTAATTTGATCTTTGTAGATGAATGCTTTTTGTTCACTCGTGACTGTTCTTTTTTTCAGGAAGAAATAATAGATCTCTATCTATGTATCTATCTATATATATATATATATATATATATATATATATATATATATATATACATATATATATATATATAAAGACAGACAGATATGTATAGATATAGAAACCATTCAGTAAAAACTGGAATAAACACCCAACCAAGCTAGAGCCTTCACTGTAAAATACTTTAAACCTCCTTTAGTGTAGGCCCATGGGATGTATGCAAATGACCCCATAAGACCATGCCTTTATTTCAGCTGCTTGTCATTTGAATGCCCATGAGATGTTTTAAGCCTTTATGAGTTCATTGAGGGCAATAAAGCCAAAAGCTACTAGCTGTAGACATGAATGTTTGGGCCTTTTTGACCTTGTCAGTGCAACATAAGTAGATTGTTTGGCTATACTTTGGAAACACAGACCTCAAGCAGGATTGGGAGGGTGGCCTAATGGTTAAGGTGTTTGCCTTACAAACACAAGGGCAGGGTTCAAGTCTCACAAGGGATAATTGGCTAGACTTAAAACGGCTTGCAAGGGCAGTTAGCTTAGTACTAATCTATGAACCTATGAACCTATTAAAATCAAGCCCAAAATCCATAAACTGTATATAAACTTTTCACCCTGAAAAAGCCTATATATATTTCATATCTTTCTTGAATCCTTATGTACATTTGTACTTTCTTGGTTATTCTGTATTATTTTGATAGAACTGTTGATGCAATGCAATTCTTCCTAAAGTTAAATCTATCAAAACTGTGTCAAAGAGTCTGCTCAAATTTCATATTAGGTTTTAAAGATGGGTTACTGGTAGTTATGGTGCTGCCTGCATCTTCTCCTTATATAAGTAGCACTCCTTATAGTAACACTTTAAGCCAAAAATTTGCTTTGCAATGTATTTCACTTTTTTGTTTGATTTTTTTTTTTTTAATTTTAAGAGGAGTCTGTCTTGTGGCTAACAAGTATTAATTACTTTATAACAACCATAGGCTAGCTGATTTCCTTGTCACGATTCAACTTTGCAACAAACCACAAAACAAATTGTAGCTTTGTTTCAGCATATATCTTTTTTCCAGGGCACGGTTTTCAATTTAAGGCTATTGATGTTATAATTGAAACACCTAGGAAAGGATACATCTGTAATAAAATGGAATTAAGTGAGAGAAAGTGGATTTCTGATCTATAAGCTGCCAGCAAACCTGGATTGAATGGCGTTTTTCCACTGAAACCATTATTACAAAGTCATAAATTATAGAAATGTCTGTGATTCTTTAAGGCAAGTTAGGATAGAATATATATGAAGTGTTCCACTGTTCCATAAGCATGGAAATAGACTCTGAGATGTTGAATTTTAAGTCATTATTGTTAAGCCAAGCAACAGTATTTTTACAGATCATGTATTAATTATTTATGGCGGAAACATTACTTTCCTTCCTTAGGATGATGATGCCATCTACATATAGAAAGATATTTGAAGATGAAGGGGAAGAAGGGGAAGTCAATGATAAAATGAGAGAATGAAACTATCCTTATTATGGAACCTTGGTGAAATTTTGTCTTAGCTGTCTCACTGGAGGAGATGATATCAACAAAAAGAACCTGGATGGATTGTTCACTTGGACATTTATAAATACAACTATCACATTCATGACAGAATTTTAAATTATGGAGTTTTCAAGGAGTACTGAATGAGTAAGTTGGTGAAATATTATTTTTAAATCACTAAACAAAAATGCGTTCCCTGCTCCAAAGTCTCTTCAGAAACACTGTATATAGCCCAATAAAACTTGTGAGGAGAGACACCAAGGTGATTTCCAGAACACAATATAAACCTTTTATTAATATAAATAAATAAAAGTGCACATGAGCGCTTTCAGGCAACAAGCCCTTCCTCAGATACCTTTAAACAGTTGAAACATACAATTTAAATACCATACCATCCAATCCAATCCTAGTATTTTACCCTACTCTTCCTTCGGAAAGATTTTAAAGGAACAGCAGTGCTTAAACCTGGGCTCCTATCAGCCCCTAGCTTTATTATCCACCTCACTTCACTGCATTCAGTTTCATTGACAACATCCCCACCTCTAACAGTTTTACTAATCAATTGTATTGCCATGAATTAAAAAAAAATGACCTTGTTTACTTATATCTTGTGCTAAGACATTACACAGATTCTGATGTCTAATTTCAGACAAATGTCCAAAAATCCTATTCTTAAACATACAGTTGGTTTTACCAACGTAGTAGGAGTCACACATTTGACATATAGCTATGTACGCAAGATTCGTACTTCTACAATCTGTATACCCCTTCACGTAATATCGTTGTCCTTTTGTGGGATGTATAAATAAATTATCTTTATAGATGTAATCACATGATTTGCAGTGACAACAAGGAAAAGTACCTTGACATTCACGTTGTGGATTATTTGGAGAGTAGCACAGAGTTTTTTAGATTCTCTCTGAGCTATTTATCACATGAGATAGAATTTTTGGATGTGTGTCTACATAAATGTTCAGATGGGCGCATAGAAACTATGCTTTATAGGAAGGACTGCTGGAGGAATAGTCTGCTGTCATCTGACAGTATGCATCCCAGACACACTTTTAAGAACATTGTAAAGGGTCAGGCGAATAGGGTTTCCCATTTGTGCACCAAAATGGAGTGGTTTGAACAAGAATTAGATGATTTGTCTAATACTTTTTTGAGCAGGGGATATAGCAGACAACAGGTGGTTACATTAGCGGATGCTGTATGGTCTGAGCGGAGGCAAGGGGCCAAACTTTGGTATAATAGGAAAGGTAGTGATGGAGATATGAATAGAAATAGGGATGTTCATTGCAGACAAGGACAGTTCATGCTTACATATGGTAATGATATAGGGGGTGTTTGTGACATTATTGGGAAGAACTGGGAGGGTTCTGCGTACAGATCGCAGAATAGCAGAGATGGTTGGGGAACAACCTAAATTCACTTTTAGAAGGAATAAGAATTTAAAAGACATGCTATGTCATGAAGCTAAATTACATCCTGACAAGATGGTCAGGTTAGTACATTAAGGTACTTTTCCTTGTTGTCACTGCAAAGCATCTGATTACATCTATAAAGATAATTTATTTATACATCCCACAACAGGACAATGATATTACTTCAAGGGGTATGTAGATTGTAGAAGTATGAATCTCATGTACATAGCTATGTGTCAAATGTGCGACTCCTACTACATTGGTAAAACCAACTGTATGTTTAAGAACAGGATTTTTGGACATTTATATGAAATTAGACATCAGAATCTGCGTAATGCCTTAGTACACCATATAAGTGAAAAAGAAGGTCATTTTTTTTTAATTCATGGTAATACAATTGATTAGTAAAACTGTTAGAGGTGGGGATGTTATCAATGAAACTGAATGCAGTGAAGCGAGGTGGATAATAAAGCTAGGGGCTGATAGGAGCCCAGGTTTAAGCACTGCTGTTCCTTTAAAACCTTTCCTAAGGAAGAGTAGGGCAAAATACTAGGATTGGATTGGATGGTATGGTATTTAAATTGTATGTTTCAACTGTTTAAAGGTATCTGAGGAAGGGCTTGTTGCCTGAAAGCGCTCACGTGCACTTTTATTTATTTATTTTAATAAAAGGTTTTTATTGTATTCTGGAAATCGCCTTGGTGTCTCTTCTCACAAGATTTATTGGGATATTTTTAAATCACCAAAAAGAGCTACTGATAAAAGAGTACTTCCCAAATTAGTGCAGATCAGACCAGTTACTGGGATTAGTGCAATGTGATGGTATTAATGACAGCCATATGTTCATACTTACAGTGGTTTAAAATGCAATAAATCAGAAAGGAAAACATAAATTTTATGAACATTTATAGGTTCATAGAAGATTACTAGGGTAACAGCTTCTGCTCCTTAACAAGCCTCACCAATATAACATGTTTTACCCAATATTTGTCCCTTAGAGGCAAGAGGATGTCATGGTTTTGTGCCTGTGCCTTGGGTATCTTGTTGATTCCCCGATCCATAAAGGACACAGTCTCTACCTCAGATGTGAATTTGTGATTCCCGACCCATTGATCTAAACTGCATTTGAAGAAGGCCAGGGAAAGTATCTACTTAATTTGAATCTTTACGACACATATATGTTGCTCCAGCATGTTTTGTTTGAAATGCTAAGTTTAGATCCCTAGATTGGGTAACCCTCATGCTGTTTGATTTGTAGATGTGTAGCAGCTCCATCCAGTCATGTCTATAATATGTATTTCATAATTCATTTCACCTCTGCTTGTATGTATATATGATGTATTACTCTTGTTATAAACACTTTGTTAACGGAGCTTTTCTCCATGGGCTTCCACTGAAAATGGTCATTTCAGCTCAATTGGACTTTTCTGGTAAACAACTGTAAATAAATAAATAAGTCAGGTTCCTTGTAGGTCAAGCATAGGTCATCCCTTAATAGTTTGTAGGAGATAGAGTAAAGGGATAGGGCTTTTAGTCTATCTGCACAGGACATGTTGCTTACACCCTGTAATATTTTGTGAGGAACCTCTGCAGTCATTCCAGCTGCTGTAAGTGCCTAATTAAGTACATGCCAAATGGTACATTGTACTCAATTATTGGTCTAATGATGGCTGAGTACAGTGGAACTATAACTTCCTTGGATCTGGATGCCATACCATTAATTATAAGTTGTACCACATAGAAAGATGTCCTTACCACTGTGGACACATGGCGGTCAAAGTTCAGCCTATCTATGTACCTAGATCTCTCACCTCTGAGTCTACTCTCAGGGGTATGGAATTGTTGTAATTTGCAGGGATATGATAATATATTATTTTGCATTTAGTTTTAGGCCGTGGTTCTGGCATCAGTCGTTTGTCTCATCTATAGCTACCTGAAGGATATCTCCATCCCTGGGGGATTCAATGCTTGTCCCCTGCTTACAGTTACCAGCAAACTTTGTCATGCAGAGGCCTTCCATATTAGCCTTGAGAAGAATATTCTGAACAGGAGTAGTACCAGCACTGAGCCCCATGGCACACTACTAGTAACGCACCTCTTGCTGGATCTAGATTCACCCACTTTAATTGCATATGCCCTATCCATGAACCAACTGGCTATCCATCTGGTGACATAAGGAGTTATGCCCAGTTTTATCAGTTTATTGATAAGACCTGAGTGGGGAGAGAATTTTGAATTATGGGGAATGAGGTTTATTCATTTTGCAGGTCTTTTAATTAAACGTGCCAAACAAGTTTATGCAAAAGAATTCAGGTGAACAGGGAAAATAGTTTTTTAGGAGAAAAGTTATGACAGATAATTTCCATAATCCTTGAATGAAACCAGTACTGACTGAGGAACTGAAAAACAATTAAGGGACAATCTTTCTTAGATATGTTGAAGAAGCTTAGACTTCTCTTTTAGATTTAGTAACTGTTATTAGACAAAACAAACAGAAAAAAATGATGAATCTTCTCTAGAGTTGGTGCGAAGTGCTACACTGTGAGGTGACTTTGAAGGAAATAGAGAAGAGCTGTGATGACATGTGATGAATGAGTATCTTAAAGGATTTCCTGTATCTTTTAAAGAAGAGGGATGACTGAGGCTGGACAAACATTTTCAGGAAGTAGAGGTGCATAATTTTTCCCACCAAGCTTAATTTCTATCACCAGCCATTTAAGATTACTGCCTACACTATTGCTTTTGCTCTCCAGATGAGAAATGTCTGCATTAATTTTAAATATTGTCATTGGTCCTCCAGTACTTCTACTGCCTGATTGGTTGTTCTGTAAGAGAAGTCAGGCTACCATATGAAACTTCAATGAAGCTTTCAAGATGGCAAGGAACCAAAACACTGACCGTGAAAAAAACAAATAAATAAATAAAAATAATTAAACACTGAAAAGGTGAAATCTCCCATGCTATATATTTTTGCATGAGTGCAATAAAGGCAAATTTTATTATGTTTGCTTCCTACTCATTGAATTGTGCTCTGTAGTTTTATGTTGCCATGTCATAGGCTGAAACCAAGCAGCATTCTCCCTGACATCCAGCATTTCTGTTAAACTTGGTTGTATGGATTTCTTAAGTGCTACAAAGGAAACTTTGAGATACATTTCTATTTCATTGGACATAGAGAGAGGGGCATCATTTTTCAAATATACGATAAGACCTGCTTGTTTGTAACAACATATTATCATACATCTGCCACTTTAGTCAAAGGACAGAATATCATGTTTCTGAATATCATGTTTCCACTCACTTATCACTAGTGGCATCAACCGTAGACATTACTTTTTCTTCTGTTTAGCTCGTGTCTTCCTTCTTCCTCACTAAATCAACTTGGGACCAATGATCGCTATTTGTAGTGGGTGTCCTGATTTTCTATGTGTCCTACTAAACAGATTTTTGTTCACACGTCTAAGTACAGATGTGAAACATTTAGTTATTCTCTCATCATGACAGGGTTTCCGCAGCTATTTCCACAGAAACTGGAAGTGCAAATGCATTAGTAATCTGAACTCAAACTATTTCACTTCTGCTATGATACTGACTACTTGTCTTTTCTTTTGTCTCTGTAAAGACCGAGTTATTGATGCTCAAGAACCAAACACTTCTGTCTCTAATTGTATATCTGATGACCAGTGTCAGATTCTGATCACTGTTCACTGCTGCATGAACTGAGTTCATGTCCTTGGGTTGAACCCATCAGAATAAATTAATTCAATTATATGTCATTGCTTGATGTCCTGCAGTCTTAGATCACTGCTGTATCATTTTCTTTCTTATTGATTATTATACCAATTAAGGACAACATATCTGTGCAAATTGTGTTTGCTGTTAATCTATCTTACGCATGCAGTAGAGCCCATTTACATTTGCTGTACAAATGTATTCATGCATGCACCTGCATTTGTGTGCGTGTGTGTGTGTGTGTGTGTGTGTGTGTGTGTGTGTGTGTGTGTGTGTGTGTGTGTGTGTGTGTGTGTGTGTGTGTGAGAGAGTGAGTGTGTGGTTGCATGTTTGTCAATATAACAATGAATGTGCAGCAGGATTTGTATAACAGAGACACAATGCCATAGTTTCTAATTTCTTTTTGTATAACAGGAAGTACCATGGCAGTTCTGTTTTCTTCTTTTGTCTTCATTAAAATGCACTTTGCATTAGAGACCTTGCAGGATACTGCCAACCACAGTGAGACATTATAAGATGGATACTAGGGACCCAAGCATGTGTTTTAATTAAAAATATGCTGATGGTTAAAGTCGTAGATCACTTTGAAATAAAATGAGAAAATGAATTTCACAGAAAATGTATAACAACATCCATAGAGAATTACTTGGAAAATGAACAGCTGTTGACATAAAAAATTGATAGTGGTTTAGAAATATGTAAGGTGATATACCATTAGATGGAAAGAGAGCACTTGTGATCTCATACAGAAAATGGTATTGGGTAAATCAGCATGCCAAAGGGTGGTTATTTTAACCTCATTAATAAATCATGCTTGCGGAAAGAAACAGCATGAATACAAGTGCATGAAAATAGATACTTATGAACCATGGCAACATGTGTTCTCTGATGAGTTGACTACATGAATGAATCTGTATAGATTTAAGGCCAAGCATACATTTTAGTAACACTTTTCATATTAGTTCTCATGAGGTTAGAGTCCAAAAATCAATAACATAAGTGAGGATATATGGTTGCAAAGATTACTAATGAGATTAGTAAACTTCGTCTAAACTCAAAATCTATCAGGTGGGACTGAAATATGTAACAGCAAAAAAAAAAAAAAAAAAAAAAAAAAAAAAGCTGCAGCACGATGTGGTATACAGATGGACATTATGACACACTACCTTTATAGAGTCACAGAGGACCAGAAAACAGATCCAAGCATGTTGCTAAGTTCAATTAAGTTTAATATTTTTAAAACTCTGCCAGGATATTAATGAATACAAATAAATATTTAGGTGCTAAACTGGTTACTAATAACTAATGTGGTACCATATTTTAACTGCCAAACTATGAAAATGTCACTGAAGATTTTAATAACCTATCATTTGCAAGATACATTGAGACTGCAAATGCCACAGTGCCTTTTGGTGTCATTGGTAAATTGGTGAGCTAAGGACATCACAAGCCTACACCTGTCACACTCCTCAACAGAGGAATGTAATGTCTATCCACTGCATTCTGAACACTTTCGTAATTTCTGAAATATATACCATTCTTCTTTTTTTGTCTTAAAATGCTTCATTGATTTTCACTTCAGTGTATCCTTCACTAGTTTGAGAAAATGTAATTCCTGTTCAGAAGATTTCTATTCAAAACTTTATTGAATGGTTTTAGAATGAATACTGCTTATTAATATAATCTGCAATTAACGCCCCTACAATGCCATTTAATTGTATGCAGACAGATGAACATTGCTGTTGTTTATCAAACATCCCAGTAATTTTTAGCAATTTATTTCTGACATGCAGTTATAAAACCTAGAAATGAAACTCCATACAAATAATGCAGTGACATTTTTAAATATTTATCATATGCATCATAGTTCATACTTTACCAATACCCATTTATTTATTTACTGAAGCTAGGTGTATTTAGCATTGTACTAAACTGCATGCAGTTTTACAATCACCACTTTTTCTCCCAAAGCTGTATCTTTGTTTCCACTTATGACTGATTTATTTTTCTTTTTTGATTTACTGCCAGGAAATCAGGGAGTGTGGAACAGTGCCCCTTCAGCTGGACCCCCCAAAATTATGTGATTTGATTCAGAGTTTCTTGGAAAAATACATATTTCCAAAAATTCCATGTATATACTGGAAGAAAATGTCTACCCTTAGCTCTTCCAAATACAAAAACAAGAGTTCATTGGAGATGTCTGCTCATTAAGCCTTTGATGGTTTGATGAAACTGTACCTCACATAGCGAAAAGGTGTTCTGCTTCAGCCCTTATCCAAAAACATGATCCTGGCTGACTGGTTTAGTTCACTTCAAAAATGTTCTACATGAATATACAACCTTTTTTTCTGGGGTGACTTCATTCACAAAATCTGAGCCTACATATCTGCTAGAGCAGGCTGCAGTAAGCAACTAATAAAATCATACTTCTCAACCTCTTAACACAAACCAATCCTTACCAAGCCTAAAATAATGGGGGCCAAAGGCCCCAAAATAGGGACACATTTTAAATGTTCCTCTTGTAAAAATAGAAAGTTGCTAGAATAGCAGGTTTTAAGTTTCCATGAATTTTTTGAAAGATACAAAGTCTGAAACTCAAATGTATGTCATTACTTGTTGATTTCAGTTCTCAGTGATTTGACAGAAAACTACAAATTTAATGAGAAGCAGACCAAAATATGTAGCAAAAATCTAGACATTATGTGGGAATGTAGAATCATATTTATAGGACATTATTTATTTATTACTTTTGTTTGAGGCACAGAAATATAAGTGGGAAAAAAAAAACAAATCCATAGTCTATATCCATAAGCATTCATCAAGAACTACCAAGCCAAGCTGTAACAGTTTCATCATCATACCTCCCTGGAAAGTGTTGCAGTTCCAGTGGCATCAGGTGAGCTCTAGCCAGTCCTTGAACATCTAGGGAAGAGGGTGTAAGTCTCACACCAGGCCGCATCTATATCTGCAGCAAGTCTCCAAGGTGAAAAACCTCTGGCATGTTAGAACAATGTAGGTAAGGGAAGTTGGCAAGCCAGACCTATGACTTTGGGATAAGGGTTGGCTCTAAGGGCTAGGCCAGTCAGGATTGGGCATGAAGTGGGGCTGGGTGCATGCCATGTCTGGACAAGTCATCAAACCCTCACCGTGCCCCACCCCTGGGGGCCGGGGGGTGGCAGAAGTGACTCTGGTTGCAGGCCGGGTCCTTCCTGTGGTTCACCCTGACTGTAGTGTGTGCTGGTCCCAACCAGTGTCTACATCATCCAGCAGCTACCAGCTGACTTAGGTGCCATTCAAAGCATAGTTTCTTGCACTCTTATGACAATAAGCCTCTCACAAACCAAATATAAATTCAAAATCAGTGGGATCCCCCAACAAAAAGGCATATACTGATAACCAGAACTATAAAGTACATACACTTATACACACATACAAATATGCACACAGACACACACAAACCCACTCACACACACACACGTACACACATGCTTGCACACAGAGGTGCACATACAGACACATGCACACATTGTTTAACATAGTACAGAATTATTTTACAATTACTTTGAACTCTGATAAGCATTATTTATTGATTCTTATCCTTCTGTGTTGTGAGTGAGCTTGTATATACACAAGGCTGACATGTTATATATGAAGTAAACAACATTTTCCATCTTCTTAGGACACCTACTGGTGCAAAGACAGGCTTCCCCAGGGAAGCTAGCATACCATTTGAGAATTGCCCATTTAAAGGCATATACCAAGAAATTCTAACTTTCCTGAGAAAATGTGAGATCATTAAAAAAAATGCATTATTAAAATCAGAGTGCAATGTTTGCGACTATGTGGGTATGGAATATGAGATGACCTTTTAAACCTGCTACTGTTACAATTAAAATGTATTTTCTGAGAATTAACAATAACGAGTATAACTAGCCAGAAACCCAGAAATATGTTGCCAAAAAACCCCCACTAATAATGTACTGTGAATGATATAAATAGCCGAGGGGTAGGACGGCCATAAATGTGATGCAAAATAATGCATGTGGCAATACTTTTGCTGCTACCTTGGCCATTCTGTCAAATGATCCACAAAAATTAAGAAAGAGAAATTTGCTCTGTTCCTTATAAAAACAATGTGTCTCACTGTGTATTTGGTGAAGTGTATTTTCTTTCTAGAAGGAAGAAAAGTTCAATCCCTGCTACTTTCTGGCAGGATAATTACTCATTCCAAGGGCCCCCTGCTAAGTTTGTATAAGATGGGTAAAAACCCAAAAGTAAAATGAGTGCACATTTATAGAGATAGAAGTGAATATCCCCCAGTTATGTGCAATTGGAAATCTGTTACATCATGCAGCTGTGATCCGTGATATCGGAAAAACATTTCCCTATTTTAAAGCAAGAGGAGAAACTAAGAGCCGGAAGAATCCATAAACAATGTGTGGTAGGCTGACAATAAAAAGAGGAAACACAGTAGCTTGATACTTCTATTCAGTAAAAGAGGCATTGTCAGTTATGAACAGAGCTAGGTTCAAAACCAGGACATGAGGCTGATTTTCTACAAAAACAGGTAGAATTTAATTGTGTTAAACAATATAAAATGTACTGCTGTTATCAGAAATCTTTCAAAATGATTAAATAACAGAAACATAAAACTATAAGAGGTGTAGTAGAGGAACTGAAGGTGAGCAAAATCATGAAGTTAGAATCAGAACAAGACAGAAATCCATAAACAGAGATGAGACAGGGAAGAAAACTAAACTTAAGAGTAGGTCTTCAGAAAAAGTGAGTACTTGTAGTGTAAAAGGTAGGGGAATGTAGAGTTCTGAGCCGATTACTGAACATGGCAAGAAAAGTGCTTAAGTAAAGGCAGACCCTAAGCAACAAGTACCAGTAAGTTCACAAAGTAGCAGAACTGAAGAAAAATGTCATTCTGAGATATCCTTTACAGATGGAGGCCAATTTAGATAAAGATGAAAAAGTGAGAGGGTAGATTTCACTCATACACTGACCAAAGCAGACCAAACTAAAAAAAAGATAGCACTCAAGCAGCATGTGCAGATTACAGTGCAAAGCAGAAGGTATTTTGTGTGCAAAATTACCCCAAGAAAAATTAATGAAGAAAATAACACCAAAGTTAGTGGACTCACAGGTATGCAACATAAATAAAGAGAAGCACAATATAAAGATGATTATGTCAGTTGGGTAACAGAGAATGTAATATGAAAAGGAATACAGCAAACAGGATGTTCCCATTTCTTCTTTCCCCTATTTTGAGTTAAAAGATAACCTCTTACTTAAAATAAAAATATGGGAAGAAATCCTGTATCAATTAAAAGTGCTAACACCATATAAAATGCTAGCAACAAAGTTAGCCTATAATCATTTATTAAGAAGTCACATGGGGATAGATAAAATTATTACAAGAATCTGAGTCAGATTTTTATTGACCAGACATGATAAAAGACTCAGTTTGTAGTCTTATAGGTGCATACTAGGCACATGACTACTAGGGCCCTTATAAGCCTAGCTGAGGGAGGGGGGATTCAATGAGCCAGCTAGCTATCCAGCATATTATAAAGGGGTTTATGCCTAATTCTATAACTATGTTGGCAATGCCTATGTGGGGTATCAAATGCCTTAGCTTGATCTACATAGGCAGTATGCACAGTTTCCTCTCATCCATAACCTTAGTGACCTTTTCAAAGAAGTCCACCAGATTCAGTAAGCATAACCTTCCTTTGACATAGCCAGACTGGGATGGATCCAGTGTCTGCAGGTCTCCTATGCCCTTGTTGATAATCTCAGTGCTAATTCCTTCCATGGCTTTGCAGATAAAACCAATCAGACCAATGAATCTGTAGTCTCCTGGATTTGTTGAAGGTCCTCCTTTATAAAGGGGGGTGACCATTGCAGTCCTCCATTCATGTGGCACAAAGCCTTTTTTAAGACTATAGTTAAATAATGACTCCGGGCCCCTGATAAGACATATGTTAGACTACTCAGGAGGCATTTTGAGATGTTATCAGGGCCCACTGAGGCCATGTTGTTAGCTTTAATGAGTTCAGCCAGTACATTCTCCCTAGTTGTAGGGGTTATGTTTGAGGGTATTACTGGAGGGGGGATAGTTGGGCGTGAGAAGGTGTAAAGGCGGAACTGAATTTGACTGCTAACAGGTTTGCTATATGACCAGGCTCAGTGAATGTGGCACCATTAGCCACCTGTTCAGCACATTGCTCTGTGCTGCCCTTGAAGTTTCTGACATAGCTGTAGAAGACCTTATGGTAATCTTTCACCTAAGAGGATATCGTAAACTCACAGTTGGCTTTGCTTGACCTAAGTAGCCCATTTTGTTACCTATTTACTTTGATGAGAGAGTTTTTTTTTATCTTCATGGAAATTACTCTTCTTAATTTATGCCATATTTTTTGTATATCCTGTTTAATTTGGGATAACACCAGGGTGGTTTGTTTCTGGGGCTAATTCTGTGCTTACTTCTGATAGGTACATCAGCTTCTAATCAGCCACTGACATAATTGCACAGAGTTACTGAAAGCAATTCATTATAGGCTGGTGTGTTCTTGGGGTTGGGAGGGACATTGAATTTTGACAAACCATTGCTTAATAACAGGTAATTTGCCTTGGAATAGTTCCTAACTGTTACAGGTTTTAATGGGATTACAGAGTTGAAGGAGACAGCTTTATGGTCGGTCCTTACCAGGGTGCATGAGACACAGGGGTGGCCCGTGCTATTGGAATGCCGGACTGCAGCCCCCCAGCTATAAAAAAAGAAAGAAAGTAAAATAAAATAATAAAATACAAAGAAAAGAAAATTAAAAAAGATCGCAAATAGCAGACCTTTGCACATGTGCACTAGCAGCATTTCCGATATCCAGACTGCTGCTGAGACAGTCTGGAGCATGCACAGACTGTCTCAGCAGCAGTCCGGATTAAGAAGCATTCAAGTGCAGAGATCCCAGAAGTCTATGCAGTTGTATATAGACTGTCACTAGAAAGGGATTGGACTAGGACTGCAACATCAGCAGGCTGGGAGTCTTGTCGGTGAGGGACATCTTGCGGGCTTGTAGTGCTCCAACAAACAAACCTGCTGTAGAAGGATTTAGTGCTGCAACAGACCTGTCCCAGGTAGGGTGTGTGTGTGTAATGCTCCAGGTGCTACATGGTGGTGGGTAGGAATAAGGCTTGAACCCTGTACCTTGGGTCCAGGTGGCAAGAGCCTGAATTCCCTATCCACCACCATTTGTAAAAATGTTGCAGATTTTTCCCTCATACTTGTTCTGTTCCTCATAAAAATATGTGGTTTCTGTATTTTTGTGTCCTTGCAAAGCCAGTAGTGCATTGGTGCAGTGGTAGCATTGTTGCCTGACTGCTACATGTTCTCTGGTTTGATTTTTTGCTGGGGTGCCTTACCTTCTGTGTGGAGTCTGTATGCCCTCCCTGTTTTTGTTTCCTCTAGTGTCCTCCCATCTTACAAAGACATGTGTCTGTCTGGAGTGTTTCTCCCTGGGCCTCTGCTAAAAATTAGCTTTTGTTCCAAGTCAGACTTTTCCTGGTTAACAAATGTAAAAAATGACACGCATTTGAATATCAGACTTCATATTCTTCAGAAAGTGCATGGCAACACAAAAGCTTTTATTCTAGCAATTTTCTAAGTGTATAAGATGGATATTTGAAATTTGTCCCTATTTTGGGACTGTATTCGCCCATTATTGGCTTCATCCAGGTTTTGTGCTAAGGTTGAGAGCTATGGTAAGAACTGAATTCACTGAATACGTTTGGGGGCTATATTCCCCCATTACTGGCTTTGTCCAGGTGTTTTTTGCTAAGAGGTTGAGAGCTATGGTGAGAACTGAATTCAGTGAATGTGTGGGGGCTGTATTCACCCATTATTGGCTTTGTTCAGGTATTTTGTGCTAAGAGGTTGACAGCTGTGCTATGGTGAGAACTGAATTCACTAAATGGTAGCCATTTAAGTTTCCATCTTCCTCTTTCACAAAACAGCTGATTTGGCATAGTGGTATGTTGCTTTGACTGTTTTGCACATGGTCCTGGGTTTAAGGCTTGGCAGTGAAATGTATGGTGGTAACACAGCATTTTATTCTAGCAACTTTCCAACATTATTCAAGCAATGTTTAAAATGTGTCCCTGGTTTTTGGGCTTTTGTCCCCCACACAATAAACTTTGGCTTTTTCCAGATTTCGTTGTGCTGCAAAGTTCAGAGATACAACTGAGTGAGTAGATTTTACAAGGAGCTGAGAGCTGCAGGGGAGCAAGAGTTTAGTGCTGCTTATGCTGAGTCTGCTTGCATTGTTAATAGCACAACAAGTAGTATAATTGCTTTTGATGCAGAAGGCTGTGGGTTCTACTTCCACAGTAGATAGATGCATTGCTGATTCTGTACTGTGTTGTAAAAGGGGTGGATGCTGCACTCGTTTTTGGCGAAGATACCTAGTAACTATGAACCTGTTATCAGTTTGCTATCCGTTCCCTATTGCAATATTGCTAGCTTATCATTTTTTTAGTGTAAGATAGGCAATTTATTCCTCAAGGGTAACAGGCACTTTATTTGTAGATAAAACAATGAAATACAAAGTTGTTTGCTAGCAGCAACCTCTTCATTAGTTACAGATCTCTTTAATGTGGAATTATTTAGATGACTTTTACTTCTTCAGAGATTGTGCATATGTACTGATACTGGTGGACTGTAGAAGTTTGAGTAGACTTTTATGATGGAAATGTTCTGAATTGGGCAGTTTTGTCATTACTGGTGCATGCATTTTGTTTCATTGTTTACTGGAAAAATTTCAAAACAATAAATTTAAAACTCCCTCTAAAACTGTACTGTATTGTTCAAGGAATATAATTTAATACAATCAGGAAGGTGTATGAAAGACCATGTGTATGTTTCGTGTGCAAGGGGTCTGTGATTTGAAAACAGCCCAAACCTAAAGTTAATCTGCCACTGGCAAAATGTATTTTTTTGAATGTGGGTTTCAATGCTGTTTCAATGATTGTGAGTTTTCAAGGGCAGAGAAGTTTTAATGCTAAGTCTGTTCTCATTGTGAGAATGCATTGCTTTGTTTAGCAGATATGATATCTATTAGTGTTTGCACTGTAAAATAAAACTTTTAAATGAAGTCCAAATCATTGCAGAAGTAAAGCAGTATGCACATTAGTGTTTATGGTAAATGGAGTGAAATAGGCAAGTAACGGTTCATTGGAATGGCTGTAGGGGGGGAGCTCCATTCAACCATGATTTTGTGAGAGGGGAAGGGCAGCAAACTCAAAGACAGCCCCGGCTGAACTATACCTCTCAACTGTCCAGATTTTTGCAGAATGAATAGATTTTTGCTTCTTATTTTTCGTTTGTTCCTCATAAAATGTGTGGTTTTCTGTCAAATCATTTAGGAATTAAGTCATTAAATAATGACAGACACTGAGTTTCAGACTTCATAACCTTCAGAAAAATGCATGTTAAAGCAAGACCTGTTATTCGATCAACTGTCTCAGTTTATACAAGAGCAATTTTTAGAACTGTTTATATGTCCCCCCCATATATTTGGCCTTGTCTAGATTTTCTGCATTAACAGGTTGAAAGGTACATGCAAATAAATTGCTTTATAGAATTAGGCATATCCAAACCTTTCAACTGTCCCCAATTTTGACTCAAAATGTTGCTCTTCCCCTAATAATCCCTCCGCAAAATGGCAATTTTGGAAGAAAACATGGAGGGTTTACAATTAATAAATAACTGTAATAATCAGTTATAGATTACTTTTATTTCGGAAATGCATGTAGATTCTTTTATTTTGTCAGCTGCTCAAGTCAGCAGTACTAATAGTAAGTGTCCCTTCTTTGACATTTTCCCAGCTGTATTGTGTGGCTATTTTATATTTTTGAATCACATTTTAGGTCCATTTTCCATAAAATTGTGGAGTTTTTTTGGCAAATTAGTGTTAAATCATTAAAGACTGAAGTTAGAAAATAATGACAGACATTTCAGTTTCAGATTTCATACCCTTCAGAAAATTCATACCAATGCAAGACTTACTATTCTATTATCTTTCTAAGTTTATAAGAGCAATATTTAAAAAAAGTGTCCTTATTTTTGGGCCTTTGTCCCACTTCTGTGTATGGCTTTGTCCAGATTTCTTGCTCTGAGGTTGAGAGCTATGACAAACGTGTCAGGGCCATCGCAGTCAGCCAGAGACATTTCAAATTGTGACATACTTGTTGCAACCCACTCCCCCATGTAGTGACTCTGGATGTGTCCAAGCAAGGCAAGGAGCAGTTATGCAGTGTAAATGTGCAGAATATCCCCCCATCCAAGGCAGACACAAGTACTACAATGGCTTTTCATCTGTCCTTGATTTTGCAGAATGTTCTGGT
Organism: Protopterus annectens; assembly: GCF_019279795.1. NCBI lineage: Eukaryota > Metazoa > Chordata > Ceratodontiformes > Protopteridae > Protopterus > Protopterus annectens. The sequence goes on from NC_056735.1 coordinate 1,951,853,951, forward strand.
TTCTGTCATATTTTTATACTGTTGATTTATGCTTATTATTATTCAGAAAGTGCCTATTGCTCTGTGTTTAAGTAGCAGTGCTTTAATGACCGTCTGGTAAGCTTGTCTGAGATTGTAAGATGAAAGTAAGTTTTAATAAGCATACTGTTAAAGAATTGCCAACATTGAAAGCCTTTCTGTTGTTGTCATGCAGATAATACTTACATAACTAGATAACATATAAGCCTTAGGTATTGAAATGCATATAACAGTATTTGCAATAAAGGACAGGATTACATTATTTTAAGAGCTCATTACAGGCTTTACCTGCAAACTAAACAGAATGCCAATCTATCATGTGCGGTCCATATCCTGTGCAATAATCCTTTAAGAAATGTATGTTGAGCTTGTTTCCTTTTCATTTTTTACTTCGATCATGTTTTCCCCATGAAACAATTAGATAGTTGTTGTCAAGCAGCAGGTCTTTTTTGGATAAGAAACATTTTTAGAAGTGGGGATATCACAGAAACTGCTACTTTTAGCATGTTACTTGGTACTTTAATAAAGCTGAATATAAACTGTAATTAGAACTGCAGTGCAAGGAGAAGTGGTTTGAGTTGAGTGCTGCTTGTTTTTCTTATACTTGATTTTGACTAGCATTCCAGTAATGTATTTAAAAAAGTAATTTATTTTTTCATGCCTCACAACCTTTTTGTTTCCATCTAGATATTAAGTAAGCTGTCATGCTGCCAATGGACTGAAATATGTTTTTTCCTCTACACTTCATTTTGTCTTGATTGGATTCTCACAGTGATGGTTTGGCACCCAGGGCAGAGTATTTAATTAAAGTTACAGTTTTTGTGGTTTTGAGCATAGCTCCACACCTTTCTAGTTAGCCACACCCATTCCCATTGACCCCACCCATTCAGCTGTCTCCCGCAGCCCCCCTTTGATTTGAAGTAACCAGCCGCCACTGATGAGACATGGGGGGGGGTACAGCATTCTCACATGTTTGTGTGCATGAGGTCCAGTATGTTTGAGCATCTATTGTGTGTGTTCACTATTTGGTCAAGGGTGATTGTACTTACCAAGTCCAGGGATCTCTGTGCCCACAGATTTAAAGCTGTGAAGGGTTTCCAGTCTATAGAGGGATAATTAAAGTCTCCCATGAGTAGGGTGTTAGCTTGGATTGTAAGTGTCACCAGTAGGTTAAAATATGCATTGTGAACTTCTTGAGACATTGAGGGTTACCTATAGCTGACTAGTATATGACATGGGATTTTGTCTATGGTGATCTGCACATGGAGGAACTCTAGCAGATCACTCTGACCACACTAGAGATATGCTTGTTACTGATGTATATTGAGACACCTCCACCTTTAGTCCTTGTCTGTCCAGCTACTGGTCTAAAAGTGTGGAAGACACTGAAAACTTGCACTGCTGGGTTTTTCTTTGTTTCTTTAAACCATGTCTCAGTAACTGCACAGATATCTGTATTTTTGTGTGTGAAGAGGGCTTGGAGGGACTGTATTTTTTTATTTTGGGTCTTGGCATTGAGAAATGACACCTTGAGGTTCTGTTCAGTTGATTTTGCTATGTCACTATGTTTGTTGATTTGGCATTGTGTAAAAAAGGCACAATCAGGGTAGACAAAGCCTTCATCATTATTTGAAATCCTAGAGGGCAATGGTGTAGACCATCCTTGGCAACACGATTTTTTGTGTTGACTATGTCCTTCCAAGCTGATGAATACTGTATCTCCTTAGAATGACACCAAAAACACAGGCAGTTGTTGAAATTAAAAATGTTTTCCTCATACTGTGGCATCATCCTCAGTGATGGTATATGCTGCTTAGTGCAGGCTCATAACAGCTAGAGACATGTAATCTCAAAGCTCCATAACGTCTCTCATCATATAATCCATCAGGCACATTTCAGGTCATTTACACCTACATGGACTATAATGGAATCATACTGGTACCTGGCATAGTGACTTGAGTGTGCATGTGATTTGTAGGATCCTGGCTCGAGATAAGCAGCTAACAGTTATCTTCTCTTGTTCAGCCTGGGTAGAGGGGCATCAGTATATCTTACAATCAAATCCTCTATGATGAAAGTCCTGGAAAGTGTGTTTTCCTAAGCCTTAGATGCTTAGTGTCTGTGGCTCCACTGAGAGCAACTCTATGTGTGGTGCTGACATTGTTTTGTCTGAGTGTCTTTAGGCTTGCTGAGGCAAAGCTTTGACAGAGTGCGGGGTGGTCTAGGTGATCTTTGTTGTTTAGGTAGATTGCTTTTAAGTGACTCAGCATATGTTAGTCTATGTTTGTTGTGTGTTATGTGAGGTGGGTGTTGTGTACGTGTTGTTTCAACAACCTCATGTGGACTTGTATGTCAGTTTAGTCTCCAATGTGATTGTAATTATACCTCTGGAATACTGTGTTCTGTAATACTGTGTCTGTTTCTTTAAGGATTAAGTGGTTGTCAGTATACATGAGACAATTGCTATATTGTCTCAAGAAGTCCATATGCAAAAAGCTGGCTACAGAGAAGTTAGAGAACTGCATATCTATAATGTCCAGTCCTTTGATTAGTGAGCTACAAGGGGGTGGTGTATTGTGGTTTGAAGACTATTAAGGGTGCTTTGTTTTGCAGACTAATAATGGGCAGATTAAGATAAACAGTACTAAATTCTACTAAATCTGTAGGTATTGCCACTCGAAGCCCAGCTAGTGGCTCTAAGCTTGTTGGTGCACAACGTATTTACACTGTATTGCTGCTTTATAGGTTACAGTTTTATCGACTGTTATACAGAGAAAGTTTGATTTCTAGATGTTCGCTACTGTACAGGGCACTGTTAATCCACGCAAACATGCAAAATGTATAGTATCACAGACAGAAATCAAACAAAACTAAACTCCTAGCCAATAAAATGGCTTCACTATAAGTCCTTTTTTATATTCCCCAACTCAGATAGACCAGGTAAACACCTACTGCCCCAAAATGAATAAACTGAGTCCTCTTGATATAAAAACACAGTAGAAGAGACCTAATAGTCAATGCTAACACAAACCACTTAAAAACTTGCTGAAAATTCCTTGCTGAAGGTAATTTCAAGACAGCAACAGTGACAGGAAGAACATTTTGTTTACAAAAAATTCAATGAAATGCATACATAAAAGCAGAAAAAAAAAGGGATCTATATCATATTATCAAAAAACAAAAATGTCGAACGGCACAACAGCTAAAGTGCTGAAATGTCGAGGGTCCGTTTTTGAGATCGCAGTACAGTGAAGATTGGGATATTTGCCCTTTCCTCACTGTAGTGCGATCTCAGAGTTGTAATATATATTTAGTGGTGGGTGTAGGGGGCACAGCCACCCACAATACCGAATTCAAGTTTCGGCATTTTTGCTCTTGTGAGCATTCAACATTTTGTGTCTGCAATGTTATGATATAGACGCAACAGAAGTACTCAAAATAAAAACTTGTGTGATTTAGCAATCAAAGGTACTTAACTTGCAACCAGATGGCATTGGATACAAGTAAAACCTTTACCAGTGCAGGGTAGGAAAACATTTGATCTTCTGTGCCTCTGTTCCACACTGTCTTAAAGTTGGACCCCATCTTGCTTTTAGGAGTCCATTGATTCTAATGCCATTTCATTGTATTGTTATGGCCACTGTGGAGCATCTAGTGAAACTCTAGTATCCAATATGAATACAAAATAGTAACAATTGACAATGCTAAAAAACAATCCATAAATACTGCCATTATCCAAAGCTAAAACTAGGTGTATTATCTGAGAACTGATGATGATATTCTTCAGAATGAGTACCACTAAACAGGTGCTTCCTGACTTTTTCACTCCCTTTATGATAAGCACATTCCGCTAGTTATGACAGTGACTTAAAGTGAAAGAGCTGAAGGCATCCACCTATCATTCACATATTGAGGTATTTATTAGTCAAGAGGTTGAGTAAAATACTGAAATCCATGCTACAAAATGTTATTGACTCAGATGGTAAAAACTGGGGCAAGTTATCACTCTTCTTACTGTTGTAATCCTATATGTGTCAAAAACTTGACTGGATTTAGCCCATTTGGAAATCTGTATGGCATGGATCTTAGAGGGTTCCTTGACTTAGCTAAGTAAGCTTCAGAAGAAGAGAAGATGCCATTTAAAATGCAATAGATCATCATATTGTTATGCAATGTCAATTACAGATGGTATGTCCATAGGAAAGGAGCACATTCTGTTCATTTACTGTACAGATAAAAAGTGGTTATGTCCATATTAAAGGATCACATGCAGAAAGGCCTGGATGGGCAGTGATCCATTCATAATAAAAATGATGAACTTAGAGAACTTAACTCAGGAAAGCATATATTAGTACTAGACCTATATTAATACCAGTGTCTCCCAAGGGCAATTCATTATGGCTAAGTCATAAGGGTCATTTTAAATGACTGAAAAAATAAATGCAGTGCAAGATTAGATAGCAAGGAAAAGAAAAAGAAATAACAATTGGTTTTAATAAATGTGCTGAAGCCATAGAAATAATTGGAAAGTTCAGTGGTGAGCTTGCAGACCAAAGTTCATACAAAATCTTTACCTGAAGTGCAGCTATCAGAAACCTTTTCAGGAATCAGGAAGTAACACAATTCTCCCTTAAGAAAACAGGAGTGGTTTCAGAAATCCCTGGGATAAATGAAATTATAGCGCATAACTGAGGAAACATCAGTAGTGAAGGGTAGACTGACACCTAAAAGAGTACTAGAGAAAACAGAAACATTTAGTAAGATAAAACATCTGGACATTGTCCATGCTAGGGGTGATGGAAGAGTCCCAAGGTGACGGCAGCAGTCAGTAATGCTGATTTGTACACCAGATGGAATGTTATATTCTGCCCACAACTGAGAGTTTCATTGACACCATAGTAAAAGACAAACACGTAACAAACCAAGATTTAACTCAGTGGGATTGTATGATATCTGTTATGCTCTCTTAAAAAAAACAGCCTTTATAAACCTATTCTAATGCACGGTGCTAGTGTTTTGCATAATGTGATCCAGATACCTTTCTAAAGCTGATACAGTGCTGAAGCTCCACTCACAATAATCTGCTGATTAGCTGGACAATTTGGGTATTCATTGAGGGGATTTATAGTCTCACTTACATAAATGTGCAGGCTATGGTCGAATCTATAATACTGTTGGGCTTGACAGACAATGCTAAGAAAGATATACCCCTCCTCATGCACAACCTTAGTAATGGGTGCAAAACCTAACCCTAATGATACCCCTTCCCCCAACCCTAACCCTACACCCTAACTTTATTAAAACTTTCAAGTAACACTGCTACTACACAAGACAGACTCAGACACACAAACTTTCACAAACACACACAAAGAACACTACATCTATCTGCTAACTTAACCCTTACCTAAAATACACAACTTGCACAACTTGCACAAAAACACACAACACCCATCCTTTTTTCATCCTTGACCATAAACCTAGCTCAGATACACATGCACATATACACACACTGTCACACCCCAACCCTACTTACCTGTATTGAAACTTTGACATATTCACCCTTCGGCCTTTCCTGTTGACATTAAATCAAACCCCTGGGTTTGTTAAGCAAACAACATACATTTGGTCAAATGCTGGGGAACAATATATATATATATATATATATATATATATATATATATATATGTGTGTGTGTGTGTGTGTGTGTGTGTGTGTGTGTGTATAATTTTTCACCATTTATTTGATAAAAGGTAGGCTAATCTATATTCATGCTTTCAAAATTCCAGGTAGTTTATTATTAATAACAAACAGCAATAAAGAAAACAATAAGACATATAATATTGAAACATCACAACCTTAAGAGGTGTTGTCTGCCTAGAAAATGGTGGCATTATGAGCTCAGAACCTATAGATGACAAAGGAGAAATGTTAAATATTTTATACTACAAAGAAAATCCGTTCTAGGCAGTATAATAAAATGACATGAATGTTGCTGCAATATGCACCTTGAAAGAAAACGTCTCAGAATCAAAAGTGGTGCTATTATTTCAGATATTTAGCATGAAGGTCTACAACTAGACTGATTTAACAGATCAGAAATCTGCCAGTAATGGAGGTATAAATGAAAACAACATTGGGCACAGTGCAGAAAAGTGAATCTGAATTCGACAGAGACAGAAAGAGTACCTTCTTGGAGAACTCTGTCCAGGAGTTTCAGTAGAAAGCTGATATCTTAGTAAATAACTACAGCAGTATAATTGTAAGGGATAATCATATTACCATAAGACATTTCAGATAAAGACTTAAGGGCTTTGTCTGAAAATTTAGCAATCAAGGTTATGCCCTCACCAAAGTCTTTAAATCCTTCTAATGATAGGATTCATAGAATGCAACTACTACTCAGATATGGTAGTGCGCTATACAGGTATGTATTTAGGGAAATGTTCTCAACAAGAAATAGACACTGATTATCTGAAAGCTGCAGTCATTATGCGGGTATTCACTTTGGAACATATCGGTTGGTAATTAGTCAAGAGACTCGAAAAGCATAACAAAGAATGGGAAAATTCAGATACCAGCTGCAACAGCTTGGAACAGAAGCAAAAGTAATATGTTCAGTTATGACAACTGCCTGTACAGACTGCAATAAAACTACCAAAATGAGAACAAGAAGCTATAAAATATATTGAGAGGCACTAAAGGTGAAGAACACAGCACAAATAATTTACACACAAATAATTTACACTAAAGGAACAGTTATCCAAAAAATAACTAAATAACTAAATAAATAAATAATAAAATAAAATAAAAAGAGAAATGGTATAAGAGACTAGATGAAGGAAAAGACATGCAGTCAACAATAGTGTTGATGAGCAATACAATATCATACTGATGTTCGCTGTGTAAAAGAAAATAACAGAAAACACTTTCAACAAATGATAAAATCCAAAATAGCTACATTATCAATAAATAACTTGTCAAGAGCATGCAAAAAATTAGATAAATCACCATAGAAACTAACAGAAGTAAAGAACGTCCAACATCAAGGGAAGGAGAGAAAAAAAAACAGTAACACAGATTCATCAAAAAAAAGAAAGAAAGAAAGAAAGCAAGGGAAAAGGTGATAAGGGGAGCAGCATCCTTAGGAAAAAATAGGAACATTTCATCTAACTCAGACTAAGCAAATATGTATTGCAGGAAAGCAGAAAGAATTCAAGGAGTTTATATAATACTGGGTCTTCAAACCGAAAAGCAAGAAGATATTTTCCCAAAAAGTACAATAAAAGAGTGAAGATAAAAGTTACTAAATAGGATATATATTTATATATATATATATATATATATATATATATATATATATATATATATATATATATATATATTTATCAATCAGCTTTACTGTGTTTTCTTATTGCTCTAAAATATGCGTGGAAAAGGGCGTATAGTATATCCTCATTGTTTACACAAGCATTGTCAAGTTTATTTTTAGTTATCAGTGAATTGCACTGGATATAGTAGAATGCTTTGCCTTTTAGTAGTTTGATTTGGGAAACAGTATGTCCTTAGTAAAATCATGGAACCTACTTCATAATGAAATAAGTAAAATGAAAGGATATAATACAGCTGTTGATGTGATAAAAATGCTTTAAGAGAGTCACTTTGTGGAAATGAATTTCTATGATAATGTTAACAACTCAAAGAGATGACACTCAAAACATCAACCAGGCAGCAATGAATGTGTGGAACATTGAAAAACATAAAATAAAGCATAAAACATATTTTTTGCAGAGGAGAAATACCCCCTCACCCCACATATCGATCTATCTATCTATCTATCTATCTATCTATCTATCTATCTATCTATCTATCTATCTATGTGTGTGTGTGTGTGTGTGTGTGTGTGTGTGTGTGTGTGTGTGTGTGTGTGTGTGTGTGTGTGTGTGTGTGTGTGCATAACTTTGTGTTCACATTACAATAGCAAAAGGGGGGGGGACTCCCTGCTGCACTGTGTTGTCAGACAAGCACATACGTTTACATTTCGATGTTCCAAATATTCAATGTTTTCTGCATGATATTTTGACTGAAAGCTATTTTGTGTAGTTGGCATTTTAAGGCAGACCAGTGAAGAAATATGTAACAATGAAATATTCCTCGTGGTGATTCCGTGGTGACAGAAGGTCTACACAGAACTAAGGAAATGTCCATTCACTATCCTTTGCGAAGAAAATAGTTGCCTTTTCTTACATATACTCATAAAATCTGAAACTATTTAAATTCCTTTGTCAGCATATATTCAGCAATGAGATTCTCTTCCCTGTCTTTGTTGTTTTCAGCAGGTTTAGTGATGCTGAGTGCCTCACAAGATATTGCATAAATGAGTCTGACTTTAAGAGTAGTACTTGTTTATCTTTTGTCATGTATTATAAATATTGCATGCAAACAAAGTAATTTAGAAGGTGACAGAGGCAGAAAAACTAAGCATTCCTTCTACAATAAACGTATTTTGCAAAAATATTCATAAATTTAGAGTCTTTAGAGTTAATGTTATGTGGGGAACAGTACAAATGGTAATCCAGCCTGACATTTGTTGCAATGACCCTTCCCATAACAATGTGCAAATGAAAACTTCAAGATAACAAATTACAAAGTGTAAATGCAACAAAATGAAAATATAAGAGATACGAAACTATAACTAAAGAAATGTTACTTAGGTAAATAACGAAGTATTGCCTTAGTCAGAAGGGTCAGACATTACCCTGTGCTTTATATTTTTTTCTTTATACTGATTTAAATTGTTCCATATTTAATATTGTTTAATCTTCTGGAAAATTATAAATGAATACGAATGTCCTACTCTAAGTGCAAACATTTACATTATCATTTAATTAAGTGCGGTCTTAAGACAATACATAAGCAAACAAATTTGCAACTTCAACTGCTCATCATTAATCTGAATTCCTTATCTGACCAATGTCATAAGGAAAACTATCTTATTGATTGGGTAATTGTTGTGTAGTGTTCTGTAGATTTACCCTTTGAATTATTAGTTGAAGGCATTTGTCAGCTATGACCCAGCCATGGGCACACAATATAAGCATTCAACAGAAACTGAAGGTAGTACCACAAGAGATAATTAGAATATAGTTATGGAAAACATAATTTTAAATACAACATAATGAGGTCATTCAAGGGCTTTAATGCAAAGAATATGTTCGACTATTATTTAACAATAATGTATTCAGTGCTAGTCCCAAGGTATATACACAAAACCTATTAATTGTTTCAATATTTATTTCTTGTTTGTAACATTACTTGTTGACTACATGTGTAGAAAAAGTGGCATGGGAAAAACATCTTAACAATCTCGAAGCTGAAGTCTGAAGGAAGTTGACTGAACGATTATAAAGATTGCTATCACTTCTGATGAGCACTTTAAATAGAGCCTATTATGAATCCTCAAAGCATTTATTTTAATATGATGTGATTACATGTTGCTTCAGTTTAAAATACATTTTTGTAAAATATTCAAACTCTGCTTGTTAACGATGTCCTATAGAGGCTGCTTTCATGAAACTTGTTATTTTTCAAGTGACTGAAGAGTAAAGTTTTATAATGGTCTGTCTTACTGCACTTTCAGCACTGGTCATAAATCACCACAGTATGAAAACCAAAATATGCAGCACACACAATATTCATGTTTTTTTGTTTACATGAAATAATCCTGATAGTTGGAGTTGTACAATCTCACTGCATGGTGCCTTAGTTTGCTCTAAATGAGCCTGCCTTTAGCACATGAAACTAGAAATATCTTTGTTTGACACTATGATTATAGGTCAAGACAAAGAGCATGCAGAGACTTCTTCAGGTATTATGATTTCAGTGAGTTGACGCTTTATCTCACTTCAGAGAGTAAGGCATACTGTTAGACTAAGAGTATATACTGTGCAAACTTGTAGACTGTGTCATACAAGTGTTTATTTATAAATCTGACCTTCTCTGCCAGCTTTGAAGACCACTTGTTTTGCAGTCCATGTGTGACATTAAAAGGCAGTTTCAACTAAATCTGCAATCTGTATCTGTGAAACTAAATAAGACAGATTTTGACAAATTCTACAGTGCATTTGTAATGTTAAAAGGTAAACTGAGGCAATGTTATTAATTAAAAACAGGGCACTTTTACACATATCCACTTGTGCTTTACCAACAATGTTTGCATTTGAAAAGGCAAACTTTGATAAGCTGGGAAAAAAAACAGTGCTTTCATGTGGTAGTGTATAGACAAATATAGCACTGTTTAGTGCACAAAGCTTTATGTTGGCCTTGTCTACTAAAGATATTGAAATATACCCAGCTCTATCACATTGTCTATACAACAAGCAAACAGTACCTTGGTGACAGCAGACATTAATAAACTATGACTTCTGATTAATCAGGTATTTTTGATTCGCTGTTCTGTCACTGTGGAATGTTCTGCAGTACCAGAGTTTAATTTCCAGCATCTTCAATTAGAGTTATTCAATTAAACAAAAAACACATTTCAACTGTTTTATTACACCTCCAAATTTGTAAGCTGTCTACCTGAACTAGAATTTGATATACAATATGCATTCCTTAATGCAGCTCAAGTTCAATATAGAACACATTGAAGAATCATTATTAATCAGCTCTTTTATGTATAATCTGAGCTTGGCTTCTATACTGCAAAGAGCTGCATTATTGGGTGTAGGGTACACAATTTCAAATTCCTTTATAACAATAATCAGACACACACACACACACACACACACACACACACACACACACACACACACACACACACACACACACACACATACACACACACACACACACACACGCACGCACACACTCACGCATGCATGCACCCACGCAAACTGTATATACTTTACATGTGACTCCTGTCCTCTGATTCCTATTGATTGTAGCACATTTTATTTTAAATGGTTTATTCTGATAGGTGTGCATTTAATTTGAAACTTTCAACCCCTGTGTGGGGAGTCTCTAAGACTGCACTGCCTCCCCATACTTCTGAAGAGATTCTCAAGATAAGAGAAGATGCTGCCTTTCATTTACATAGTGGAAACATGTTTATACTAGTTTGGGTACTGTTTAGATTTACTTTTGTGGTGTTTTCTCAGTGGCTACACCTGACACAAAGCAAGCACTGGTCTGCCCCATGACATTAAGCCTAGTTCATTAAAACATAGCAGCATATTCAACTGCTTTGCTTTTCATGTCTTAAGAGTATTACACTTGTGCACCGAGTCTTTGGATAAGAGCATTACACCTAAGATGAAGGTGTATTCCTTCCAGTTTTAGGTGATCTTTCATGTGAAAACTGTCCTGGAATCTCAGCTCCCTTTATTAACTTCTTAATGTTAGCTTTCAGCACATTTCATGAGCATACTGCATCACCAAATTTATCTTTTGGAGATTGTTCTTTTGCTGATCCACTCAGCTAATGTGCACATGTGCCACGCGCACAATGAATGGATACTACCAGTCCAGTAGTTTGTGACCCACTTTACTTTTCCCCCTGCCCTCAACCATTGTCATCCCAAGGGCTTGCTTTCTTATATAGATAGAGAACAACTCCCTCATGTAAGATTCCCCTCTCATATGTTAATTATTATTCCATGTAAATTAATTCCATGCCTCATTCACTACAACTTTGCCTACCACATCCAGTTATTCACATTCCATAATGACACTTATACAACACACTAGCTTATAGGCAGATACACTTATCCCAGCCATCAGTACAAGTGGGATATTATCCTGCAGCCTTCCTCTTTCTTTAAACTCCTTACTCTCAATCAAATTATTTTTACTTTGAGTAGTAAAGTCCACCAGATCCAGACAATCAAAATACCAACCTATTACAAGAGTAAAATATATCCAACTATTATTCCCTAGTCCAACCAGATGCATAATCTACATTGCTAATATGGCATAAATGGTACATAATACCCATCAATGTCTATAATTCTGGATCACTGATATATTCCTATACTTTGTTTCTTAATATTTGTACACATCCCCTCATATCAGCATAACTTACTATGAAAATCAATACTTAATGCAAAATAACACTCATTTGTCTTGTTTGCCCTGATACTCTACTTTCAATAAACCTTCTGTGTATACCCATAGCAAACTGCACCTGATTGCATTACACACAGTTTGCACTCTCTGCTAAGAACAGTAAGATTTATCCACAATAGTAATTATTAGGACTTTGTTTCTGGAAGCACACAAAATTCAACTACCTTCCAGCTCAGTTTTTCACATTAAAAACGTACACCCAGCTGCTGAGGTCAATACTGTCACTCATCTTGTGCATTCAAATGCGGCTCTGAAGCACTGTGATGGGTTCAAGTTGTTTATTGTACATAAATGCATCAGGAACTATAGCTGGAACACATATTTAAACTAACTGACTGGCTTATTACTTGAAACACACTCACATGTGTATCTCCATTCATGCCTGCATTAATTCTGGCTGACTATACAAAATGGCACTGATCTTGCACGTGGTCAGTAACTTATATGTACTTGCTATCTAGCTACAGTGGCTGACTAGGTAAAATTTACACAATGATCTACATCCTCCCACTTTAATTTGCTCAACATGCCATAGGAGAAGAAAACATTTACAAGCTAGATATCACATCAACATTTAACAATAAATTAATTCAAGTCCAAGTCACTGCGACTTTTGAAATGTGTCTGGAAAGTCTACCCAATCCGGTCACATAAAAATTTTGACTGTGTTTAGCAACAGGGACAGTCTCTGGGGAATCTTTTACAACTTGAACTTTAGGGATGACATCAGGATTACTTCAACTGTCCTCTGGAAATTGAACAAGTGTAGAGTCATTTGCGAAATAGTCTCTGGCACAGGCAATCTGCTGCATCATTGGTTCAGAGACTAGCAATATGCATTTTTGATTCCTTCTGAAATCTACTTCATCAGATTGTCTGAAGTAAGGCCTTGGTTTTCACAAATATCTCTGACAATTCCTACTCGGTCATGTCCTTTAGATGTCTGCATTCTCACAATCTCACCTTGTCTTAATGGTAAGAGGTTTGCTGGATTTATCATAGTACAACTTTTGTGACTGGCATTTTTTCAAAAGTTGAGCCTTGACCACTCTGTTGTTCTTTCCATTTGGAATCAATAATTGTTTACTGATTGGAAGAGTTGTTTTAGTCTGTCTGGACATCAATCTCTGAGCAGGTGAACCAAGCAAATTATCTCAAGGAATGTTTCTGAGATTAAGTAGGTTAAGATAAACATCGGTACCATCTCTCTTGGGATTTTTCCAACAAACATTTCGCACTTTGAACTACACTGTCAGCTAATCCATTGGACTGTGGATACTCAGGGCCACTAGTAACATGGACAAGGTCCCAAGACTTAGCAAAAGTCGTGAACCGCTGACTTGTAAACTGTGCACTATTGTCAGAAATTACTTTGTGTGGACTATCATGAACAGAAAAATGTCTCTTCAACTTCGTAATAACGGTGCTGGATGTTAAGTTAGAAAGAAGGTCAATTTCAAACCAATTCAAATAAGAGACTACTAACACTAAGTAATGCTGACCATTCCATTTGGAGATATCAGCAGCAACTGTTGACCATGGCATTTCAGGAATCTGGTTTAGCTGAAGTGGTTTGTTTTGCTGGTGCGATCCAGTACTGTTGGAAATGGAACATGCTAGAGTTTTCTTCTCTATATCTTTTGACATAAAAGGCCAAAATACTATGCCTCTTACTCTTTTTGTTGGTTGAGCTAGTACCTGGGTCACCACAATGTAAAATTTTGATATATTTATGTTGTAATGCTGTAGGAATTACCTCTTTAGGACCTTTCATGATGATTCCATCTTTTGTCATGAGCTCATCTCTGTAAGGAAAATACTACTGTATGTCAAGTGGTAGACTGGTTTGACATGCTGGCCATCCTTAACTGATAAAATGTTTCAGCTTCTGGAGAAATTGCTCCGAAGCCATGTGATTTTTGAGTTTATTAAGACGTGATAAGGACATTTTTTGACTTCCATGACTTCAGTCTGCTTTCTCATTATCATGCTGATGTGTTGTTTGTCTGGGTGCCCATGACAAAGCATCAGCAAGATATAGAAATTTGCCTTTTTTATAGACGATATTGAAATTGTGCTTTTGCAATTTTAACATCATACAGTGCAGACATGCTGGGGCTGTATGTATTGGATTTTACTGCCAAAAACTCTTTTCAGTTTGTGCATACTGCATTTCAGTTTGGGTTAAAGTTTTAACTGGCTACTGGTATCCCTTCTTGAAGACATGCTGCACCAAGACTATACTTAGAAGCATTACACAAAAGAGTTACAGGTTTGTGAACATCATAATATCTCAATATGGGTGGACTGGCAATTTTCTGTTTCAGAATGCCAAATGTTTTTGGTGTTTTTCCAACCAAGACCAGTCACATAGCAGTGCTGAAAGCTCAGTTAGGTCTGGGTTGAACTTTCCTAAATAGTTGACCATACCAAGAAAACATTGTAAAGATGTGACATTTTCTGAAATTGGCATCTGAAGAAATGCTGCTTGCTGAGACAGATCTTGGTGTAAGCCAGAAGTGGTAAATGAATGACCCACATAAGTAGTTTAAATTTACATTTCTGAGGATTCAGTTTAAGATTTACTTCATGAGCACAGTCTAGAACTTTCTTGAGGTTTCTATCATGTTTGACTTCACCATTGCCCCTACAATGATATCATCTACTATGATCCTATGATAGCACATGGATAACCTGAAAAAATATTGTTCCATCACATGTTGAAATACTTCACTGGCAGGATTTATCCCAAATGTCTTTCTCAAAAATCTGTATCTACCAAATGGTGTATTGAAAGGGGGTTAACAATGAAGATTTGTGATCCAGCAAAATTTGCCAAAAGGAACTTTTTGCATCTAAGACTGAAAAAACAGTGGCATTTGGCATGAGAGTGGCTACTTCTTCTACTGTGCTCATTGGATGATGATGTTTAAGTGCTTTGTTTAAATATCTCAGATCAATACATTTTTGAATATCATCTCAGCTTTTGTTAAGAGCTACGACCATGGAAGTTACCCATTCATTCAATTCTTTTAACAGGGTTATTACACCTAAATTTGCCATTTTGTCAAGCTCTTCTTTTACTTTGCACTGCATTACTACCAAAATTTTCCTTGCTGGTCCTTCAACTGAGTTTATTTCATGGTTTAACTTTATGAGTTTCCCAAGCTCATCTGTGAAAACATCAGCATATTTACTAAAAATATTCTGTGTAAACTATCTTTGTTGTTCAGACTTATATGGTGGATCTCTTTATTAAATGAAATCAGTCCCATTCTCAAGCTGTCTTTAAGGCCTAACAATGACTGCACATGTCTTTTGACTATGTAAAACTGCAAGTCATAGCTGTTCCCTGCAGAATGACATGTGGGAACTACTGTGCCATCAGTTTGAATCTCTTCACCACCATAAGCAACTAGTTTTGCACACTTTGCTGAATTAAGTTTTTCATCAGCTTTTACTTTGGCAAATGTCTGTGCTGATATAACATTGCACTTGGATCGAATATCTACTTTAAGCTCTACAGGTTTCCCATTAATCTAAACAGTACAAAATGTTTCACTCTTTTGTGACAACTGATAATCTATTGCGTTACTTGTTTCATTAATCACAGAGACACCATCAACATAGAAAGTTTGCTCCTGGCTCTCTATCTGATCTACTTGCTTATTTGGATGCTCTATTTTAACAAAATTATGTGCCACTTTAGACTTGCATGATTTCACTTTTTACATTTATAACATTGCTGGACAAAATCTAAGCACTTCTCTCTTTTAGGTTCATGGCTGCCTCCAAAATTACGACAGTTATCAATGAGGTTGGGTGCTGGGCCCCACTCAGTTTATAGTTAAGGTTAGAAACTGCCACACCCTAAAGTTTATATTTATTTATTTTATTTATTTATTTATTTATTTATTTATTTGCAGTTGGTTAACTAGGATAGTCCATTGGGCCAATAAGAACCCGTTTTCAATGGTGTCCTGGGGAGAAAAGCTCCAAAACAAAGGTTACAAAAAGATTACAGCAGTTTACAATTTCAATCATTTGTAGGTTAAAGACAATGCTTCAAAATAATGGTAACAAAAAGATTACAGCAGTTTACAATTTCAGTATTTGTGGGTTCAAGACAAAACAAAGATTAAGCAGTTACAATGCAATTTTTATGTTTCATTTTGTAGAAAACCAAGATTTAAGCAGGTGCAATAAAAAAATTTAGGTTAAATTTTGTAGAAAAACAAAGCATTGCTGTAGTAAATATATAGTTTCTTGAGTGGAATAGTAGGATTAGAGAATTATAAGAGGTTATTACAGCTGGTTTATTATTTGGTGTCTGGTAATATATGATATAGTTGCCTGTAGGAAGTGGAGAATAGGCTATGAGGGGTGGGAGCAGGAGCATTCCCATGAGGTTGTTAGATGTGAGCACAGTGATTTTTTAAAAGCAGGGAAGTTGGTGGTGATACGGATGGAGGGAGGAAGGGAGTTCCATAGGCGTGCCAGGGCAAAGGACAGAAGGTTTTGCCCTGGAGAGTGAAGGGGTTTGTACAGCTCTATTAGGTTTTGGTTATTAGATCTTAGGAGTCTTTGTGGCAGGTGCATTTTAAAGGTAGAGCTGAGGGAGGGACAGAGGGAGGGATGAAAAATGAGTTTGTGAGCAAAAGTGAGCTGAGTATAGGAGAGATAGTTGGGAAGTTCTAGCCAGTTAAGTTTGTGGAGAGATGCACAGTGATGGGTAGATGATTTGTGGCTAGTGGCAAATTTGGCAATTTTATTATAACAAGAGGACAGTTTTGTTTTGAGAGATGATTGTAGGTTTGTTAGGAGAGGAGCACCATAAAGGAGGGAAGGGATGAGAAATGTAGCAGCGAGAGTGAGCTTAGTAGATGTAGTGAGGAATCGATTGTGTCGGTAGAGCATGCCACATTTTTGGTGTTTTTTTTTATGTTTAGTTGTAGGTGGCTATTGAATTTAAGCTGGTCATCAATCTGGACTCCTAGTAGTTTGGTTTCAGATACCAGTTCAAGAGGTGTATTATTCTGGCTAGTGATGGAGAATAGTTTTCTATCAATGGTGTTGGTTTTTGAGGGGGTAAATACCATAAGTTTGGTTTTTGATGCATTGAGTGCTAGATGATTATCCTTCATCCACTGTTCTGTGGTAGAGAAGGCATCTTGAGTCAGTTTTAAGAAAGCGGGGATGGATGTGGCTGCACAGATAATTGTAGAATCATCTGCATATTGAATAATTTTAGCATGAGGAATTGAGTGGAAGAAATCATTTAAGAATATATTGAAGAGGAGTGGACCCAAAATGGAACCCTGGGGGACACCAGTGGGTGTGTTAAGGAAAGAGGCGATGGCTTTTTTCCACTTGACAGTTTGTTGCCTTTTGGAGAGATAGCTGGTGAACCAATTGAGAGAGGAAGGGGATAGGTTTAGGTTAGATAGTTTACTTAGGAGAAGGTTGTGAGTGATAGTATCGAAGACCTTAGAAAGGTCAAGAAGGAGGGTAAATACAGTAGAGCCAGAATCTCTGGCTTTATTTACAGTTTCCAGGAAGGTAAGGAGGGCAGTCATGGTGCTGTGACCGGGTCTGAATCTGTGTTGTGTGGAAGTTAGTAAGTTATTATCTAAGAGATAGGGAAGGAGTTGAAGATGGATACATTTCTCTAGGAGTTTTGATATAGGAGAGAGGATGGCTATGGGACGAAAGTTAGTAATATTGTTATTATTGCCTCCTTTGTGCAAGGGAATGATGAAAGCCTTTTCCAGAGTTTGGGTACAAGGCCTTCTTGCATAGAGCGATTGATTAGGATGCTAATGGGGAAGGCAATGGCTTCGGCAGCTATGCTGAGGAAGGATGAGGGAATATTATCGGGGGCATTTGTGCATGGTTTTAGCTTTTGTAGGAGTTTTCTTATGGCAGAAGTAGGAATGGGTTTTATGGAGAATGGTGGGAGTTGAGAGACTGGAAATGAAGGGGGTGACAAGAGGGGGGATGCAGAATTAGGGGGTGAGGTGTTATTAGAGAAGGATGAGGTTAGTTTGGAAATAGAGTCTATGAAAAAAGAGTTGAATTGGGTGGTCAGATCTATATTTAGTGCATTTGGGTCTGGGTTTGGGTTTTCTGCTGAGCCCGGTTTTAGGAGGGTAGTGATGCCTTTCCAGAATTTTTGAGGATTGGTTTTATGGTTGTTTTGGAATAAGGAGAAATAATTCTGTCTATCTGCTTTGATAAGCTTTTTAACTGTATTGCAAAGTGTTTTGAATTCATTAAGGGTGGTGGGAGTTTTGTTTCTTTGGCAACGTGTCCAGGTTTTGTCTCTAAGTTGCATGGTAGTTAGTGTGTTTTTTGTTAGCTAGGAGGTGGTATTGTTTCTTATTATTTTGGTTTTTATGGGGGCAAAACTATCAAGCAGTTTTAGGAAAGTTGTACTGAAGTGTGCAATAGCATTATTCAGGGGTAGAGTTTTTAGGGGTTTCCAATTTATTGATTTTAGGGAGTCTGAGAAGGTTATTGGGTTGAAGTTTTTTAGATAGTGAGTGCTGATGTAATTATGAGTTACTTGTAATGGAGAAGGAAGACATCTAGTGAAAATGGGAAGGTGGTCACTGAGGGAAACAGAACGAGTTCCACTATCAGTGTAGCAGTAGGGGTGAGAGACTAAGATCCAGTCTAGGGTACTGCCACTGGAGAAGTCTTTAGAGGGCCTGGTAGTGAGGTTGATGAGCTGAGAGTACTTATATAGGTTGATGTTTAGGGGGTGTGTAGGGGAATGAATGGAAGACCAATTGATATTTGTGTCTCCCATGATAATAGTTTCATTACTGATATTGGTAGAAAGCCAGGATAGGATATCCTTAAGTACTGAGATATTGTCTCCAGGGGGGGGATGTAAAGTGAGGCTATGCATATGCATTTGTGTTTATTTAATTGAAATAGAGCTAATACTAATTCTGCATTGGAGAAGTGAGGAATGGGTTTGTTATAGGGAGTAATGGATAGGGTGGATGAATAGAGTAGAGCAACCCCACCACCCTTTTTGTGGGCCCTGTCTTTTCTGATGATAGAGTAGTTTTGTGGTACTATTTCAGCATCTTTTATATTAGGTTTCAGACAGGTTTCAGAGATAGCTAAGATGTCAGATTTGTTGTGGAGAAGCCAGGCATGGAGGTTGGGAATTTTGTTAGCTATGCTTTGGGCATTTAGAGAAGCTAGTAGGATGGATTTAGATGTAGAGGAAGTGGTGTTTGGGCCTGGGTTAGGGTGTATATCTCCAGATAGAAGTATGGTTGTTAGGTGTTGGATTATGCTGATGAGGTGTTTGGATTGCCTTGTTTGTATGTTGTATATTATCAAATTTGTGTGGATATTGGAGGTTAGAGAGGGGCTAGAGAGTTTATAAGTAGTGCTTAGTTTGTAGTGAAAAAATAGATGGCTGTTAATGGGATACATTTCAGGGGAGATTGAGACAAATGAGTGTAAGTGAGTTGAAGGGAGTGAGATGGTTGTGTGAAGGAATGGTGTGTGATTTTGGAGTTGGGTTGGGTAAGGTAGTGGATATAAGTAAGGTTCAGAAGAAGTAGTAGTTGAATTGAGAATGATATAAGTTTTGTAAGCATAGTGAGGCTTTGATAAAGTAGAATATATAGTGTAGGGAAAGGGTTAGAATTAGATATTGCATTATTAAATATGAAGGGAAGTGTGAGGAGATGGGTTATAGGGGGAGAGGGTAGGAAGAAGATGGTGGTGAAAGGGGGTGGAGTGTAACAGGTAGAGAGGAAGTAGGAGAGTATTGTGGTGTGTAGGGGGAGGGGGTAGGAAGAGTATGGTGGTGAAAGGGGATGGGTGTAATAGGTAGAGAGGCAGTAGGAGTGGTTAGGTGAGTATAAGTGTAGATGAAATGTGGGTGGGTGGAATTTGGGGGTAGGGTAGGGGAGCGGAGTGAGCCCGCAGGGCGAACAGAGTGGGTTACACCCAAGGAAGGTAGGGAGCAGAACAGTGTAAAAAACAATCAGTGTGGTGAAGGTAAGTACAGAGGAAGTTAAGCAGGGTGGTTAATGGGATTCTTGGGGTGCAGTACGAAGGGAAAGGAGAAGACAGAATTCCAGAGGTGGATATGGGTAGAACTGTTACTTAGTAGTTGAGAGAGAGAAGACTACTAATATGTTATATTGTAGTGTGTGGGAAGGAGTGAGAAAAAAGGGGTTATAGATGGGTAGACACTGCCACCTAGTGGACAGAACCTGAGTTTGTAAAGAGAGGAACCAGTAAAACAGATCAATAGGGGTAGGGGGGAAGGCAGCTCTGATATAGGGAAAAAGGAGCCAGGGATGAGGCAGGAATGAGGGGAGTTCACAGTAAGAAGGGTATGGCTGCAGGCGATTCTGGCTGGGATCCTTTACTAGCACCAGGCAAGTGACAGAACAATTTCTCAAGCAAATTGCACTAGGGATAATAGCATGTTACATACTTTCTTTAATCCTTTAACTCTCTCTTCTGGGAAAAAGATAGCACTGTCCCTGTAGGGAGTCAGGCAAACAGAGTGAGATTTGCTATCCTGAGAATGGCCTTGGATATCCAGGAGGGCTGGGCCAATAGGCAAATCGAGCTTAGGAGAAGAAAGTTGAAGAGTTTTTTTTAATCTTTTAACTCTCACTTCTGGGAGAAAGATAGGACTGTCCCTGTAGGGAGTCAGGCAAACAGAGTGAGACTTGCTATCCTGAGAATGGCCTTTGATATCCAGGAGAGCTGGGCCAGTAGGCAATGTGAGCTTAGGAGAAGAAAGTTGAAGAGTGGGAGTGTGGGATAACAGGCCAGGAACACACAGCAGCCACGAGAGGAACCAGAGATTTAAAGATCGCATATTTATTTTTATTTTACATCTTGTTTGAAATAATTACTCTTCAAGAAAAATATTGGCAAGTGGGTAGGAAATAGGAGATACACTCCTGGGATCACTTCTGTGGCTCTGCTCGACAGGGGCACAGGAAAATAACTTTCCTGGGTGACATAAGCCAGGGAACCTTGTTGGCTAGGTTTACTTAGGCCCTTGGGCGCCACGATTTCTCTGAAAAGTCTTCACTTTAACACTGCAAACACTGTGAACACTCTGGACACTTCGGATACTTTGAAAAGTTTCAGTTAATGCATATTTATATTCATTTTACATCTTAGCTTTATGGTGCACACTGTCAGCATTCACACTGGTAGACACCGCATGCATGTTTTTCTCATTTGTAAACATGCTTGTATGCTTTTCTTTAAGCTCATATATTTGACAAATCTTAATGGCTTTGCTCAATGTTAAATCACTATCTCAAAGCAAAATCTTTCTCACTGCATCATTATTAACAACACACACAAGCCTGTCTTTTATCAACTCATCTCTCAGATCACCAAATCTGCATGTCTTTGCTTTATTTCTCAAGTCATAGGTTCATAGGTAGGTACTAGGCTATTGGCCCAAGGGCCTACATAAGCCTAGCCAACAAGGTTTCCTGGCTTACATCACCCAGGAAAGTTATTTTCCTGTGCCCCTATCGAGCAGAGCCACAGAAGTGATCCCAGGGGTGTATCTCATATTTCCCATCCACTTGTCAAGATTTTTCTTGAAGAGTGCTAATGAGGAACTTTGCTTGACATAGATGGGTATATCAGTAATATATGATGCCACAGTTTCACCAGGCTTTTGATTTCTTGTGTAAAACATGTGCCTTTCCATTGTAATAGTGGAGGGTTGCACATTTCTCTAAATTTATGTTTTAAGCACTCTGGGTCTTCCTGCATTTCAGCCTGTATCACAATATTCCGGTTCTCGCTCTCCTCTGCATACATGGTAGGTGCATACAGAAATGAACGTTCCCTCTCAATGGCTTCTGAGCCAGCTAAATTAAGAAGTATGAATGCCTTTGTACATGTGTCTTTATCAGAAAATGCAGCCTGTATGAAAATATCATATTCTTGCTCAAACACTCACCAATGCTCAGCAATATTATTATCAAACACCAGCAGTTCAGGTCTACAAAAATCCTCTGCCATAATAAAAAAATACATTTAAATATAAGTGTGGACAAGGTACTTGTATTAAGCTCAACAGCACCACGATTTCTCTGAAAAGGCTTCACTTTAACACTGCAAACACTATGAATACTCTGGACACTTTGGATACTTTGAAAAGTTTCAGTTAATGCGAAAAAGTAGTACATTGTGAAAAACTTTGGATGTTTAAGCCGTTTTGTACATTTTAATGCTTTGAAAATGATTTCAAACACTTTTGTATTTATTTTGAATGCTTTTATCAGTATGTCACAATTTCAGACATTTTGTTTATCTTGGTAATTATTTCAAACATTTTGAATGCTTCATCACACATTTGGTGACTGAAAAAATAATTTAAACAAGTTTAAGTACCTTCGAATAACTGCCGACCTGTTTGCGAGTTCACTCCTGTATATTCCTCCACTTTTAACTTCATGCCTCATGGTTTGAGAGTTGAAGTAGCTTTGGATCCCATTCTGACACCATGTCGCTTGTCTCATACATTCAGGTAAGACGCTGAGGCACTGTGACAGCTTCAAGTTGTTTATTGTACATAAACACATCAGGACTGTAGCAGGAACATATATTTAAGCTAACTGACTGATTCATTACTTCAAACACACTCACATGTGCATCTCCATTCATGCTTGCATTCACTCTGGCTGACTATACAAAATGGCACTGATCTTGCACGTGCTCACTAACATTCATGCATGTGCTATCTAACTACAGTGGCTGAACAGGCACAATACACACGATGATCTACAAATACTATATCCAAATCCTCCCAAATGACAATCATCCTCTTCATCTCTTACATCTACAGTATATATCACTCTTGTATCTAATAAGCAATTTCCCAAAATATATTTTCAGTCTCATATACACGCATTCACACACATATACACACATCTATACAAGTATACACATCTCTGTTTTACAAACATGCAACTCCCATCTGCATTCCTCCTTGGGCTTTCAGATCTGGCTCATATAACTAACTGGCACAGTAGTCTTTTCCACATTAAAAAGTTCACCTGTATGAACAAGTTCCCCCTCATGAACTAAGGATGCACACATTTCTCCACCTCCAACAGTCTTTATAATATTATGTACCTTCACTTCTAAAAACCTGAACTTAAAACATATGTAGTTACTTAAGCTGCCTCCTCTGTAAAGTATAAAATTAAAACAAGGCACCTGTTCAGTATTACCAGTACTTTTCATCACTTCAGTTATGTGGTGACATATACATTCTAAACCCAGTCCCTCTTTTTCAGAAACCCTATGCCATCTTCCCTTAAAAAATGAAAAATGTAAGGACAACAAAATTCCTTCTCCTTTGACAAATGCTAAAAATATATGGTAGACAACAATTGGTAATGCTCAACTCCACAACAGCTCAAAACTCCCCAAATATCCTTATTCTGATAGAAACATGGCTAAAGCCCAGTATTCAACATGAAGAGTTTCTCTCTGCAGACTGTAAGGTCATCAGATGTGACTGAGAAAGCAGAGTCATAAAACTTTCATCTAAGAGACCTAAACATAAAGCGGCATTATAGAACCTCTGACTCTCCTAATTCCCAACACAGTTTAAATATTTATGACATCGAACAACTTAATAATGCATAAAAAAGTGTACTAGCTCACAGCAACATAAATATATTTTGGACTCAAACCTCCTAACCCCTACACAGCATGGTTTTAGACCCTTCCTACCCTACAAAGTATCTCAAAAGAAATGCAGACATGATGGTTTCTGTCACTTTCTTGCACATTGCCAAGGCCTATAATCTCACACAAAAAACTCCTAAATAAACTAGCTAACTTAGACCTCTGTATATCAGCCATTACTTAGATTCATAGTGACATGACTGATAGATTATAATATGTGACGTGACAATATTAGTTTTCTATCTTCCCCCGAGTCAAATTGGACAAGCAATTGTCTAGTCTAGTCTCACTTCTGTTTTCCTTTCTTATCAATGACCTAAACTCATGCAGAAAATCAGCCACTGTTGTCCAATATGTTAAAACTTTATCCTCATCTGTTCCTGCAGTACTCTGCATAATCTGGAGACGCTAACACAAGTAGTTTTCATTAATATTGAAACATGGCTACAAACTGAACGCCTAACATGTAACTCTCCAAAGAAACTAAATTAGTACTTTTCACACCCCCCCCAAAAAAACCCACTCTAATAGTACAATTACCCTCATTAAAACCTTAGTCAAAAAAATACAGTTGAAGCATTTACACACACTAAACTTCTGGGTTCATAATAAATGATAAGGTAAAATCTGATGAACATGTTCAAACCATTATTTAAAAGAAATCAAAACCTATGAGTCCTCTGTAAAACAAAATCCTTACTTACAGACATCCCCAGGAAGTACTAGCCATTGCTTATTTACTACCTACTCTCTTATATGCTTCATCTGCATTCAGTAACCAGCAATCCTTTTAAGTAAAGAAACAAGAGTAATGCTAAAATTAAGCTGCTAAATTCATGGCTGGTATACCATTAAGCTTCTATCAATGTATAGCTCTTAAGCAGCTGAACTGGATGGAACTAACAAACTACCTTGCTTTTTCACAACTAAAATTAGCACACAGCATAATTTATTATCCTGATACATGCCCATTGTTAGAAAACCTCACAGAAAAATACATACCTGATAATGTTCTCGGCTCTAACAACAAGTTCCTACTTCTCTCCACAAATCTTCACAATTTAGCCAGAGACTCCCTGTGATCTAAATCATTGACAAAACTATTTAATAAAACTCCTTTCACTGAAGGTGACAAATGAAAAATGTAACTCTGACTCCAGTTGAAGGCACTGTGTCTCTGTTACTGCTCCATTTTCAACCTTAATCCAAACAGCTTCCGACACTGACTTTTCATTACCCTTTATGTATAATGTTATTATGTGTGTAATCAACGCATGTTTGAAAATAAGACTCTTAAATACTTGTCCACATTTTGTATTTACTTACCTTACTCCCTATTCTCTGAGTTTCATTACCCTAGTAATAGTCTACTAAAATTTGCAAGCATACAATCCAAATGAATTTTCATGTGACATTATTTCTTTGCACATTTCTGTATCAATATTATAATCTATTTTCTGCTGTCCTGTACTGTTACAAACTGTTTTCTGGATCTGCATAACAATTGTGTAAACTACAACTTAAATTAATAGCTGTGTTTTCTTTAATAACTACAAAATCATCTTACTCCAGATTCTCAAACATGCTATTATTTACATATCTCCAAGTATACCCCTGAGTAAGTGATATTTCCTATCTGTATTATATACTACAATATTTTCCTTACTCTACATATACTGCATTCACATTTCTTGTTAACTCAATATTACCATGATTGTATATACATTATTAATAATTTATTATTATTTGTCCCTGGACCTCAACTGAAGAGAGGTTGCTGCCCAGACTTCCCCAAAAAGCAAATGTTAATAAATAATAAAAAAAAAGAATAATAAAATTCTAACACATTATACTAATGTCTCTCTCTCTCTCTTTCTCTGTCTCGTACCCACTATGATTTAGAGTAAGCAGTAAAACAAAGACCACAAGATGTGTGCTGTAGTTGGTCAACTACATAAAATAGATGTATACACCATACTACTTTCATGCTAACAAACATGTATAATTTCACAAGTGTCAAGTAGTGTGCAAACAAGAAAATGTTCCTATGATTCATTATTTTATTAATTGTGCCAAGTTTTAAACTCACCTGATTTTTTTCTTGCTGAGTCTTATAAAGGTCAATATCACATTAACCCGCTGAAGTGGAGTATGAATTTATAACAAAAAATGAAAAAAAAAAAGAAATGTAAATGTTTTTCTGGGTATTCATGGGCCTGTGTGCAGCTGATTTCTCATCAGCACCCATTACAACTCATGATTCTTAGTTGAAAAAACACATTCTCAAAAAATGCAAATTATATAATACAATCTCTGATATTATGACTTTGGAAAGAAGATTTCATCACATTTATCAGCTAATAAGGCAAACACCTTCATGAGTTTTTCATCCATTTAGTGTGAGGATCTTGCATGTTTAATGTTACAGCTACTTAAATTGTGTAAATATGTTCTAAATATATTGTTGTTGTACCAGTTGTATATTACCTGTGTTTACTCTTGTGAAATGATGTATATTGAAAATAAACAATAAAGAAATATTACTGAAGAAAAAAAAAGGAGCTGTATCGTGAGAATGAATAAAAGCAATGAAGCAGTTAAGGAAATGCTTAAGCTATCAGATTTTGATGTAGTTATGCACAACATAATACTTTAGTACGCCCTGAATAAAAAAACATTCAGAAATGCACTGTTTAGATATTTTCTCATTTGATCAAAAGCCTTTGATACCATCTCTCACATAAAGCATTTTCTCAGACTATCCAAAATAAGGCTGTCCCATTCCTCATTCTCCTAGTTCATCAGCTACCAATCAATTGGCAGAAAGAACCATTTTCTTTTCTCCCAGTCTCCAATGGCATCCCATAAGGCTGAATAGAGTTTGCTTGTCTCTTAGAGGGACACAAATCTGCCGTGCAGCCAATCCACTATAGAGTGAGACTAATGGTGATGGTACGTTGAGTGCAGCTCAGTATATCTTTTCTTCTTCCCCTTTTGTTGAAAAGCGTGTTTCTCACAATTCAGGGTTTTCCATGCTTCTCAGAGTCTTGAATAACAAAATACTAGGTGGGCATAGTTCTCTGAAAGTTATAGTAGACAAGCTACAGAGGGATCAAGTCAAGTGAAGGCAATAATGAAGCTCTGTGACTTCAGAACCTGTATCAAATCATGTTTCTCTTATTCCTATTACTCTGAACTACAGGTCAATGACCTCAGGTAGGTTAGAATTTCAGGCACTATTGCTTTTATAGTGAGGGCAGTGAGATTTTTTAATTAGCATAGACACAGTAGTGAGCAGTCATTGTGGACTGGGAGGAATGTAATAATGTAGCAAACATAAAACAGGAAAAGCAGTACAACATGTAAGAAACAGAAAGGCACTAGAATGCATCTTTAAGCAGGCAAATTATAAGCAGAATGTAAGACTCTAGCAGCAAAGATGAAATGTAAACAGCTGTAGAAACACAAAAGCATAAATCCTTTAGCAAAAATTACAATACTAAAACTATTGCAATCCAGATTACAGTCTAAGGCACCAGACAAGGCATGCATTTACCAGTAACAATGCTTAGGGAAAAGCCAGTAATAAATTACCAAATAATGCTCAGATCCTGCAGTAGTTCACAACTATCTGACAGTTATGAGTGAAAGTACAAGATGATGGCCCCAGACAGAGTTCAAATGCAAACAGTTAACTTTTATAAGTGATTCCACTTATGGAAAGGAAATTCACCCCAGGGATCACTTCAGTCGCCCTGCTAGACAGGGGTCCAGGGAAGTAAATAGTGTGGGAAGAAATAGCCAGGGAATTGTTATGGCTTGGCTTGTATAGGCTCTAGGGCTGATAGCCTAGTACCAACCTATGAACCTTTGAACCTATGGAAATAGAAGTATAGTACAATGAATAAAGAATACTCAGATCTTACAGTAATTCACAATTCTCCCATACCTGTAAATCAAGCTATAAGAATAAAGTCCAGAACAAGTTATAAACATGCAAACAGATAACTTTTTGGCTAAAACATGGAAAAATGAAGGACATTAAAAAAACAGTATCACCCTTATGGGTAACTATAACAGCATCTGCAATATTCAGATGGAACTAAAATAAAACTTTTTTTTTTCCCTTTTTGATGTAAAATTCATTTTTCACAGTTAAGGGCTTTCCAGCTTCTTTCTTTGAATCATAATTTCAAACCTTTTGCTCATGTTATGTATATGAGCCTTAACTGCGGCTATTTAAAATATCCATTCAAATCATGTAATTCTGAATCACCCTGTTCTATGGGGAGGATCAACTTATCCCACCTAAGTTTTTTTATTATTATTTATTATTTTACATTTGTTGACTGGGATAGTCTAACTGGATTTATGTCCATTTTCAGTAAAGTCCCGGTGAGATAAGCTCCAGGAGATTACTAGACTACTAACATACAGGTACTAGTTGTTATACAGTTAAATACTACAAATTTTAAACAGTTCAGGAATCTCCACAGTTTATACAAAAAGACATGTTAGAAGCATTAGATAAGATATTTTAGACTTTATGTAAAAGACTTCATTAGTAACTAGAAAGTAATTGTTAAACAAATACATAACTTCAAATTTCAACAGTTCAGCAATGCTCACAGTTTAAACAATACTTGTTGCATGCCTTAGGTAGGATGCTTTAGAATTATATGCAGAAGAATTTAACTAGGTATTTTAAATTATCTCTATTAGGATAAGATATGTTTTTGCGAAGGGTAGACCTTGATCTAAAAAGACACAGATAAAGCAGGAATTAGGTCTTATGAGAGAGTATTTGGGATATAGTATGAGATTAGTCTGGACTTGTACAGGGACATAACCAATGGGTTTTAAGATAGAGTTTCAGATTGTGTTTAAAAAGTGTAAATGAAGACAGTGATGTAAGTTCATGGGGGAGTTGGTTCCAATACTTTCCAACTGCATTTGAGAACAGAGCATCTCCTGCCATGTTATTAGATTTACATGTTGATACTAGTAGTTTATTAGATGAGCGTAAAGTTGAAAGGTTCTTGTATTGGGTAATGAGACTAGCAAGTATTGGGGTATTGGTAGCTTGGAAAAGGGTTTTATGTGCAATGGTGAGTTGTTTAAGGTGAATCTTATTCAGAAGCTCTAACCAGCCTAATTGTTTCAGGTTATGGCAGTGATGGGTCCTAAAGGAGGAAGCAGTAGCAAATCTGGCAATGCTGTTGGAAGTGTTGGCTAACTTGTTAAGGTTATTTTTTGACAAGTTAGTATATATGGAAGAAGCATAGAGAAGTGTAGAGATAAACTGGGAATAGGCAATAGTGGTTCTGGCTAGTGGGGAGAGAAAGGGTTTTATCCTATAGAGGGACCCTAGTTTCCTGTTGACAGTTTTTATGGTATTGTTGATATGGGTTTCAAAGTTCAGGTTATCAATGGTTACCCCTAGAAGTTTAGTTGTTGGATCAGGAGATATGAGTGTACCATTATTGGATAAGACTGAAAAGTTCATTGGGAATGACTTATGGGTAGGAGTGAAGAGGAGGAGTTTGGTTTTTTGGGGGTTCAAGAGAAGGCAGCGTTGTAGAAACCAATTTTATGTTTTATTGAACATTGTCTGAGTTAGAGTCTGTAGTTGGGATGGAGATTTAGCTGAGCAGATTATTGTTGAATCATCTGCGTATTGTACTTAGTTAAAGGAGTAGCTAGGTAGAGGTCATTGATAAGTATTGAGAAAAGGAGGGGGCCCAATATAGAGCCCTGAGGAACAACTAGGGTAACTGGGAGATGGGATGAGAGGTTGTTTTGCCTTGCTTCACTCCCAAACTCCTTGTTAATTATTATCAATTACTTCTCAGGTTGATAAAAAATGTCTAACCTGCATATAAAAATAAAGGAACTAACACATTTTCATTGCTTGTATCTTATTATCTTTTACCATAATCAAGAACTTCCAGTTTCTCAGTTTTTGTATTATCCTTTATTTAGCCTCTTCCAACATATCCTTAGCTTCCATGACAGAATCCTTTTTTTTAAAAAATGCACCTAAATATTTCATCTTATCATGTCCCAATAAATATTAGTATTGTTGAACTAATTCATGTGTGAGCACATAATTTGATGATATAGCCTTTATTTTATCTTCATCGGTTTCATATCCCAAAAAGACTTGACATTTTCTCAAAGTGTTCCATAATGCAGAAATATCCTTTTCTGGATACTTTGGATAAAATGTTAAACTGAGACCCCATCTGCCTCAGCTGGTGATAGCTCAGCTGAATATAAAAGGTCCCCTGTATTAATTAAAAATTGTAAATGTTACCTCGTGACCTGGTCAAATTCCCCCTGGTCAGTATAATACCACCTCTGCTCTCACCTAAAAAAATACCATTGAACTTCTGGGACAAACTCGGTCAACAATGTATGAATATATAAATAAAAAAAATAAAATAAACATGAACCGTATTCCTGATCACTTTATCATTTACATAAAAATAATTAAAAAAGCATAATGATGTTACTCTCTCATTTACTGCAAATGTGCTTAGACAATGTTTCATGCCAAGACTAAAGTATTATAGAAACTTCAGAGAAACAGCATAAATGTAAGATTCATTGTTAGTATAACTTCATCTCTATCAGAAAAAAGTGAAAGAAAAACAAGTTATAATTGTGCTATTAACTGACTAAATATGTATCGTGAATGGCTCTGACAATTCCCTAAAGTATTCATTCTTTGAGACTTTTTTATTGAAGATGCTGTACTGAAGCCTGTGCCCTTTGCCACCACAAAGCCTAAATAATAAATGTGATGGATGCATTTGCTTAATGTCATTATTGCCATAGTTTAATTTTAATGTACCCAAAGGAGAGTTTGAGCATTAACTGACTACAAAGTCTGCTAGAACTGCTCTTCTTGTCTTCCTGAAAGGAATCACTGTTTCTTTTGGCCATTCTAAGCTTAAAAATGTTCTTAGATATGATGGTAGTGATTCAGAAAGACTCCTGCTATTCTCCTAAATTGCCTCAACAGTGATGCCTCTGCCATAGAGCAGTCTGTGAAGTGAAAAAACATTACAATAATACTGAGAGTTGATAGATGCTATTGATGTTACAAATGATCACATTCATTGGTGGTTGACGGTAGATGTATTGAAAGAGAAATGCTGGCCATTACTTTTACTAAGCAAATGTGCATGTGACAGAATTAACTAGAGTGAAAGGGAGTGAGTGTGATTGTGCTGGTTGGATTGGGTTAGAGTAAGGGCTATGGAATGGGACAAATTTAGAGTTGTGTGTGTGTGTGCCAGTGTGTTTGTGTAGGTGCATGTGTAAGGGTGTGTGTGTGTGTGTGTGTGTGTCTGAGTACTTGAGGGTTATGGTTAATGTTCTGCATATTTATTGTTGTGTGCGTCTGTGCTCAAGTGTCATATGTAGTGGTACTGATATGGAATGGGGTTTTCATAATGAGCATATTTAGGGTTAGGGGCAGGGTTAGAGTTTGGTTTAGCACACTGCATAGGACAGAGTGAGGGGGTGTTAAGAATGAGGAATTCATCTTTTCTGGAACTGATTTTCAGCTTATTTAGTAAAAAAGACTTAGATGCTTAAAGTGCATGGAGTGAGGATGTTTCTGGGACTGAGGCATAAAAACTTTGATATATACTTGAATTATGGTTTACAAAAGAAACTATTTGTTATTTTGTTTCTGGAACCTTTGGTTTCCTTCCATTGACTATAAGGGATGCTACATATATATATAGCTGCCTCAGTTCTGCTGAAGTAAGGAAACCTGTAGCTGCTCCGATGTGGTTGCATTTTGCTAGTAGGTCTTTTTTAGGCTTCTAACAGGCAGCATAAATAGGTGGACATACTTATCATCTGCTTTAATTTATTTACAGTTTCTTTATTTTATCCTACGATGCAGCCTTGCTCTTCCAACCATTTCTGATCTTCTTCAGTGATCTAATGTTTAACATACAATATTAAAAATATTAAAATAAATAAATAAATAATAGGACCAATGCTCTGAAACTGATGTATACTGCTGGATTGCCAGTCTAGTCAAGAGCTCTAATGGAGAATACAGTCATATGTTCCTAGGTTTATAGGACAATACTAGGCTACATGTTTCCACAAAGTCAGCACCTGTTTTCTCTGTCCAGCAGGGGCACAAGTGGGATCCCAGGGATATATTTTCTGTTTCCCATCCAGTTGTCCAGGTTCCTCTTAAAGAAGGCTAGTCAGGTGCTCTGCTTGTCATGGAGAGGAAGTCTATTCCACAGATGGGGAAGTTGTTGAGACACAAATCTACCCCACCAACAAGTGATGAGCCCACAGAATCACCATAGACGTGATGCTAAGATATAACAAGGCTGTGGTTATGTTTCCACCAGCTATGGCAAGTAATTTCTAACATTGCTGTTAAAGGGAGCTTAGCCAAGTAGTACTGCTGCTGTAGTAGTCTCAATGGTAATATCTGATTGAGCTTTCTAGCATCTCGTTGCACAAACTCCTCATTGTTAATTCCTATTAACTATAGCTCATGGTTCCAAAACAGAATAAATCTTCTTCTTTTGGCTTTTCCTGGTTAGGGGTCGCCACAGCAGATCACCATCTGCTCATGATTGGCAGTGGAGTTTTACAGTGTCGAGTTGCCAGCCCAGCACCCAACCTTCCACAGAAGGCACACACATGCACACACTCACACCTAGGGCCAATTTAGTGTGTCCAATCCACCTACAGCATGTCTTTGGGATGTGGGAGGAAACCGGAGTACCCAGAGGAAACCCACACAACCACAGGGAGGACATGCAGACTCTGCACAGAGGGCACCCCAGCTGAGAATCGAACCAGAGAACCTCTTGCTGTGAGGTGGCAACACTAAGTGCTGCACCACCGTGGCCGCCCCCAAAACAGGATAAATAAATATATAAAATAAAACCATACCACTTCTATGGTGATTCTGTGGGCTCATCACTGACATCAGGGGTTTATATACTTACATATCTCATGATCAATGACTGAATAATGCGGTTATACAAATAGATTTCCAAAGAAAGTATAAAAAAACAGTAAATCCTGTAAGTTATTAATAAGTAAAGAGATTTCAGAGCTACAGTTTAAATACTATATATATCCCTATAGGGTTGCATATTTCTTCTATTTGTTGTAGGATGGCTCTAACAAATTGTTACAAAGATTGATGAGAAGCTATTACATCAGAGGCAGAATTGCTGTATGAAGAGATATGTTGAAAACCCAGTATGGCACCTGAGAGAATGTTGCAGGATAAGGAAGTGGCAACATGTGACCAGCCATCAATCTGGTGATGTTAAGTGGAAGTGGCTGGAAGGGAGCACTGTGAAGACCATTGTGGAACAGATGTGATGGAAGCATAGCAACAGTCTTTCCCAGCCTCAGGGCAAACTAATGATAATAATCATCTCATTTGTTGGTGTGATGACAAGGGTGTGCTGAATGAGTTTATCAACCTGAATAAGTTTATTGCCGAGGTCTTGGAGTCATTAGATGTTGAGATAGATAATGTACCTCGGGAATTCATTTACACATTGTAAAAGCCAAACCCAGGCCTGTTATCTCAAGTGGATCCAATGTTAGTGATAGTGTGTGCGCTCAGGTGAGTAACACACAGTACCATGGCATCTTCATTGCTAACATTGCCATCGATGGCATTAGTTTCAGCATCTTCTTCATTAAGGTGGTGGCATAGGTGATTGTGATACAAAACAGCTAACTGACAATGAGAGTGGTCTTGGACAGCATATTACAGTCCACATTTCTGAAGTCTCAAGATTTGGGTGCATGAAAAATGTAAGCATGTTTTGTCTCATAGACAATGAAGAAGATTTGAAGGTTTGTGGGGGTAGGAGACTGGCATAAAGCTTAAGGTGTCTGCCTTACAGACACAAGGTGCAGGATTTGATTCTGACATGGGGTGATTGGCAAGGCTTAAAATGGCCCACAAGGGTACTTAGCCTAGTACTAATCTATGAACCTATCTATGTGTTGGAGATATCCAAGACCAAACACTTTACAGCACCTTTTGCAGCCTCAGACAAATGTAGACTGGGCAAATTCTGGTAAAATCCCGGGAGCATTAAGACTTTTGCTTTCTTTATTTGACACCAGCTGTAATGAAAAGAGTTACTTAGCAAAAGCTACTGATGGCCACATAGTTTTTACTATTAGATAGGATAATAAGTTTGGGTCTATATTATGTTGCCAAAATGGTATTTTGATGAACACCTATACATGGGCAACTAATCAGCAAAGCAATTCACTGAATTTAATCAGGGCAAGGAAATGCATGCCCTCACCACAATGTACCATTATCTCTGTGGCATCAAACCTGCCTAAGTGGGGGGTTTGCCCCCACACCCCCCTTAACTATATATAGGTTCATAGGTTCATACTAGGCTATCTGCCCTAGGGCATTTATAAGCCTAGCCAGAGTGTGTTTGGCTTTCGCCACCCATTTTAAATTAATTTTATTTTGCCTTTTTTCAAGGTTAGTATACTGTGCCTCTGTCTAACAGTGACACAGAAGTGATACCCAGGGTAAACCTACGATCTCCCATCCACTCATCAAGATTCCTCTTGAAGAGAGTCAATGAGGGACTCTGCCTAACCTGGACTGGGATTTTATTCCAGAGTGAAGGGGGCCTCTGGGTTATGAATCTGTCCCTCCAGCATGTCCTATTTATTTCAGTGCTGAGGTTCAAGTCTCTCGAGCGCGTAGCTCGATGGGATTTGGATTTTCTGAGGTGCAGCATGTCCATTAATTCCGGGTTGGACATGGCTTTATACGTCAGGCACAGATCTCCTCTGAGCAGGCGGTATGCCACTGAGTAGAGCTGGAGATTCTTTAACCGGGCAGCATATGGCATCTGTTTGAGCCCTTTGATCCTCTTGGTGAGGTACTTTTGGGGTCTTTCCAGTTGCTGCAGGTGTCTGGTAAGGTACATCCCAAAAGGGGTATTGTACTCAATTATGGGCCTGATGAGGGAAGAGTAAAGAGGCACGATGACCTCCCCTGATCTAGATGTGAATCCCTTCATGATTAGGTGGGCTATATAAAATGTTTTTCTAATCACTTTGGCCACGGGGTTGTCAAATGAGAGATTGCTATCAACTTGGGTCCCCAGGTCCATAATTACTTCTTCTGTACTTAATGGATAACCACCTATGTGGTAATTTGTGGGCACTTTGTTTTTGCCAAAGGGGATGACTATACACTTTTTGGCATTTAGCTTGAGGCCATGGCTCTGGCACCAGTTGTCTGTTTCTATGAGGCCCTTTTGGAGGATGTTTGTGTCGGCTGGAGAGTCGATTAT
This sequence comes from Protopterus annectens, assembly GCF_019279795.1. Taxonomy (NCBI): domain Eukaryota; kingdom Metazoa; phylum Chordata; order Ceratodontiformes; family Protopteridae; genus Protopterus; species Protopterus annectens. The sequence goes on from NC_056735.1 coordinate 1,951,889,161, forward strand.
TGCACCCAGTTTGCAGTCATCTGCGAACTTGGTCAGCCACAGTCCTTCCGTGTTGGCCTGTACCTCCGAGAAATATATACCGAACAAGAGAGGTCCCAGGACTGAGCCTTGTGGGATGCCACTTGTAACTGGTTTGGAGTCTGACATAGCTCCAGCAATTCTAACCATGTGGGTTCTGTCCTTGAGCCAGTTTGCAACCCATCTAGTGACATAGAGGTTTATATTTAAGCTGGAGAGCTTATCTATAATGCCCAAGTGGGGTATTGAATCGAAGGCTTTTGCGAGGTCCAGGTAGGCTGTGTGGACCACCTTCCCCTCATCAATGGCCTTGGTGTCTGTTTCAAAGAAATCAACCAGGTTTAAGAGGCAGGATCTGCCCTTAACAAAGCCAAACTGGGTAGGATCCAGTGTCTGTAGGTCCCCAATATCTTTATTTATGAGGTCCATGATGATCCTTTCCATAGCATTGCAGACCAAGCTAGTCAGGCTTATGGGGCAATAGTTTCCAGGATCCATTGAGGCACCACCTTTGTGGAGAGGGACCACTGTTGCTGTATGCCACTCTTTGGGTACATATTCTGTAGTAAGGCTGAGATTGAAAAGTAGTTTTATGTTTGGGTTTAGCTCTTCTTGGAGTTCATGTAGGACGCAGCCCGGGACACCGTCTGGTCCCATTGATGCTGTGTTTTTTGCTTTGGAGATGGCAGCTCTTACCTGAGCATCTGAGATGTCAGGGGGGGCAGCACTCTGCTGGGATAGATATTTGCCCTTTTGGTGGGGGGGGAGAAGTTTGCACTGAACCTGTCAGCTAGGATGTTGGCAATGTCTGTGGGTTCGGTGTATTTTTTGTCATTTTGGACTAATTCTGAGCATATCTGGGAATTCCCACCCAGGTTCCTAACATAACTAAAGAAAGACTTGTGATTATCTTTAGTGTCCTATGCAATTTTTCTCTCGAAGCTGGCCTTAGACGATTTTATGAGTGCCAGTAGTTTTTTGCTAATACTGATCAGAGATGCCTTCCCTTTTTGGGATTTTGCTCTATCATGTAGTAGCTTCCTCCTTCTATTATATAGTTTGTTTATGGCTGGGGTCCACCAGACAGGACGTCTGCCTTTGGAGGATTGGGTCTTGGTTTAATTTGGGATTGCATGATCCATGCATTCCTGAAGGTGTTCATAGAATGCGTTTATAAAGGATTCTGCGGTCTGGGCCGTATTTTCCACAGGCCCAAAGGCTTTGAAGGATTCCACCTCGGTTTTGAGGAGTGTGAAATTTGCTTTAGAGAAGTTTTTCACTGTGGTTTTCAGGGCAGAGGGTGGAGTCGGGATGTGAATGTCCAGTGAGATTAGTTTATGGTCTGATCTTACCAGTGAGGGATACACTTCTGGTCTGGAGCATACAGTCCCCATGTTGGTGATGATCAGGTCCAGTATGTTTTCCCCTCTTGTGGGAGTGGTAACAAGTTGTTCCATAGCATTTGAGTTTATAAATTCTAGGAACCTTTGGGCTAGGGTATTGGAGCTAGAGTAATGCTCCCAGTCTATGTTTGGGTAGTTAAAGTCGCCCAATATAATGGTGTTTGGAGAGACCTTCATATTTTCCAGTGTTCTCAGGAAGGCCGAGTGGGGTTCCTGGGTTTGGGAGGGTGGTCTGTAGCAGGCTATAAACTGGAAGGCAGTTTTACCCACTGTTAGTTGCACATGGATAGTCTCTGATGCTTCGTGCTGTGCCACCAACCTGGAAGTGTGGGTATCTTTGACAAATATTGATACTCCCCCTCCTTTTGTGGTTTGGTCCAAGTTTTTGGTCCGAAAAGCATGGTATGAGGTATAACCTGGTAGTGCTGGGGTGCTCTCGGGAGCCTTGAACCTGGTTTCTGTTACTGCACAGATATCGATGTTCTCCATGCTAAGGAGAGTTTCGAGTGCGTGCATCTTGAGGTTTAGACTTCTGGCATTGAGTAGCATTACTCTTAGTATCTTATCCCTTGTGATACCTATGGAGGTGGGTTTGTCTTTTGAGCCTTGCCTAAAAAAGGCACTATGGGGGTAGCAAGAGCCTTTGCCAATATCCGAAAGCCCAGGGGTGACAGGTGCAAGCCGTCCCTAGTGAAGCATCGTGGCTTGTCGAGCATGTCATCCCAGGCTGACAGGCATTGGATCCCCTTTGAATGACACCAATACTTAAGACAATTGTTGAAATTGATCATCTTGTCTTCATATTGTGGCATCATTCTTGGTGAGGGTAAGATGCTACTCAAGGTCAGGGTCATACCGGCCTGGGCTACATGCTCAGAGAGCTCCTCTATGTCTCTTTTCATGTAGTCCAGGGAGGTACGTCTCAGGTCATTCATACCAGCATGGACAATGACTGAGTCATATTTGCACTTGCCTTGGAGTGACCTGAGTGCTTGTGTTATGTGGTGGATCCTAGCGCCCGACAGGCAGCTCACCGTGACCTTCTCCTTGTTCAACCTGGTGAGCGGGACGTCAGTGTGCCTGACGATAGAGTCACCTATTACAAGTGTATCAGGTGAGTTGTTTAGCCTTAAGGGCTGTGACTGTTCAGCACACTGGTTTTGTGAGCTATGTGTGGCACGTGTTTTGTTTTGGGGTAGCGGTTGCTTGGGTGTCTGCTTTGGAGGTCTCTGCTGCTTAGGCAGATTTTTATTTAGAGCCTCCGAGTATGTTTTTGTGTGTTTATGTGTTTGGTTTGCTGTCGTGGTAGGTCTATGTGAGACTGGAATTGTAGTGAGTGTGGTTTCCTTCTCCTCCTGACTGGTTTCGCCAGTACTGCTTTGAGAGAGCTTAGCCTCCAGTATGGCTATATGGTTGCATCTCTCACATGTGTTGGAATTTGTTGGGAGGAGGAGAGGGTTGTCTGTGTACATGAGGCAGTTGTAACATTGCCTCAAGATTCCCAGATTCACCAGCTGGACTGGAGAGGGGATTGACAACTGACCTTTGGACATGCTAGAATAGTATTGGGAATTCCTTTATAACTGAAAAAAGGGCCAATGGAGAACAAGGTACTCAAGGGGAGTTTGTGAGGGTGTAGTGCTTTTAATTTTTTAGTGCTGACTTATATAATTGCTTTAGTGAGCAAGTGCCAGATAACTTAAATGCAATGTGTTACAGGTAACTTAAATGCAAAAACGACAAACAGTAACTTTCTTTCAAATGAAACAAGGAAATAAGTACAGTAAGCAATGCAGATATCACCAGGGATCCACAGAAGCGCTGAAAAGCCACGTGTTAGGTGGAATTAGCATTTCAAGGAAATAACAAGCAAACAAACAACAAGCATACAAACAAAGCTAGATTCAACAAGCCTGGATCTAGTCTATGCTACAGCAAACAAGGTGTATCAATTTCAGTAAGAAACAGTTCAAATATGCAGGCACTATAAGCCTTTAACCAGAAATTCCCAGCTCAGAAGGGCAGAGTCCAGCCTCTCCTCCCACAAGAATGCAGACCATGAACCCTTTTAATGTAAAATAACTGGCCTGAAGCCCAATTGCTTAAAACAGAATTAATACACTTTTAGAATAACAGACACTGAGCCCTCAATCAGCAGTTCCCAACTTAAAAGGATGTAAGCTATCTGTTCTGCCACTACAGTGCAGACCACAAACCTTCTTAATGTAAAACAACTGGCCTGAAGCCCAAGTGCTTAAATGAGAATTAATACACTTTTAGAATAACAGACACTGAGCCCTCAGTCAGCAATTCCCAACTTAGAAGGATGTAAGCTACCTGTCCTGCCACCACAGTGCAGGCCACAAACCTTCCTAATGTAAAACAACTGGTCTGAAGCCCAAGTGCTTAATCCAAAAGACTTAGAATGATAGCTACACTTTAATCAAGTTACTACCAAGCAGTAATAAATACAATTTAATACTTTAAAGAATGCCTGGATTAGTGCTCAAGTTATACAAACAAAGCTAGATTCAGCAGGCCTGGATCTAGTCTATGCTACAGCAAACAAGGTGTACCAATTTCAGTAAGAAGCAGTTCATATATGAAGGCACTATAAGCCTTTAACCAGAAATTCCCAGCTCAGAAGGGCAGAGTCCAGCCTCTCCTCCCACAAGAGTGCAGACCACGAACCCTTTTAATGTAAAATAACTGGCCTGAAGCCCAACTGCTTAAACCAGAATTAATACACTTTTAGAATAACAGACACTGAGCCCTCAATCAGCAGTTCCTAACTTAGAAGGATGTAAGCTACCTGTTCTGCCATTACAGTGCAGACCACAAACCTTCTTAATGTAAAACAACTGGTCTGAAGCCCAAGTGCTTAAACTAAAAGGCTTAGAATGAGTTACACCAAGCAGTAATAAATACAATCGAGTACTTTTAAGATGGCGCAAAAGCAAAATAAAGTAGGAAGAAACACAAATACAGTAAAAGCAGATAATTTTTTTTTATTTTTTTTGAGTGAGCAAATGAGATGGGACCAGGAGTTACAGGACAGAAACAAATGCAAATGCAGGTCTTCAAATCAGAAAGTTGAGAGAGATGGAATACCGCCCAAATGGCCAATAACTACAAATTCTGGGCCAGAACCACTCCTTATGTGGTAGACAGGTTACCTAGTGCTTACACTCCCACTGATAAGCTAGAAGGCTTCCCTCCAACACAGAAAGGCTTGGGGGGCTCAGAAGCTTACAAATAGTCCTGGATACAGCAAATCTGTATCTGGAACACTAATTACAGGAAAGGTAGGAAACAGGCTTACATTTTTTTTTTTTTTTTCAGAAAAGTAGCAAAAACAGTAGTAAAAACAATCCACGTGCAGTGCAAGCTGGGACACTTGAGTATGTAGCAATATTAGTCCACACACAGTTTGAAAAAAATGTATACCAACTTCTAGATTGCACTACAGTGGAGAAAAGGGAAAAGTTCTGGTGTTGGCCAACTATGTCTTTGCCCTGATTGAATTCAGTGAATTGCTTCACTTATCAGCAAGGGCGCCCGCAGGCAGGTGCAAGGGGGTGCACTTGCACCCCCCTGGATTTTCTTAATTTATCTGATGATGTGTGTTGAAATCAAAAAATGTACTGGCAAAACCACACATTTTTCTATTTCAACTTTTCCTCGTTAAACCTGCCTCATTCGGAGGAGATGCTGATATGCTATTGCGGGATGCAGTCATATGATGCATATGACAAGCAAGCCTCGATTCCTCCTCAAACTGCATCTCCCGCCTCTCTGACCATTGACAGTTGCGCAGCGTAGCCAATAGTTATCCAGATTGCCAGTGGCAGAGTGAACGACAAGAGTTGTGTGTTTTTGTGACCAGAAAGAGCTTTTGCCTCAGAAAGATTATCGGAATCGGATTTGGCATGTGTGCAGCACTTAAGGTAAGTACTGTTACAAGAAAGAAGTTCCTCCTGATATTTTTTTTTATACCCAAAGAATCGATGTCAGTTATGTCAGCTAAGCTTCAAGCTTGGCGCCAAAAAGTTAAAGTGGCGCATTTGAGATAATTAAATGTTTTCCCCTCTTTACTTAAAATATACTGAGGAAAAGTTAATCAGTGCAATGCCTCATTTTCTTAAAGAAAGAAAAAAAAAAGCCAAAATCAGGGATAGTCGAAAAAGGTATGTGTTCCATTTTGGTTGGCGACACTAATGTCCACGTGGGTTTTTGCTGGGTGCTCTGTGGTTTTGTGTTTGCATTTTCTTCGATGTGTTGGCGCTTGATTAATTTTGATGAAACAGGTGTCCCCCCTCCCATGTGTAGAATGATGTTTATTCAAGGTGAAATGGTAGGCTGTGACAATTACTTTGTACCTCCTTTATAGATTCAGCCCTGCCAATAACTACAGACCAGTCACATAAATATATTTTGCGACATTTATAGTGAAGCACATTCTTTAGATTATGGCCGATTAAAAGGAGTGAGTGGTCAGCTTTTAAAATTGATACAAACTATGTATATTGCTGCTGCACAAGTAAAAAATATACATTTTTCTCACTTTAGTTCGACTTGCTTTTACTTATTGCTTTCATTAAAATGAAACCGTTCTGGATGCTATGGCACTTGGAACAAATAATTTCTGCTACATTTTCCTGTTATAAATTTAAGTTGCAGAAAGACTGTTTGGCTCACATCCTTTAAAAACTTTACTTGTGCAAAATAATACATTCTCAGATATGGATGGACACTTGCCTTCACTTTTTTGTATGAAATAGTTAAGGTCACTGCCCAGAATCTTTCTTAAGAGAAGTCCTCTCAATGGTATGCATGGATTTGTGGAGGCTGTTACAACCAAAAACACCACACTCCACTTATTACATGTCTATTTGAGTCACAAGACACTAGTACATTGGGGCTTGGTTTATAAATGTCTGACTGTGCCATAATTAAAATTTTTGTTTTATTGATTCAGCAAATGCTCATGCCCACTGAGACATGGTTTCTTTTTTTAAGGGTGCAAACCACCTGTAATTATGGATATAGAAACAAGAATAATACATTTTCAAATCAGACAGGCAAATGCCTTAAGAAAGGGACCAGTTTTAGTAGAAATGCTCCATGAAAAAGATTTCTAAAAAGTGAAAATATACACAGTGTACATCAGCATTAACACCAACTGCACAATTAGAAGCTGTAGGTGGAATTTATTTATTTATTTTCAAGTGCATTTTCAAGGAAATGTGAGCTTCAAGAGAAGAAAAGTTTACAACTGCTCATGCTAAGTCTACTTAAAATGTGCAACTGTTTTGTTTAGCAAATGGTATCATTATTGTGGTATAGAATTTTAAAGCAGTATTAGTAGCACAGCAGGTTGCATACTTGCGTCTTGATACAGAGGGCTGTAGCTTCAACTCCCACAGCATGTAAATTTGTATTTTAAGGGGTGGAGTTAGGTACTGCAATCCTTAGTATGCCCTCCTTTGGATGAGATGCCTAGTAACTTTAAACCTCTTTTTTTTAGCTTGTCACCCATTCCCTATTGTAATACACCAGGTTACCATTTCTTTTAATGTAACATAGGCAATTTATTCTTCAAGGGTAACAGACACTGAATTTGTAGATGAAATACTGAAATAGAAGTTTTATAGCAACAATCTCTTCATTAGTTTGAGATATTTTTAATGTTGAATTATTTAGATGACTTACTTCTGCAGAGGTTGTGCATATTGACCAATATTGGTGGATTGTAATGACAGACGTTTGAGCGGCCTTTTATGGTTGAGATGTTCTGAACCGGGCAGTTTGTCATTACTGGTTCATATGTTTTGTTTCACTGCTTACTAGAAAAATGTTCAAAAATATAAATTTTAAAACACACTCTAACAAGTGCAGTCCTTAGTATGTTCTCCTTTGGATGAGACACCTAATAACTATGAACCTGTTTTTCATCTTGCCACCCATTCCCTATTGCAATTTCCTGATTACCATTTATTTTAATGTAGCACAGGCAATTTATTCTTCAAGGGCAACAGGCACTGATTTTGTAAATGAAACACTGAAATATAAAGTTGTTTTCTAGCAACAGCATCTTCATTGGTTTCAGATCTCTTTAATGTGGAATTATTCAGATGACTTTTACTTCTGCAGAGATTCTCCATCTTGATTGATATTGGTGGATTGTATGACAAGTTTGAGTGGCCCTTTATGGTTGAAATGTTCTGAATTGGGCAGGTTGTCATTATTAGTTCATATGATTTGTTTCATTGCTTAAAGGAAAAATGTTCAGAACTATAAATTTAAAACAAACTCTAACAAGTGGTGCTGTATTATACAAGGGATATAATTCAATTATTATATGGTATAATTAATAGTCAGGAAGGTGAATCAAAGAACTTTTGCATGGGTCTAAAAATGTGTGCAAGGACCTTATGATTTGAAAACAGCCCAAAGGTAAACTTACCACGCCACTGGCCAGATGAATTTTCTTTGAATGTGGCTTTCAATGCTGTTTCAGTGAATGTGGGTTTCAAAGGTAGAGAAGTTTTAATGCCAAGTCAGTTTTCATTGTAAAACTATTGCTTTGTTTAGGTTTAGTAAATGTCTATCAGTGTTTGTGCTATAAAATTTGAAATAAAAGTTGTAAATGAAATCCAAATATCTGTAATCATTGTAGAAGTAAAGCATAAAACAGTATGCACACAGAGATTTGAACAGTGGATGATGTCTGAGAATGGGATAGAGTTGCGGAAATCATTTATAAATATATTGAAGAGAAGGGGACTCAGTATAGAGCCCTGGGGTACCCCAGTAGGAGTATTTAGAAATCAGGAGGTGGCCTTTTTCCATTTGACTGCTTGAGATCTGTTAGATAAGTAGCTGGAGAACCAGTTCAAGGAGGAGGGAGATAGGTTAAGTTTAGAAAGTTTAGTTAGTAGCAGGCTGTGAGAGAGTGTCAAAGGCCTTAGAGAGGTCGAGTAGTAGGGTAGAAACAATTTGGCCAGAGTCGCGGGCTTTATTTACAGTTTCAAGGAAGGAGAGGAGGGCAGTCATAGTGCTATGATGTGGTCTGAATCCATGTGTGGGAGTTAGTAGGTGATTATCTAAGAGATGTGGAAGGAGTTGTAGTTGGATACACTTTTCTAGGAGTTTAGAGATTGGGGACAGAATAGCGATGGGGCGGAAATTAGTAACATTGTTGTTGTTGCCACCTTTATGTAGATGTATGATAAAGGCCCTTTTCCAGACTTGGGGTACTATACATTCTTGGATAGAGCGGTTGATTAAAATGCTAATAGGGTAAGCGATTGCTTCAACAGCTTTGCTAAGAAAGTAAGAAGGGATGTTATCAGGAGCATTGGTGCATGGCTTCAGTTTCATAAGGAGTTTCTTTATAGTAGAAGTTGGTATAGGTTTAAATGAGAAAAAAGGAGTGTGTAGAGGGAGAATTAGGGGCAGATGAAGCTGATGAAGTAGTAGGAGTAGGAGGAGTGGAGGGATGGGAGTTAGTAGATAGGAATGAGGAAGTAGTAGCAGAGTGGGGTAGAGAGATGGTTGGGGATGGTAAGGGAGTTTTGGAGAATGTAGTGGTGTTAGAGAAAGATGACGTTAATTTGGAAATGGATTCAATGAAAAGAGTTAAATTGGGTAGCCAAGTCTTGGTCAGGAGCGTTTGGGTCTGGGGTAGGGGTATCTGGTTTGCTGGGGTTAAGTAGAGTAGAGATACCTTTCCAAAATTTCTGAGGGTTTGATTTTATTATTGTTTTGAAGTGTGGAAAAGTAGTTTTGTCAGTCGAAGATTATGAGCTTTTTTACCTTATTTCGAAGTATTTTATATTCATTGTAATAAAAGGACAGGATTACAGTATTTTCAGAAGCTCATTACATTTTATTGCAGACCAGTGTCTTATAGCAGTGTCTGTGTGTTAGTACACTTGTAGTTGGGTGGCTTTAATGGTATATGGTAAATAAGCATTGCTACCTTACTTAAAAGCCAAGCCCTGCAACAACTAGCTCCACACTGAAGTCAAAACACAATAGCTCTGGTGGGTAAATGTACTCTGTAGTAATCAAAGAAGGCAAATGTTTAAAATAACTACAGCTTATGTTCAAACACAATAGGTAGTGATGAAACAATGCTCTGCTAAAAATGCTTTAATGCTTCACATTGCTGAACTGCAGATCAGTTATCACTGGCTACCAGGATTTCACCCACTTCAGCTCAAGCACTGTGCCGTTCAATGCAACCTTCCCAGAACTAATTCAAGTCTGACCAGAATTATTTGGTGTGTGTATAAGAGGGAGGTAGCATACCCCTCAGCTGCCCAGATTTTTGCCCCATATTCCTCCTAAAAAGGATTGAAGTTGCTAAATGAGACATTTCAGTTTTAGATGTCATGCCATTTAGAAAAATGCATACTAACACAAATCCTGTTACTCTTGCAATTTTCTAAGTTTCTGAGAGCCATATTTATAATCTATCCCTATTTATTTTAGGCTTTGTCCAGATTTCTTGCACTAAGGTTGAGGCCTTGAGGGGTGTGGTATGTTTGTGAGAGAGAAAGTGAAATGCCCAAGTTAGAGTTAACAGGTGGAATTTTCAAGTGCATTTTCAAGGAACTGTGAGTTTTAAGGAAGCTAAGTTCACTGCTGCTCATGCCAAGTCTATTTACAATGTGCAACTGTTTTGTTTAGCAAATGGTATCTCTGTTGTGGTATAAAGTTTTAAAGCTATGTTAGTAGCACCACAAGTAGAATACTTGCATCTTAATGTAAAGGCTTGAGGTTCTATTCCTACAGCATATACATTTGTATGCTGCAGTCCTCAGGATGTCCTCCTTTGGATGAGATGCCTAATAACTATGAACCTGTTTTTCAGCTTGTCATCCATTTTCTATTGCAATATACCAGATTACCATTTTTTTAATTTAACATAGGCAATTTATTCTTTGACGGCAGCAGGCACTGAATTTGTAGATGAAACACTGAAATATACAGTTGTTTTCTAGCAACAACATCTTCATTAGTTTCAGATATCTTTAATGTGGAATTATTCAGATTACTTTTACTTCAGCAGAGACACTCAAACAAGTGCTGCTGTATAATACAAGGGATATAATTCAATTATATATTATAATTAATACAATCAGGTAAATCAAATAACATTTGCATGGCCCTAACGGTGTGCAAGGAGCCTATTGCTTGAAAACAGTTCAAAGGTAAATAACCTGCCACTGGCCAGATGCATTTTCTTTGAATGTGGGTTTCCATGCTGTTTCATTGAATGTGAGTTTCAAAAGTAGAGAAGCTTTAATGCCAAGTCTGTTTTCATTGTAAGACTATTGCTTTGTTTAGGTTTAGTAGATGTCTCAGTGTTTGGGCTATAATGTTTGAAATAAAAGTTGTAAATTAAATCCAACTGCCTGTAATCATTGTAGAACTAAAGCATAAAACAGTTTGCACACAGATTTGAACAGTGTCTACCGTAAATGGGGAGCAATAGCCAAGTAATGGGACACTGGAATGGCTGTGTGGGCGGGGCTTGGGGTGGGTGGACTTGGGCGGGGCTGTGTTGGCAGGGGGCAGGGTGAGCTATGTGGGTGGGGCTCTGGGTTTGCACCCCCCTGCAAAAAATCCTGCGGGCTCCCTTGCTTATCAGTTGTCAATGTATAGGTGTTAGCCAAAATTGCATTTTGGTGATATAATATAGACCCAATAAGTTTAGAGGGGTGCTGTCATGGCTGTGGTATGGTCAGAGTTTCTTCAAGCCCAAGCAGTGGATGCTTCTTCAATATGGAGAAGTGGTAGCCAGATTTCTCATGAACAAGAGCCTGATGGAGGGCACATTCTAGGTGACCTTCAACTCAGAGAAGTGCAATTGGAGAGGCTGCTGCTTTGGGTATGTGTGTGTGTGTGTGTGTGTGTGTGTGTGTGTGTGTGTGTGTGTGTGTGTGTGTGTGTGTGTGTATTTGCATATGTGTATAATGTGCTTACATTCAGCAATCAGATGAACAAGAATAGAGGGACAAGCATCACAAAGTTCCTTTAAGTGACTACTGAGACAGGGTATTCCATATGACATTCTGTGTTAGTGGATAGTACAGTATTTTGATGAGTTAGAAATGGTTTGGCAAGTATGTAATTTTATTGATTTTTAAAGTCGACATGCCTGTAAAGTAGGAGGTCATCCAACAGACATTGGAATGTTATTCCAGCCAGGATCTATAAAGTAGTTTATCTGAAGGCATTCACTATGGTTTTCATCATGTGCCAATCCCCCATTACAGGGCTAGATCTGCAAGAATTTGTAATCAGTTAGAGGCAAAGCAGGTATTGCTTCACATCTCCTGGACAAGAAGGTCCAAGCAGGTTGTGTGCTGAGTCTTTTGGACATGACTTATTTTGAATATTAAAAAGTGTCCACATTAGGTTAAGTTCTGAAAGAAAAAGCCTGCAGGATTTAAAATGAAGATGCAGCTGTGAATGAGGTTAGGCTGTGACTATGCATTCAGACTGATTATGTTTATGAAGGATCCCTGGTTAACAAATGTGGATATAGAGATGGCTCCTCATCTTCTTATTGCCATTAGTAAAGAACAGGTGGGATCATTAGAAAATAATTTCAGTGTATATATTTATTTATGTTTGATAAGACAATGCCTTTGGGTTTGCACTGGCATCTACAACTGTTAAAAAATTCAGTGCAGCACTGCAGTATATTTTGAGGGCATGAGTCAAAGCATTCCTATACTTGATGGTATTTGATTTTAGTTGGGAAGTGCAATGAGGTAATAGACGCAATGACTTCAGCTTTTAAGACCCTTTATTTGAGGCTCAGTGTTTTTTTAAGAAAGTCTAAAATGGAGGGCTCTGCATAAACTTTTGCATTTATCATTGCAGAAATTAACTGCCTTTTATAAATCTTAACTTTACAAAAAAACACATAGCATCAGCTGAACAGTAAAGTGTTAGAAGTACACAAGAAGGGCATTGCAGAAGTGATCGATATATTGCTACTTCCGGGCCTGCTGTTCTTTGCATGGAGGGACCAAATTCCAGGTGAAGCTTACAGTAAATCCAGGTCAGTGTTGCTGTGGCTTGCTGAATAGACAAATCATTGGAGTGAATGCCTAAACAGGTTAGGTTAGACCGTAGAATGCACTTACAATTTCTAATTCAGCATTATAGTGTGTCCTTTTGTTCTCCTGAATAGCATAGTAATTCTTGCATGGAATTGTACACAGGTACAGAAGCAACAACTGGAATAGGACTTACTTGGGATATCATTTGTTTGACAGTAAATGGGTGAACATTTGAGACAATAATATGCACAGCAACATAATGTTTCTGGCAGTTAATTCACTGGTAAGTTGTTAAGTTGTTACACTGCCTGTAGCATACCCACCAATGTACCCATCTACTGGTCAATTACTATAATGCCTGTTGAACTGTCACCATTTCTCCCTTCTATCGATGAGTTAGTACAAGTACTGCAGTAATGACACCACTGCATCCTTCCACTAATGTGGTAGCACTTATCCACATCTCTTCAAACTATGACATGATGCCCCCCATCCCCAAACACACACACCATAGGCATGCCCAACCTCCCTACCAAAACCTGCAAGGAAACAAGCTCTGCAGGTTTATCCTATGGGGCACTCCATTTTATTCTAGGTAATGCAGAGAGCAATGGTAAGTCTTCCAGAGAGACAGTTGTGTCTACATCCAGCAAAATGGAAGCTTAGCTGGAAAGCTAAACCGGGTGACATGGTCTCGACTTTTGCTTGATTTGAAAAAGAAAACCTGCATCAAGAGGATGGTCAGCTTCAGATTGTTTTAAACATTTTAGATGGAAATAATTTACAATATGCACCCTAAAGTTTGTTATTATCACATACAGTACTAATGCTAACTTTTGTCATGTCATATCTGACTGGTTTGGAGGCAGACTTGTAACTGTGATGCTATAGAAAGTGCCAAGGAAGTCATCAACCCTAACTTGGCAAGTATGGAATCCAGTTCATGAATTTTAATCATTAAATTTGACCATCTAGCTTTTGATGACAGGGGCCCTAGTTCATATCAGACATGTGGTGTTCGGTCTGTATCACTATACACTCCATCTACTGTAGGAATTAATAGAATTCAAAGATCAAAAGAGATAAAAGATGAAAACGGGAGTTAGCTTTTGTGGCATAAAGGATTAGATTAACTGCATGGAAGAATTAGGAATTTGTAAAATCTTGACAGTCTGTGATTGAAGGAATGCAGTCTCTTAGAAAAAAAGAAGTTTGCATTGGAAAGGAAAGCAGGTATCATATCCTTCAGTGGAAAAAGTAGTAAGCTGCCTGGTATGAAGGAAAGGAAAGTAGCATGGCCTTCTGGGAACTAAGAAATCAGTAGCAGAAGAACACTAGTCTGGCTGTAGCCATAATAACTATAAGATAAGAAATTTGACTGCGGTGGTGGTGCTGCGGTAGTGTTGTCGCCTCACAGTAAGACGTTGTCCTGTTCGATTCTCAGCTAGAGTGTCTTCTGTGTGGAGACATGCGTGAATGGGCGTACCTTCTTTGAAGGTTGTGCGTCAGAGCCGGCAACTCGGCATGTAAAAATCTACTGCCAATCATTAGCGGACCGGAGTTCCACTGTGGCAACGCCTAACCGGGAAAAGCCGAAAGACACAAGAACAAGGATAATTGGCAGACATTCCAAATTCAGACAAGAGTGATGTGCTGCCATGAATTGCTAGACTATTCAGGCCTCTGGCCAATTAGAACTTATAGTGGGGGTTTTGGGTCTTTGGTTTGGTCAAAAAAAGCAAGCAAATTGAATGCATATTTAACCAAATAATCTCTCATGTGTAAAAGCAAAAGGAAATGATGGAATAATAATAACCCGGTGAAATAAAATTTGCTGTGGATTCAAACACTATTAATTTTGCTGTGGATTTGGTTAAAAGGATAGTATAAATTGAACAACTGACTAAGACTGTTGAAGTATATGTAAAGTATTCTCGTGAAAATAGAAGAAGACTGTCTGTCATTTTTGGGAGAAAGGTGGAATGAAGGTAACAATAGTAGTTACTTTTTTTTATTCTGAGCTCTTACTTCCCATCAGGCTGTGTCCATCCATTGCTGAGAATAACGGAAATGGAGCCAAGTAGCAGATGTGAATTAAAGGGATGAGTTGGAAATATTAGAGTCAGCTAGCCTAGGAGAAATGATAAGAGGATATAAAGGGGTAGGCAGGAGATATAGGCTCTATATTGCAGTTTCTTATTAGAACAACCTCTCTTTGATTAGAAGAATCAACCAAGCTCTCCCTCCCATTTTGTGACTTTTGGTAATAAACTACATATCTTTGCAGTCAGGGGAAGGCAAGTAACATGGCATTCTACTGAAATACAGAGTAAGGGTAGGGAGGAGGTTTGAATTTAGGAGGTAGTCAGGTAGGACTGCCTTCCTTGAAGCAAGAGTAAATAAATGGTGAAGCAGGAAAGAAATGGCCTTTGGGAGAGTCAAGTTTCAAAAGAATTTTGGACTGGGAGGGAAAGCAGATAGCATAAAAAGAAGTTATGTATTCATCACAATGTTCCATCTCTGTTGTCCATTTTCATTCTTACTCACCTTATGGGTTGAGATCCAATCCCTCGGATGTGACTCAGCTGTTACAATACCTCATGGTAAAGAAAAAATTCTCGAGCTTCTCCTTTACCCATAATGCACTTTTCCTTCCTAAGTACCACAGATCTTGTTTGTTAATAGTAGTCAAAGAAAATATCAGAAGTATCCAGAGAGACTATATCTGGAGCTCAGTACAAGGTAAGTGCTCACCTAAGACTACTCGCTCATCTAGGAGTTCAAAGGTAGGAGACTGGTGGGTGGGGAGCTGAGGAAGAATGAAAATGGACAACACAGATGGAACATTATGGTGAGTACATAACTTCTTTATCCAATGTTGTCAATTTTCATTCTATCCTTAACCTATACAACAGAGTCCCTTGCTACCTTAGATCCTGGGAGGACTCAAGGAAGGATGTTCCTCAGCATCATTGAGCCAAAGGATGCTCTACCCCTGGAGACCAGATCCAATTTGTAATGAGTAATAAAGGTAGGAGGAGTAGTCCAAGTTGCTGCTGCACAAATGTCATCCATAGAGGTTCTAGTCTGGCAAACAGATGAAGTACCCATTACTCTAGTAGAATGGGCTCATAACAATGTTGGCAATGCCAAGCCCAAATGACCATAAATGAAAGTAATACAACTGCTAAGCCATCTGGACAAGGTTACTTTGGTGACAATTTAACATCTGAGAAGGAAGCAAACAACCGGCCAGATTTCCTGAAATCTTTAGTTCTTTGAAGGTAAAAATGCAATTGTCTGTGAACATCTAATAAATGTAACAAGTATTCAAATTTTTGAAAAAATATTGGTAAATTGATGGACTGATTGATATTTGTCTCAGATAATACCTTTGGCAAAAAGTATGGATTAGTATGGAGAGATACCCTGTGAAAAATCAAATATGGTAATTTGAAAGATAAGGCTTTAATTTCCAAAATTCTTCTTGCAAAAGTTATGGCTACCAAGAAAATAGTCTTCCAAAAAGGAATCTGAGAATGCACTTAGCTGTTGGTTCAAAAAGGGGGGTGTATAATAGTCTGCAGCACAAAACCTAGGTCCCAAGGGGGAGTAGGGTCTTTATACGGGGGCTTTAAAAGGACAGTTCCTCTACAAAAATGCTTTTCATAGTTTATGTAAAGCAACTAAGGAACCATGCAAACCAATATGAGAGACCCTTCACTGAAAAGTTGGCCTAAAAAATCAAGAATATTATGAAGTGGAGCAGAGAAATTATCAATGTTATTTTGTAATGCCCAGTGAATTAATCTTTTCCATTTACTGGAATATAGCTTACGTATAGATGGTATATGAGCAGAAAGGAGTATGTGTCAAACTGGAGAGGAAAGCATAGGTTGTATGGCTATTAATGTAATTAGTGAAGCCAGGCCATCAGCCTGAGACTGGGTATGTCTGGGTGAATCATGCCCATTGGGTCAGACAGGAGGTGTGGAGTTGGATCCAGAATTCACGGTTGGTGAAGTAAGTGAGACCAGAAGAAGGAGAACCAAATCTGTCAAGGCCAATATGGTGCAATGAGGATTACTTTGCTCTTTGACCTAGCAGGTTTCTATAGAAATTTCAGGATTAATGGAGTCACTTGAAAGGCATAAAGGAGAATGGGAGCCAGTTGTGAAGAAGAGCAACCATCAGTGACTCTCCAATTGGGGGGATCAGGGCAAAGTAGTTGCTGCACTTGTTGCTTAGGGGAGAGGTGAAAAGATCACAGCAAAGCTGACCCATCGATGGAATATCCTTTCCATCACATTCTGATTGAGGGACCATTCATTGGGTAAAAGAATGCACCTGCTCAGCTTGTTTGCCCCCATATGCAACTCCACGGAATATGCATTGCTATGAGAAAGCAGTTGGATGAGATCACCCATTAACACACTCTGAGAGCTTCTCGACACAAAGGGTAGGATCTGGTTCCTCCTTGTGTGTTGCTATACCAGACAACTTACATGTTGTGTGATTGAACTGCAAGCTTTCCTAAGGGAAGAGCATCTTGGAAAGCCTGTAAAGCTAAAAACACTGCTCTCATCTCTAGAATGTTGATATGCAAGTTTGCCTCTGTGAGGGATCAAGCACCTTGAACTGTTATGCCCAGAAAATGCCCCACCCCACCCTAGCTGGAAAACGTCTGTGGTCACTGCGGCCTTGGGTTGTGGGAGAACAAACAGATGATCTTGTAGTATCTGATCTGACTGAATCCACCATTTGAAATATTTTTTGCAAATATTGGTGATCTTTGAGTCGACAGTGGTTGTTGAAGGATAGACAGTTGTGCTGACAACAGCCAATGCAGAATTCTCATATGAAATCTGGTCAGCAGAAGTAGCATTATTGTTGCCGTCATGGATCCTAAAGTCTGAATAACAAGATGAGCTGAGATTTTCTTGCTACATATTATTCTTGTGACTTGCTATCTGATTGTCTCCACTCTTGAAGAGGACAGTGAGGCTATTATCTCTTTTGTGTTGAGAATTGCACCTATAAAGTTTAAACTGTAAGTGGGTTCTAGATAGTTTATAGTTATACCTAGACATAAACATGTCTGGAGAACATTCTCTCTTGCCTTTAATAGTTGATGCCCGGTCTGGGAGGAAATGAGACTGTCATCTAGATGCAGAAACACTCAGAATCCATGCAGTCTCAAGTGAAATGCCACTACTGCCATGCACTTGGTAAACATCCTGGGGCCTGTGGTAAGACCAAAGGGCAGCAGTCTGAACTGATATTGACTGGCTCCCGGCTCACAGTTTAAACTTTATAGGTAAGTACTTATTGGATTGTTTGTTCATTTTTATGTGATAATACACATCCTGAAGGTCTCCTGAGCACATAGATTCATAGGATCACAGGTTTATACTAGGCTAATGGCCCTAAAGCCTTTACAAGCCTAGCCCAAAATAATTGTGCAGGCACTGTGCCACCTAATTAGTTCACAGTGCCCCTATCCAGTAGGGCAACTGGAGTAATCCCTGGGGTGAATTTTCTGTCACTCATCCACTCATCAAGATTTCTCTTGAAGAGAGCCAGTAAGGTGCTCTGCTTGACATGAATGGGAACTTATTCCAGAGTATGGGCAGTTTTTGGGAGATGAACTTGTCCCTCCAGCATATTCTGTTAATTGTGGTAATGAGGTTGTGATCTCTGGACCGTGTGGTGCGGGGGGAAATTGGGATTTTTTTAGGTGTAGCATTTCAAGTAGGGTTGGGCTGGACATGGCTTTGTAAGTCAAGCAAATATCATCTCTAAGTAGATGATAAGAGACTGAGAACAGCTAAAGTTTCTTGAGTGTGTCCATGTAGGACATGTGTTTATGGCCTAGGATTCTTTTTGTGAGGTACTTTTGTGTCCTCTCCAACTGTTGTAGGTGTCTGCTCAGGTACATGCCAAACAGGGTGTTATATTTGATGACTGGTCCAATGAGGGATGAGTAGAGAGGGATGATGACTTCTTTCTTCCTGGATGAGAAACATTTGGCTATAAGATGTGCCACATAGAAGGACTTTCTGACCACAGTGGCAATGTGGTGGTCAAAGGTGAGGTGGCTGTCCACCTGGTTGCCCAGATCTCTTATGGCCCCTTCAGTCTTCAGTGGGCTCCCATCAACACGGTAATTTGTGGGAACTGAGTTTTTCCCAAAAGGGATGATAACGCATTTTTTGGCGTTAAGCTTCAGGCCATGCTTCTGACACCAATCATTGGTCTCAGAGAGGCCCATCTGTGGGATGTCTGCATCACATGGGGAGTTGATAATGACTCCTAGCTTGCAGTCATCAGTGAACTTGGTCAGCCAGAGTCCTTTTTTGTTAGTCTAGATTTCTAAGAAGTAGATGCCAAACAAGAGAGGGCCCAGGACCAAGCCCTGTGGGACTCCACTCATGACTGGTCGACAGTCTGACTTGGAATCCACAACTTTCCCTCTGTGGGTCCTGTCTGTGAGCCAAATTGCAACCCACCTAGTGATGTAATGATTGATGCCTACTTTGGCGAGTTTATCAGTGATAGCAGTCCTACAATGAATCCGCCTGAATGGCAAGTGCAACGGCCAAACTGGTAAATGCCAAAGTGAAAAACAAGGCCAGCACTCAAGTGTGGAATATTACTTTATTCCAAAATGAACAATGCACCATCCAGTCCAGTCAAAACCAATCAGAACCCAAACCAGTTTCAGCTTTAAATCTATCTTTCTCAGTGGGTATTGGAGGAAAGCATCTTAGTTCTATTTTGCCCACTGAGAGATCAACTCAATGAACTTGTTGGTGGGAGGAGTCACCCAGAAGGTAGAATGGTGGGCTACCAAAAGCCTACAGGTACACTGACTCTTCAGATGAAGGATTTTTGGGCTTCCAGTCACTTCTCTGTTTTAGGATTTCCAGGATGTCTCCAAAGAAGACATCTTCAGGAGGTGACCTTGGGGACCTTTTGCTCTGATTGAAGTCTGTGTCTTCAGTGATGGATTCCCCTGTGGAATCCAAGTGATTCTTCTTGTACAACTTCTTATTAGGGACCCTCTCAGTGGGATGCTCTGGGAGGTATCAGAAGAAATGGGAATACCCTTCTGGGAAGCCCAAGTTTCAGTACTTGCTGTCCTTGAGGAGAAAAAGGTTGAGACTCTGTATGCAGTGATGACAGGGTTATGGGCTGAGAGCTGCTGACGCAGACATGGCTCTCTCCAAAACCTCAAAGGCTGACCTCCCCTGAAATGGACAGGACTCCAGATCAGAGAAAGTGAGCCTCTGGATTCTAGTCCCTCCCTGCTCCAAGGAAAATGTTCCTGGGGCAGAAGCTAGAACCAAACTCACCCTAGCTGAAGCCTCAAGGTGCAGGGACAGCTGCAAAAACTTCAGAGTCAATCCCAACACCTCAGAACCAACTAGGCAGCTATGGCTGTGAGAGGTGTCTGATTCCAACTGAACCAAAGAACTCAGAGCAAACGATGGACTTTTTGATAAAAATGTCTTCGGATCCAAAGCAGATGGAACTGGGCAGCTCAGATCCAAGTATTCTGAAGCTTCAAAAGAAGACAGAGGTGGATGTAAAGGAGGGGTAGTCGATGTATGGAACTCCTGACCCAAAGAGGTAGGAGTTGAGGAAACCCCTGGCATACTCCTCATCCAGAGAATCTTTTTCACCAGTCTCTCCATGTTCTTTTCAGTCAGACTCCTAGAAGAATGGGTAGACATCAGGGAAGGAGACTTAGGGCTTTCAAGAAAGGGAGTAGGCACTCTCAATGGGACTGGGTCTAGTGAAGGAGAGTATTGGGTCCTTGGTAAAGCAGGTAGTTTGAAGACAAATCAATGGCTGTATAATCCAGTGAAGATTTGGTCTTGTTTGAAGTTGGATCCAAAGAAGTGGATGGATCCATATGTTTCTTAGTCCTCACTTTCAGATCTGAGGAGGTTGTAGGATATGAAAGTTTAGGTCTTTTAGTTGATGGATCTAATGGAGTAGTCAGAGCAAACAGATGCCTCTTCTTAGATTTTTCAGAAGTTTTTGATGAAGAAGAGGAAGGGCTAAAGGATGTTGATTTGCTCTTTTTTTGTTTATCAGAGGAGGAATCTGCAGATGTTCCCTCACTGAATGCAGATGGAAGAAGACCTTTAAGAATCGACTTATTGTTGTGTTCAACCAGAGCTCTGTGGTTGAACATGAGGCATATAGAGCAATCTTCTTGAAGGTAAAGAGGTCTCAAACAATAGACACACAATGTTTGTGAGTCAGAATAAGGCATTTTCCTCTTACACTTCCCACACTTTTTAAAGCCAGCTGGCCGTTTTCTTTATCTGCCATACTAAAAGAGAAAGGGTTATGCAAAAAAAAAAAAAAAAAACAAATTAAGAACAGAAAGATTTTTTTAAGACAAAAGATGTAAAAAGGGACAGGGGTGATACCAACAATGGTATCAGGGGACTATACTAAGTGTAAAAGGGAAATAATTCTAATGATAATATTCAGAGGTACTTTCATACAAAAAAAAAAGAGGGAAAAATAGCAAGAAAACAGTTGCTAGGTAAAGGCAATAAGCTAAGCTTTAAAGATAAACATAGAACATGCAGAAAAACCATTTAAAGGCGAAAGAAAGATTTAAATTCAATTAAATTCACATATCTGCTTGACAGCAATTGCTCGCTATGTCTAATGTATATAAATGCAAACAAGATCTGGGGTACTTAAGAATGGTCCATTATGGGTAAGAGAGAAGCTCAAGACTTTTTGGATTACCACAAGATATTGTAACGGCTGAGTCAGATCCATGGGATTGGATCCAAACCCATAAGTTGAGAAAAGACTGAAAAGTCACAAGATCATTCCTTGCAACAAGTAATAAGCTGTCTGGTGTAGAGTGGAAGACTATTAGAATGACATTCTATGAATAAAGGAGTCAAGGGGCAGGAAATGGGTACCCTGACCAGATGAGATAGCCATGATCATTGTATTTTAGTGTTAATTTGCTGCCACATCTTTTTTGTTCTTTAGTTTTCATTTGAGTTAAAGTGCTCTCTGCAGAGACTGTGTGTACCTCTCTGCTGATATGTATTTTACTGGCTAGTCCAGTTTCCTCCAAAAGGGTAAAGGTGTGGTGTGGTGTATATGAATCAGTAATACTCCACATTGCCTGCAAGTACACATGTGCTGTGTTACTGAGGTTTTCTGGAAGCTGTCTTAGGGACTAATATTCTGTACTGAATTAATTCTCTCTTCTTTAAACCTCTTGAGTGCCAATATAGTTATTTATTTATTATTTTATTTATTTGTCTCTTGTTAACAGAGTTAGTCCACTGAGCTGGAGGCCCATTTTCAGTGGAGACCCGAGGAAAAAAGTTCAACAGCAAATGATAAAATAACAATAACAAAGTTATATCACAAGTAGTATGAATATGAAATACATAAGTCAAAAACATTCATGCCGTAATGGAAATTAACAGAGTATAACATTCAGCAAAAATTACAGCTATGCACTAATAGCGGTAGAACTTGGAATCAAAAATGTGGATTTACAAATAGGGCATACAGAATAAAAGAGATTGTCAGAAAACAAATAACCCCCAAAAACATCATTAATGTCTCGCCCAAGTAAGTAGAGAGGAAGAAGAAGTATTAAATAGAAGGGTTAAAGTAGAGGAGAGGAGTTCAGAAATGAGTAAAGAGAGTGAAAGAAAATAGTTATGAAAAGAGAGAGGGGGTGGAAAACTAAAGTACCTAAGAGAGGTAAAAGAAGAGATTTAAGTATAAAAATGATCAGTGGAATTGCAAAGGTACTATAGGATTAGTTATTATAAAGTTACATAAAAGTATGGGAAAAGATTGTTGTAGTCTGACAATTGAGGAAAAAAAGTTAGGTAGAGGGGTAACAGGTGCAGTAGGAAGAGTTAGTAAGGTAGTTTTTCAATTTTCTTTTGAAAAGGATCAAGGACTGGATAGAATGTATACTAGTTGGGAATTTGTTCCAAATTTCAGATATGGAACATTTATAAAGTAATCTGCCTATAGTTTTGTTAATGCTGTAGGTATTAAATAGCAGTTGGTCAGAGCTATGGACAAGTTGTGAAGGTTTGTAAAGGGATAGGAGGGTGGACAGGGTGGGACAATCTGCAGGTTTATGATGAAGAAAATGTGCCAACTGTAGATGTAAAAGTTGGAGTAGTTGAAGGAATTTCAGCCACTGTAGTTGTTTAAGGGCGAGGCAGTTGTGGGATTTGTAGGGAAGGTTACATGCAAATCTGGCTGTCTGGTTGCAAGTTAGTTCAAGTTTGGTTAAAACGTTTACTTTTATGTGTGTAAAAATTGGGGAAGCATAGAGTTGGCAGAGGAGGGGGTAGGCTTGACAGAGTGAGCTCCTTGAGGTGGTGGATAATAATTTTTTGTGTTTATATAGTAAATCTAGTTTTTGATTGGCCTTTTTGATGGATTGTTTTATATGATGGTGAAATTTCAGTTGGTCATCAATAGTAATTCCTAGAAGTTTAGTAAAGGAGTCAACATGAATGATGGTGTTTTCTAGAGAAGAGAGATGGAAGAAGTTTTAAGGTGGGATGTAGATTTTGGAAGAAAAAGAAGTTCAGTTTTCTTTGGGTTAAGGATGAGTTGGTTATCAATTAACTAGCGCTCAATGGTGTTAAAGGAAGTCTGTGTGAGGGAATGAAGTCCAGTATGGTTGTTGGAGTGCGTAATAAGAGTAGCATCATTGGTGTATTGGAATAGTGATGAGGAGCTGCAGATGGAGCGTAGATTGTTAGTAAAAATATTAAAGAGAAGGGGGTCTAGAATGGATCCTTGGCGAACACCCATTTGGATAGGTAAGAAAAGTGAGTAGGAAGTCTGCCATCTAACAGGTTGCTGTCTGTTATTAAGATAATTAGAGAACTAGAGAGTGGTAGATGTGGAGAGGTTTAGTTCAGTTAGTTTAGTAAGGAGCTTAGGGTGGGAGACAGTGTCAAAAGCTTTGGAGAGGTCAAGGAAGAGACATGACACCAGTTTATTGTTATCTCTCACTTTTGCTATAGTCTGGGTGAACAATAAAAGGGCTGTGGGTGTGCTGTGATGGGGTCTAAATATGTGTTGAGAAGGGTGAGAAGGTTTTCCTGAAGTAGATAATTAAGAAGTTGCCTATGAATGTATTTCTGTGCAATTTATGAGAGATGGGAGAGTATGGTTTTCGGTCAGAAATTGAAAGGGTCGGTGGAGTTGCTTCCTTTGTGAAGTGGAATTGTATAAAAGCTTTTCCAAATGTCAGGGAATGGAGATTCTTTGATAGAATGGTTGATAAGGATTGAGATGGTGTATGCTATAGAATTTACTGACTCTTTCAAAACCATGTATAGAACAAAGAGGATATTGAAAAATGAAATAATGTATTGAAACATGTATGGTGGTGAATGTCTTAAGAAAATATTTCTTTTTCATCACATTCTGTAATCTGATGATTTCCTTTAACCATTCTAAGTCAGATACTTTGCTCTGTTTTTATGTCTCTATATTTCGACAAAGTGTCTGTTAATTGTTCCTAAAAGGTGTGAGAGACTAATGAACTACATTATTATTCCCCAAAGATTAAAGAAAAAGAATGCGTCCATCTCTAAATTTTAGCTTCAGTCTTTGGCATTCTACATTATTCATAACTTTAGAATCATGCTATTTTAATTCTCATCTCTTTATTGTTTACTCCATTAAATTTAGTAATTATTATCTAGTTACCATTTCTCATTTTCTGTTGTTGTTTGTCTTTCAGCTTTTTCCCGGTAAGGGGTCGCCACAGCGGAACTCTGATCCACAAATGATTGGCAGTCGATTTTTATGAAATGCCAAGGTGCCAGCTCAACACCCAACCTTCAATGAAGGCATGCCCATTTACGCATGCATGTCATTCCAACGCTACCCAACCACGGGGAGGACATGCAGATTCCACACAGAAGGCACTCCCAAGCTAAGCCGAGAATCAAACGGGAGAACCTCTTGCCGTGAGGTAACAAAGCTACCGCCATACCACCATGGCCCTCCTATATGTAGTTGCTGCTTCACAGTGCAAAAGAGGAAAATTAGTACCTGTAGCTTTATGTTAGTAAGAAACAGGGCTTCAGGTAGGCAAAAGTGCTCAACTTGCATTTATTTTGGTTTATTAAAATCTATAATATTTATTTCCCTTTTCACCTGCCTGGTGTATTGCTCACTGTTGATAATTCAGCTTGGTCACAGTACTACCACAGTGTTGTTTCAAATAATATCAAGCCAGACAGGGCTATAAAACTTTTTTTTTTCACAGACTTAATCAAGGCTTTCAGTACTGTCTTACACTCTCTGCTTCTTGAAGAACTGGTTAATTTAGTCCATAGCCCAAAAATATTAATTTGTTTGCCCATTATTAACTGATTTATACTTTGACCTATAGTGTTAATGCTCTTCTAGGTATCCTTCTATCCTATGCAGTCCATCAGGGCCCTCTTCATTTTACAATATCTGTAAAATCTCTGTCACTGTCTATGTTAAACTGACAGCTTCTAAAGAATGAGGATTTTTTCCTTATAACATTATTTATTTATATTTGTTTACTGATGTAGTGCACTGATCTCAGTGGATCATTTTCAGTCACAGCCCAGGCAAATAGGATCATATAAGAAATGAACAAAACATATTTATAGATACAAGGCAAACATATTTTCAGATGCAAATATATGCTAAACTAGTTCAAGAAGCAGTTCACAATGCCAAAACTTAGATGGAAAAAAATGTAATTATGTTTAGCAGAGCTTTTTGGATAACATGCAGCCATAATGACTCAGAGGGCTTATGCTACAGTTTATCATTATATAAAGTAGTATGATGAGATTAGAAGCGGGGAGTGAGAATTCTTCCAGGAAAGAATATCATGAGGAGAACACAGTGAAATGGTGAGAGATGCTTGCAGAGGGAATGGGAGTATAAAGTTGAGGAACTGTGAGAGAAGTTCATCCCTGGTTTGGCACCTATGTCTCTAATTGACACAGATAACCTGCAAATGGTTCATCTCTCTGGCCCATGCTTACACTTATCAAGTATATGAGAACTTATCAGAGATTTGGGATGCATGGCTAGGCTTAAAAAGGCCCTTGTGGTCGTTAGCCTAGTAAACACCTATGAACCTATGTGAAGAGAAGGAGGTAGGGATATCAAGCAAGAAATTATCTAACTTTTCTTGCACCTACTCGTATATTCCTTCTTCTCCATCCCATGGATCTATGAAGTAGCATTCCTTACCATGTTAAGAGCATGTGAACTATGAAAAGATTAATCTATATGCTGTTTATAACATTTCGAATGTATGAAATCCAGAATCATAACCTACCCTTTAAAATGCTATTTTCTTTCGCTGAGTTTGCTATACATCCACATTCATTGCATCTTTTTCTGCTTTTAGTAATTCTAATTTCAAACTTTTTTAATAACATGCATACTTTATTTTACTTATTTATTTATTTTTTTTTTATTTTCATTAGGAGTCCTAAGTGTCTCTGATAACATGATCATTTGGCTCCTATGTTACTATGTTTTTGCTGTTGCACTTACCTTATTTTCCTCATCAGTTACCCTTTGCATGCCATAATTTCACTCTTTATTAGACAAAGACCGAAAGGTCTTGCACTGCCTCTAACACTCCAGCTAATCCTTCACAATATTTGATACTTTGGAAAAGTATCCATGATATAGAATTAATTACGTTATCAAACTGAACACATTATGTCACACTTATTTTGAGCAGCCAGTACATATTTAATTATAGGTGAATGGCTTGCAACTAATTCACCAGGTATGATCTGCACACTGAACTTTCTTCTTTCTGAAATTAGCGTGCCTCTTAGAGCTTACCTGATTTTTATATCGCAAAAGTGGGTGTGCACCTTTTACTTTGATTCACAAGTTATTTAATTTTTTTTTTGTATTCTGCAATCTGCCTTTTTCATTAATTTCTCTGATCATTACTTTTAAAAGTCTTTTAGGCAGTTTATGATCTTAGCAAATAAATCAGTGAATAAACAAACACCTAAATAAATAGTGTGGTTCCCATTCCTTGGTTGGGTATGACTGCAATGCGATTGCAGCTCACCGATTGCAGATCATGGAGTTCAATACATGGCTCAGCATTTGTTTTTCATAAATGCTGCTGTAAATACTTAAATGAGTTCCCTGAAAGTGATTCAATAGTTTTTGCGCTTTACTCTGCAAATGGACTTCACACCAACAAAAAAGAAAAAAAAGAATGCAGGACAATGTGACATACTGGAGCCAGATGGAGTTATCCATAAGCAGCTCATGTTTGTACTGGCCAAGAAGTGGATGGCATGGAAATGCAATGGCTAGCATTGCCACCTCTCTGAGGTTTTTTTTGGTTCAGATTCTGTGTGGGATGGCTTTTCATAGGTTATGCATATCTTATCTGTCACTGGCTGGATTTTTATTTAGTGATCCTGCTTCTTAATACATGTTAGGTGAATTGGTAATCCTTTAAATTTCCCATAAATATGATTGCAGTATACATAAGCATGTGCACATACCTGTGTGCAGTGGCAGATGGTGACATCAAATTAAAGGGGGGGGCTGCATGAGACAGCTGGATGTGTGGGGCCAATGAGAAGGGGTGTGGCCAACTAGAACAGGGTGGAGCTATGCTTAAAACCACAACAACTGGAACTTTAATTAAATACGCTGCCCTGGGTGCCAAACCATCATTACGAGAGTCCATTCAAAACAAAATGAAATGTAGAAGAAAAAAATATTTCAGTGCATTGTCTACATGACAGCTTACTTAATATCAAGATGGAAACATAAAGGTTGTGAGGCATGAAAAAATAAATTACTTTTTAAATACATTACTGGAATGCCAGTCAAAATAAAGTATAAGAAAAAACAAGCAGCACTCAACTCAAACCACTTCTCCTTGCACTGCAGTTCTAATTATAATTTATATTCAGCTTTATAAAATTACCAAGTAACATGCTGAAAGTAGCAATCTCTGTGATACCCCCACTTGTAAAAATGTTTCTTATCCAAAAAAGACCTGCTGCCTGACAACAACTATCTATTTGTTTCATTGGGAAGACATGATCAAAGTAAGAACTGAACAGCAAACAAGAAACAAGCTCAAGATAAATTGCTTAAATGATTACTGCACAAGTTATGGGCCACACATGATAGATTGGCAGTTTAGTTTATGTGTATAGTCTGTAAAGATGACTGCAAGTCTCCAACAAATGTAATAAGCTTCTGAAAATACTGTAATCCTGTCCTTTATTACAAATACTGTCATATGCATTTCAATGGATCTAGGACTTATGCACGAATGTGCAAAGTCCAGAATCCATAATCACCGAACATATATTAACGAAAGTTCTTTCACTGAAAAAGCGCTTCCATTAATATATGTTAAAAAAAAAAGAAAGAAATCTACGTTCATGCAGGGGGGCTTCGCCCCCTGCACCCCCACACCCTCCTACTTTAATATTCTCACTCCGAGACTACACTACAGTGAGGAAAAGGGAATGTTCCCTTATCCACACCATAGTGCGGTCTCGGAAACAGACATACTTACGCGAAAGTGCTTCTTCGGTGAAAAGCACATTCACACAGGTATGCCAAACCGAAATTAGTTTTGGTGATTTTGTCTTCGGGGATCTGCATGGATCTCATTTCAATACCTAAGGCTTATACGTTACCTAGTTATGTAAATATTCTCTGCATGGCAACAATAAAAAGGATTTCAATGTTGCTAATTATTTAACAGTATGCTTATTAAAGCTTACTTGCATCTTACAATCTCTGACAAGCTTACCTGATGATCATTAAAGCATTGCTACTTAAACACAGAGCAACATGCACTGTGACAGCATGCATTTTCTAAATAATAAGAAGCATAAATCAACAGTATAAAATATGACAGAAAAACCAGAACATTCTGCAAAATCAAGGACAGATGAAAAGCCAATGTAGTACTTGTGTCTACCTTGGATGGGGGAATACTGTCCACACTTACACTGCATAACTGCTCATTGCCTTGCTTGGACACATCCAGAGTCACTACATGGGGGAGTGGGGTGCAAAAAGTATGTCACAATTTGAAATGTCTCTGGCTGACAGTGATGGCTCTGACACTCATACCGCTCAACCTCAGAGCAAGAAATCTGGACAAAGCCATACAAAGAAGTGGGACACAGGCCCAAAAATAAGGGCAATTTTTAAATATTGCTCTTATAAACTTAGAAAAATAATAGAATTGTAGTAGGTCTTGCATTAGTATGAATTTTCTGAAGGGTATGAAATTTGGAACTCAAATGTCTGCCATTATTTTCTAACTTCAATCTTTAATGCTTTGCCACTAATTTGCCAGAAAACCACAATTTTATGAAAAACAGACCAAAAATGTGATGCAAAAATATAAAATTGCCACACCATACAGCTGGAAACCTGTCAAAGACGGGACACCTTTTTAATATTAGTACTGTTAACTTGAGCAGCTGACAAAATAAGTGACTCTACATGCATTTTTGAAATAAAAGTAATCTATAACTCTGATCATTACAGTTATTTATAATTGCAAACCCTCCACGTTTTCTTCCAAAATTGTCATTTTTGTGGAGGGATTATTAGGGGGAGAGCAACATTTTGAGCCAAAATTGGGGACAGTTGAGAGGTTTGGATATTCCTAATTCTGTAAAGCAATTTATTTGCACGTACCTCTCAACCTCTTAATGCAGGAAATTTGGACAAGGCCAAACATATAGGGGGAACATACAAACAGTACTAAAAATTGCTCTTGTATAAACTTAAGACAGTTGATAGAGTAACAGGTCTTGCTTTAGCGTGCATTTTTCTGAAGGTTATGACGTCTGAAACTCAATGTCTGTCATTAATTAGTGGCTTCATTCCTAAATGATTTGCCAGAAAACGACACATTTTATGAGAAACAAAACAAAAATAAGAAGCAAAAATCTATTCATTCTGCAAATAT
This sequence comes from Protopterus annectens, assembly GCF_019279795.1. Taxonomy (NCBI): domain Eukaryota; kingdom Metazoa; phylum Chordata; order Ceratodontiformes; family Protopteridae; genus Protopterus; species Protopterus annectens. The sequence continues at coordinate 1,951,918,695 of NC_056735.1, forward strand.
CTGGACAGTTGAGAGTTTTAGTTCTGCCAGGGCTGTCTTTGAGTTTGCTGCATTTCCCCCCTCACAAAAATCATGGTCAAATTGAGCCTCCCCTTGCAGCCATTCCAATGTCCCATTCCTTGGTTATTTCTCCCCATTTACCAAAAAACACTGTAATGTGCATACTGCTTTACTTCTGCAATGATTTTGATTTCATTTGAAAGTTTTATTTTGCATTTTACAGCACAAACACTAATAGATATCTGCTAAAGAAAGCAATGCAGTCTCACAATGAACATTGATGTGGTATTAAAACTTCTCTGCCCTTGAAACTCACATTCATTGAAACAGCATTGAAACCCACATTCAAAGAAAATATATTTTGCCAGTGGAAGATAAAGAATAACTTAGGGCTGTTTTCAAATCATAGGCCCCTTGCATATGAACCATACACATGCTCTTTGATACACCTTCCTGATTGTATTAAATTATATTCCTTGTACAATACAGTACAGTTGTTAGAGGGTTTTTAAATTTATTGTTTTGAACATTTTTCCAGTAAACAATGAAACAAAATGCATGCAACAATAATGACAAAACTGCCCAATTCAGAACATTTCCATCATAAAAGTCTACTCAAACTTCTACACTCTACCAGTATCAGTAAATATGCACAATCTCTGAAGAAGTAAAAGTCATCAAAATAATTCCACATTAAAGAGATCTGTAACTAATGAAGAGGTCGCTGCTAGCAAACAACTTTATATTTCATTGTTTCATCTACAAATAATGTGCCCTGTTGCCCTTGAGGAATAAACTGCTAGTAATATTGCAATAGGGAATGGACGGCAAACTGATAACAGGTTCATAGTTACTAGGTATCTTCACCAAAAAGGACTGCAGCATCCTTCCCCTTTACAACACAGTACAGTATCAGCAATGCATCTACCTAATGTGGGAGTAGAAACCACAGCCTTTAGCATCAAAAGCAAGTATACTACTTGCTGTGCTATTAACAATGTAAGCAGGCTCAGCATAAGCAGCACTAAACTTTTGTTCCCCTGCAGCTCTCAGATCCTTGTAAAATCTACACAACACTCAGCTGTATCTCTGAACCTTGCAGCACAAGAAATCTGGAAAATGACAAAATTTATTGGGGGGGAACAAAAGCCCCAAAACCAGAGACACATTTTAAACATTGCTTGTATAATGTTGTAAAGTTGCTACAATAAAATGCTGTGTTACCACCATACATTTTGCTGCCAAGTCTTGAACCCAGGACCCTGTGCAAAACAGTCAGAGCAACATATCACTATGCCAAATCAGCTGTTTTGTGAAAGAGAGAAAGACTGAAACTTAAATGGCTACCATTTAGTGAATTACCATAGCTGTCAACCTCTTAGCACAAAACACCTGAGCAAAGTCAGTAATGGGGGAATACAGCCCCCAAACATATTCAGTGAATTCAGTTCTCAGCATAGCTCTCAACCTTTGCACAAAAAAACTGGACAAAGTCAATAATGGAGGAATACAGACCCAAATATAGGGACAAATTTCAAATATCCATCTTATAAACATAGAAAATTGCTAGAATAAAAGGTTTTGTGTTATCATGTACTTTCTGAAGAATATGAAGTCTGAAATTCAAATGCCTGTAATTTTTATTTATTTATTTATTTGTTAACCAGGAAAGTCTGACTTGGAACAAAAGCCAATTTTCAGCAGAGGCCCAGGGAGAAACACTCCAGACACATGTCTTTGTAAGATGGGAGGACACCAAAGCCAACCCACACAAACACATGGAGGACATGCAGACTCCACACAGAAGGCACCACAGCCAAGAATCAAACCAGAGAACCTGCAGCTGTCAGGCAACAGTGCTAACACTGCAGGACTGCACCACTACACTACTGACTGTGTAGGGAAAAAAGAATACAGAAACCACAGATTTTATGAGGAACAGAACAGAACAAATATGAGGCAAAAATCTGCAAGTGTTTTACAAATGGTGGTGGGTAGGGAATTCAAGCTCTTGCCACCTGCACCCAAGGTACAGGGGTCAAGCCCACCACCATGTATCCTGAGTTCTCTCTAGCCACCAGTATATAGCAACTGGGGCATTTTACACAGACACTACCTGACTTCAGTAGTGTGTTTATCCTCAGTCTGTTGAAGTTTTTCTGCAGTAGCAGTTCCCTGAGTCCATTTCCTGAGTCCCACACAAGCTAATGGTTTGTTTCCCCGTGAGAGTAGGCTCCGGCCTGCAGACGATGAAGTCCTGAGTTCTTCCGTTCTATGTAGTCGTCACTGCATAGACTTCTGGGCATCTGCAGGGCAGAGATGTTTCCCCCCTATCTGTACTGCTGACACAGCAGTCCGGAGTTCTGTTGAGTTCCAGGAACTCCAAGCACGCATGCACGGAGTTCCAGGACTCACAATTTTTTTTTTGTTTTTTTCTTCTACAGTTCTGGGACTCACCATTTCTTTTTGTTTTTGTTTTTTTCTTCTTTTTACAGCTGTGGGGGCTGCAGTCCTGCAGTCCTATAGCACAAGCCGCCCCTGCATATGTGTGTGTGTGTGTGTGTGTGTGTGTGTGTGTGTGTGTGTGTGTGTGTGTGTGTGTGTGTGTGTGTGTGTGTGTGTGTTGACAGTTTGTCCTTTAATGAATGAAAACATAAAGAACAATGATATTTCAGTGAAGCGTTTTCTTTCCTTTTCCTTCATTTTTTTATTAGTATTTACACAGAGGCAGAGTGTGAGATATGTCTGTTCTGTGAAACAATGTGTTTTGTGGAGCATGTAATTAATTTGAGAAAACTTTTAAAGTTTTTAAATGTACAGAACAAAAAGAAAGAATTCATTTTGCAGTTTGTCACCTGCCCAGAAAAATATGTTGAACTTAGCAAAACAAGAAAAATAGTAGCAGATAAAATTATTTGTGCATGTATAACAATTATTGCCAAATAAAAATCTGTGTATGTGTAGTGCTGACAGTGAAATGGTTTTCAAAACTGTATTTTTAGTTATATTCTAAATGAAGAGTAATATCTGTATCAGTAAAGACAGTCTATGTGCTTAAATAAAAAGATTTACATTTTAAACAAAAATTCATTTTAGAATGCTATGTAGAGTTAAAATATTTTTTACATTCGTAGTTCGCCCATAACACATCTTGTGAAATATATAATCAAATCATCAGTGGCATTTTTTTAAACAAAATAATAGTATGAAAGCTTGCACTTCAAATCATAAAAACAGGACTGCAAAGCATTGTTCTTCTGTAAGGTTTTTTCATAATTTTAAATTTGTAACAGTAAGTACCATGAGAAATTAACCTATGTCTATTTGATATATTTATACATACGTTAAATTACTGTTAGTAGCATTCTTATAGAATTCAGAAATTAGATTTATCAGACAGCTGAGCACCTGCTGTAGTTCCATTGTTCATGAAATCGCTATAAAGGACTTGTCTCTGCTCATTTAAAACATGTACCCATGCTAGTCTTCAACACTGTTTAATTATGTATCTTCAGAGTAACAAAGAACAGGCCTAGGCATTGAAATAATCAAACTTCATGCATCTGTTTTCCCATCAACATTCACAGGCTTGTAAGTCAAGGGATATTATAATTAGTTGTCTTACAGCTTCGAACTATTTGAAGGTTGCAGATAAGCCTGACTGAGCTACATGTGTCTGAATAATGGACCACATTGTTTTCCTGCAATGGCTGCATAAAATGTTTATTAAGTCGGAATGTTTTGCCACCAATCAAATAACTTTAGTGATTAAAGTATTTTAAAGATTTACAGATGTGTTAAACTATGCACTCTGACAAGTTTGGTGTAGTTGCTTTAGGAAGGATTACTATCCGCACAGAGGATGTACTCTATTAAATTTATGACATGAGAAGTCTTAGCCACTGCACCTGTATTAAGAGTCCTGAAATTTTATGTCTTTTAAATAGAATTTCATTACTTTATCCATTGTAAATCAGTGGCCTTTAAGAGTCATGTCCTTGCATGATGAGATTTTATAACCATGATTTTAATTCAACATTTTCAGCCATATACAAAGTCAAATGAAGAAGAAGAAGAAGAAGGGGGCAAAGATTACAAAAGTGAAATGGAGGATAGCTATGTCTGAACAAACAACAGTTTCAGTAACCAAATCATTTTTTAGAAATAATTTAGTTAAGTGGTATAAGCAAACTGTCACATAACTATGATAATTCAGTTGTGCATTAGGCAAATAGCTAATGTTCATTTACCATGCTCCTCCTTTGCAGTTAAAGACAGTCTCCTAGTTAGCATAAGGAGAGGTTTTGCTATCCTTTTGATTAAACTAATGGGGCTTTTAAGGTCATGCATCTATAAAAACAGATCATTTCCAAGGAATCTCCCACTCTAGAATGCAAATATGTCATGCAGTCTAATTCCATCACGTCCTATCCTGATTTAAGATTACTTATGTATAGTTATATATCCTTAAATAAATAGGTTTTGCTTTCAGGAATAAGAATTTGATTCCATTCCGTTTTTCATACAACTGTATTCTCATATTTGTAGATGTGTGCAAAGTGACTAAGGAAAAAAAAAACCATGAAAAATGCTACTGTTACATCCAGGCAAGAGTATGGCATTAAAAAAAGTAAGGGGAGGGTATTAACAAAGAAACAATCCTTTCATATTTCAAACTAATGTCCATAATTGTATTCAGGAGAAGAACAATAGCATGAGAGAGAGAGGGTTAATGACTTAGATGCATGATGAGTCATGATTCAAGAGCTACACATGCAACAAAAGCCTAACAATGCCCTTAAAGGATGATATGTAAATCAGATACAAAACTAAACATCACGTGTCTATTTAACTCTTACAAAGTGCCTAAACTTAGATTGGTTTTGTTCATATTGGTTTATTGTTTCTTAGAGAACAGATGCATCATCCCAGTTTCTCCAAGCATTGTATCACTATTGTTTGACCATTTCAGCCTTTACTCATTTTTTTGTTTTTTTTTTGTATTTTTGTTTTTGCTTTCATGGTGACTACCCATGTCTTGAGACATCTAAATATATTATAGGACCATTTCTTCTTGTTTTACTTTGTGAGAATCATACACAAGGCTTTGCTTCTCTTAACATTATAAAAAATGTGGTGGTCCTGCTTTGATTTATTTTATTTTATTTATTTATTTATTTATTTATTTATTTATTTATGTTGCTGGATGCTTTGACAGAATATAGAAATTGATGTAGATCTGTAATCATTACACAGCTTAAGAAGAACAGTTTTTTTTTAGTTCCCTGGAGTACGAAATTTCTTTTTTACATTGGCAATTTGAAGTTATTGTGCATTATTTGCATTACTATGCCCATCTGGTAGTATTACTGGGTTTTTGCCACCACATCACCATTGTGTTACAGCAGCTGAAAATTACACATGGTACTAAGAAAAATTTGTGTTGGTACCACTATGTATAACATATAATACATAGTTATTAACTGCAGGGAGTGGCTTCACAAATGTTCTGATGAACTTCTGGTAATATTTCGGGAATAAAATCTACTGCACAGTGCTGTGCAACCAAGCTAAATCATGTCTTGGCTAAAAAAAAAAACAATGCTCCTGCCATAGAAAATGTTATTGCACCAGCAGTTTTTAATGAGTTGCATTTACAATGGATGACTATAAGAAAATGATGGCTTCATTTTGGATTTTTAATATTTACCTGCCGGGTTTTGAACTTAAGTTGCATCTTTACATCCAAACTATGCATGGAATACATATTTTCAGTCCACCCAGCTATTGATTGTGAATGAAAGTGGGTGTTTCTGTGCTGAAAGGTATAGGAATTGTACCCTAACTTGGACAGGACAGCAGCAGTCAAACATTTGCCATGTATGAATCATCACATTCATAATGTAATACTAAGGTCAGCATTAAAGCATATTCCATGGTGTATCAGTTCTGGCATCATTCTGTCTACTGAGGCCAAAACCACAAGAATAAACCTCATTTCACTAGCCCTTACCCCTCCCTTGCGTGCAATTAATACTACTATAAAATTTTTCCTCAAAAACATGTACAGTACTAAGGTCATTCACACCTGTATCTGACACCACTTTTTTACACTCTTAAAATCCTTCCTAGGGATGGTACCAGCTTTCTAAATACAGCTTTGAATTATCTGTAAATATATGTATGTTATTTTCTAAGGCAAAATAATAATGTGATAAATATAAACACATGTATGAACACACACACACACACACACACACACACACACACACAGACACACACACACACACACGCACACACGCACACACACACACACACACACACACACACACACACACACACACACACACACAAACACGCAAATGGTTCCCCTTCAAAATATCGAAGCCTCACATGATCAAATCCTGTTTCATCAAGATGACTCCATCAAATCTTCATTTCAAAGAACCACTCAACGACCAGGACAGGGCAAAACAATGAACAGTGAAACAAGAAAACCCTCCGCCCCATCACACACCCATTCTAACTAAATATACCAACTTTGAGATTGCAGTATAGTTGGGAAAGAGCAAGGTTCACTATGGTGGCCAAGTGGTTCTTTTCCTGAGGTTGATTTTCGATGTTACAGAAGTTAGATGAAATGAAGATTCGATGGAGTCGTCTCAATGAAGCAGACTTTGATCATGTAAGAATTTGATATTTTGAAGGGGACCCATACAGAAATATATATATATATATATATATATATATATATATATATATATATGTGTGTGTGTGTGTGTGTGTGTGTGTGTGTGTGTGTGTGTATACATGCATGTATATATATATACATATATATATATATATATATATATATATATATATATATATATATATATATATGTTTCTTTTTGTTTAATGGAATGGGACCTAAAACTAACCTTACTAGAACACTACAACACATCTTCTCTCATCTTTTTTTTTTCAGACAGTTCACCCTTCACAGCTAATGTTTGTAAAATAACTGTTGACACCCCTATATTACATCCAACAATGTGTCCTCTACCCTTTAACATTATCTCTCAAATATATGTTTATGTCAGATGAAATCTGTCACCTAGTCATCAAATTATCTGATATGACATCCTATTAAAAAAAGTCATGCTACATAGAATCATGTACATCACTGTATTTCAATAATTTGCTCATCTTCTTTTCAAATGGATCCTGACAATCACATCTTATTTTATTTATTTTTGTGTTATATTTCTTAACTAGATTAGTGGACTGGCTGTTGGACCCTTTTTGGCTATGTTGTAGGCCAATGGTACATAGAGCACCTGATTCAAAGTAAGGTATGATATAGAAAATAGCAGACGATTATTGTTATCCTATGAGTGTCCACCCTGGATTTCATTAGGTGTTATCTTCCCATTCCCAGGTCCCTGATATTACTTTTCCCTGACCAGAATGCAGTTTGCATGGGACTGAGTTTACCCTCTCAGGGTGTTTCTCCTTTTTCTATGGTTGTTTGACCATGAAGTTAGTATTATGCAAATTTTCATGTGAGAGAAGCAAAGTCATTATGGGGGATAAACAATCTTTTAAGTCAAGATATGAAAGCTTTGAGGGAATAGGTGCAAGCCATACTTGGCAAAGCGGTTAGAACTGTTTATCATTTCCTCTCAGGCTGATATATATGTATTGGACTCCCATTTAAATGACACCAGAAGCTAAGCCAATTGTTGAAGTCAATAATATTTTGTTCATATTGTAGAAATACATATTGTAAGAAGTGACATTTCTGATTATTGCAAAGCATCAATGGAGTGGGAAATTATCAGTACAAATGTTGCAATGTCGCTCTGTGATAAAGAGTATCTATAATATAGGAGGTAAGATAGTGTAATATACATTGATACTCATTGATATTCATGCTGTACTGCGGTGATGGTGCTGCGGTAGCACTGTCGCCTCGCAGTAAGATGTTGCCCCGTTCGATTCACAGCTAGAGCGTCTTCTGTGTGGGGGGACATATGTGAATGGGTGTACCTTCATTGAAGGTTGTGCGTCAGGGCTGGCAACTAGGCACGTAAAAATCTACTGCCAATCATTAACGGACCAGAGTTCCGCTGTGGCGACCTCTAACCAGGAAAAACCGAAAGACACTCATTGATATTCATGCTGATATATCAGCTGATAGAGCAACAACAAAAAAAAAACATCTCTCGTAGGAGGAGTGCAATAAACTTACTTCAGTAAGGCATAAACAAGTCAGGTGTGAACTTTAGTTAATGAGATAAGGAAATCCTGGACATTTCAATATTTTTTCCAGGAGATTCAGATCAATTGCATATTCTTGTGTGATTTAGATGTAGCTTGTGAATGCTATGAAAAGCGAAGTTGTCACATTAGTATTGAGAACCAATAAAAGGTGTCTATCAATAAGTACTAAAAACAAAGAAAATGTCCACGGGGCAAACAGCAACATGTAAAAAGTAATTTATTGAAACAGTACCCGAGTGCTTTTGTTACAACAGTTGCAGAACTTCATCAGAAGAGTACCTAATGCAGCAGAACAAGTAAATTAATTTGATTAAATCAATTATCTCTTAAAAGTAAAAACCTATAATGTTAAAATATACACAATTCTGAAGTGAATCATAGAGAAGCATGTAAATAGTAGTGACAAAGGTAAAAAAGTAAAAATAAAGAGAAATCACAAAGAGGAAATAAAATAAATACATCTTCACAATCCAATCACAAATTTATAGCCTTAGGTTTAAGCACACTGCTCATAGAAATAACATCATCTATATCAAGAAAAACAGTGGAATTAAGTTTAAGCTGCCAAAACATTTCATGAAACTCAAGAATATTGTTAGCACCCCCCCAGCCCGCGGGATTGTGTTGCATGTAATCCACTACAAAAAATGCAAACATCTTAAAACTATTACAAATTGAACTGTGTTTGCATAAAGCATTAGTGTTTTTTTCCTTCTTTAGTGTCGTAATAGTGTTCTCGTATTCTGTCCTTTAGATTCTGAGTCATTTTGCCTATGTAATAAATAGGGCAGGAAACACACTGTGTAAGGTACACAACCAGAAATCCTGACAACTCCTTCAACACTAATGTATGGTCTTTCGTGAATGTAATGAAATTTCTTGCAGTGACCACATTTGGCCATTTTTTTCTGCTTACTTAAAGGGGTAGTGTGTTCAGATTCCAGTAAATTTTTGATGTTCTGACCTCTACTGAAAACTATTCAGGCACTCTGTTTACTCTGAAGAAGTTCTGCAACTGTTGGAATTAAAGCATTTAGATACTCTTTCAATAAATTCGGTTTTAGACATTGCTGTTTGCCCCTGTGGATATTTTCTTTGTAATTAGTATTAAGAGCAGGAATATTGTTTACCTGCCTAATTTTGTTTATCTGATTATAAATCATTAATCCCTTCTTTTCTCTGGTGACTGCAGGAGTCAAACACATCTTTTTCATAGGTTGCTTGAAGTAAGGTGGCTAGTAGGAAGAGTAAGGGACCTTGACTGGACTTCTCATCAAGGAATGGAGTAACTGTTCTCTGCCATTTATCCTGTGATCCAGAAAAATGAAATTGCTTGCTCGACTTGCCCTACTCAGGTTGATCAATCAGAATAGTGGTGAGAAAATTAGATTTAGATACAGCTAAGACTGCGGTTAGAAAGACCCCATTATTGTATCATAAGCATGTGTCTGAATTGCCCAAAGTACTGTCAGGCCTGACCATGCTAGTGTTTTCCCTAGCAGCCCATGCATTGTATTGGTAAAGACACCTCCCCTACATACATACTCACGTGCGCACACACACACACACACACACATACATACACACACACACACACA
>NC_056735.1:1951931057-1951938557 GCF_019279795.1 Protopterus annectens
CAAAAACATTGGACATGTTGAAACACCAACATTGTCAGAAGTCGAATAAACATTTATGATAACTCTAAACAAATATAAAGTTGACAAGCAATAGCATTCTCTACTGAATATCTAGCAGAGCAACTTTTGATATCATGTAGAAATAATGTTAGAACGTAGATTGATCTCTTTTATAGCCTTGCTACAATATATTTTCCATGTCTCAAGAGCATAATCCCATATGATTTGTAATGTATAAATGGGGGAAAATCTGGCCAGCTACAGTCATCCCCTTTTAGCAAACCTCCCATTTGCATAACAAATCTTGAAGCTATAGTATTTGAGATGCACATGACTTATTCATGACTGTCAGATTTAACAGGATCAGATGATCCCATCCCTATATAGTGAACTAAAATGTATGACTCACAGTACAACCATAACTAATCCACAACAAGCATGACCTTGGTCTTTCCTATCTGGAAAAGTCAAGTAAGGCAGATATTCATAGAATAAGCACAGACCGATTAAGCAAATAGCATATAATTAAAATAATTACACTTCCCTCACTACATAGATAAATACTAAATAATGCTAGCATGTGTTATCTCAACAATTTTTGAATGTTAGTTAAAAAATTCTAAAGTGCATTTGTATTCTCACCATTTGAAACACAGTGCATTCTGTCAGTGAAGATAACATCATTTTAATTCCTGTCAGTGGATCTCCAATGTTTATTTGTCAGTACTCCACATCAAGTCAGCATGGAAAGGCAGAATGGTGAAAACTTATCAGAAACAACAATGAACTAAACATGTTTCATAAGATACACACAACACATACACAAAAAAATATTAACACTGAGGCTGGTAATCTAAACAATGAGCAAAAAGTTAAATTGTTACTAAACAAATATGCAGATAGGAATGGTCCTCATTTTATGAGTTTAAGGTGCAATTTTCTATCAGACATGTACAGACATGTGCATAATGCGTGTATGAGGGGTCTGCATGTGTAAGTCGTGGTGTATTTGTGTGTGTGTGTGTGTGTGTGTGTGTGTGTGTGTGTGTGTGTGTGTGTGTGTGTGTGTGTGTGTGTGTGTGTGTGTGTGTGTGTGTGTGTGTGTGTGTGTGTGTGTGTGTGTGTGTGTGTGCAGACTCATTTTCTTGCCTTGTCTGTAGCGTGGATGTTAGGTCTGCTCTTCTGTATCAGGGTGTATGACAAAAAACAGCAAATATTATCTAAAACCCAATGAAGGATACATCAGTAGCAAACATCCACCCTATTAGAAGAAAGCAAAGTGTAGTAATCCTTTCAAAAGAGAGCTGCCAGTCAGCTATAAAAACTCCATTCATTATGGGTTGGCATGTGCCTACACAAACACACACACACACACACACACACACACACACACACACACACACACACACACATACACATATATATATATTTATATACACACACAGACACACATATATGTATATATACATACACACACAAACATATATCTATCTATATCTATATCTATATCCCTCTCTCTCTCTCTCTCTCTCTCTATATATATATATATATATATATATAAATTTCTTGGAAATGTTTGAAGGAAGATTATGTGAATGTGTAATTGCCTACCATTTAACAACACTAGTAGCACTGAGGACAATACTGTCAGTTCACCAGATGAATACATGCAAACTGTAACAGGAAAATAATGAAAAGAAACCACAGAATAGTCAGTTTCTATATTTACGTAATACACATAAGGAGAAGTCACATGCTCAATAAAACTGAAAATAGCTAACAAACAAATAAATCCAAAAAATGGCATGAGGAACCAAATAGAAGAATCCACAAATCCAGCAAATAGCGTACAAAACTTTTAATGACCGCTTTCATCACACGACTTCATCAGAATACACTCCATCAAAAAATCAGTGCTTTAAATACATACTGAATTACCAATCAACACAGTTAAAAACAATCAATTAATATAAAATGTAAAGTCCCAGTGTTCGTGGTTCAAAAAAGAAAGACAAATCACTGTGTTTATCAATAACCAACTTACGATATTTTAAAAAACACTTGACATTAATTGTTTCATACAGACCGGGAGGTTTATCTGAAGATAATCTAATCTGCCAAAGTGTCTCCCTTTGTTCTAAATAATTTTTAAAATCTCCCACCCTCATGTCTGGTTTACATACCTCTAAAACAGAGAAAACAAATTTCTTAAAACTAAAACAAACAACAGAGTGTTTGTATAATGCATTGTTCTGATCTTCACTTCTAATACTGTATAGATGTTCCTTAATACGTGTCGCTAAACTTCTAGTGGTCATTCCCACGTAAAAGTTGGACAAGCAGTGCACATAGCAATGTACACCACACCATGGGTATTGCAAGTAACAAACCCAGGAACCTCAAATGTTCTATCTGTAGTAGCAACGGAAATGCAGGATCCTGATGAAATATATCTACAAATCCTGCATCCGTGACAACAGAACATACCTTTCTTCTTGATCATGAATTGATCTTTGTTAAAGCTGTTTTGTTCAAGCAACTTTTTAATATTGTAATTGTTGCGAAATACAAAATGTGGTTTGTTTCCTACTACCTTGACGATGTCAGAATTCCCTTGGATAACCCTCCAGTTCTTTTCAAGCGTAGATCTAATACGATTAGTGTCTCCACTCATTTCTAATGAACACACCATATCAAAGTTAGTAGAATCTCGTCCAGAATTGTGATCAACAATAATATTAGTAGAATTGTTGAGAATGGCTGGATAATGGGTTAAATGCTTATTAAAAATTTCATTACCACTGTCAATTAATAAAAACTCATCATACCCTCTCTGTAAAAACAGTGAAGCAATAAAAAGAAATTCCTGAACTAAATCCTGTTCTTTACTGGTCATGCGGCTGGCTCTAATATACTAGCCTCTAGGTATGTTCTTAATGATGTGTTTCGGATGGCCACTTCGATAATGCAAGTATCCATTTGTAAAGGTGTGCTTTCTAGAAATCTTACTGTGAAACCTGTTGTCATTAAAGTCCCACCAAAAACAAATGTCTAAAAAGTTAACTACCAAACCACTATCACCTTTAGTAAATTTTAAATAGCCAGATAAGGAATTAACATCTAATGCAAAATCTTCAACAGTGTTGTCATTGCCTTCTATGATAAAGACTAAATCGTCAATGAACCTACAGTAAAACTCAATATGAAATTTTTTCTTAAGGATAGAAATACGCTCAAGTTCCCACCAAGCCATGACTACATTAGCATATGCAGAGGCAGCCGGGGAACCCATTGCTACACCTCTTATTTGTTTGTAGTATTTGTTGAATAAAAAGTAATTGTTTTCTAAAACAATTTCTAACAATTTACAAATTGTAGATATGGCACTGTTCGAGAAAAGTTTCGTTTCGAACAAATAGCTGCGAACAGCCTCTACACCTTCATCGTGGGGAATACAGGTGTACAATGAAACAACATCTAAGGTAAAAATTATGTGTCTTTTGGGATCAAAAATTCCACTTTCATAAAAAATCCTCAACTTCTCTAAAAAATGCCAGGAATCTCTAACGTAAGATGAATCGTTGTTCAAAAGGGGCCCCAAAATAGCATCTAACACTAATGAAATTCCCTCAGTGATGGAATGCGGCGAGGAAACTATTGGTCTGAAAGGAGGATTAACCAGATGTTTGTGTGTTTTAGGGATCCCGAAAATCACCCCTCAATAACTTTAGGGAAATGTACAAGGATTAAATGGGTGAAAAATGATAGGAGTTATAAAGGCTACTGAGACTCGGGTTATGTGCATGGCTTGCACCAGTGCAAGACCATACGTATTCTGTCCTTTGGTCACATCTGTGGCACAGTACTATATCAGTTAGTCCAACTTTGCATCCCTTGAGTCTTTTGTTCATTTCCAGCTGTGGATGCCCGCTGCACAGATGCTTCATGTCCTTCCTATGAATGAATGATTTTTACTAGGGTATCTGTTTGCCTTCAAAATCCCAAGAGATGCTGTATGGTGGTGCACTTTCACTCCATGCATCTCATTACCTCATTATGGGGATTATTCCTCACTTTGAGTCATAAACATAGTATGTTTCCTGCTGTACCACAATGAAAGTGTTTGACACACATTTGTTGTTAGAAATTTAATAACTAATCATGATACATAATACTAAGCAATACTGAGTCATATAAGTTCATTAAAATAACTCTTTTTAACTATGAAGAAACATTTAGAAATGAAGGGTTGAAACATATAATCACCTATACTGACCATGGCTACTTATACAGTGTGAATGGATGCATATTTCCTGTGATACACACACACATCACATCCAGAATAGGCTCTTATGCCTTTTGTCTGTTTCATCTAGGAATATCTTCATTCTCCTGTGCAGTTCTGAATAGCACGAGGGATGTATTGAAAAAATAAAATATGTATTTTCCATAAATTGTAATGTAAATATTTTGCATATACAATCACATTGATTTATTTTAATGTGTAAGACTTGTCAAAATTAATCAGTATACTAGGTGGAAAGAAACTCAAAAATATACATAAAATGTACAGCATAGTGCCTTAACCCTTCTATTGGTGATTACCTACTTGAGACCATCCACCTATATTCATTCTTGTCCTTCTGGCCAGGTTATAATTGAAAATGATCTGAGATAGATTAGTGCACATGCTCAATTAACAAGGAATACATTAAATTAATTAGCATGATATTAAATTAAAACGACGTGCTTATAAATGAATGAAAAGGCTTCAGGGTATGCAGTTTTGCATGTTACCATTTCCTAAACTGATACCAAACAGCTACTAACACTATTTACTCAGGCATGCATTACGACAGACCTCGTCATTTGGTCAAAGGAGTTCATTTAAATGTTCCTGAAAATATGTATTTGAGTTTATAACAGTAGTTTCAGACTGCATTCTCAAAAGATAGTTCAGTGTCTTAAATTATTTGAAAAGAGACTGGTTTAAAAGTTCATGGCCCCATCACTATTAAATATTCTGCAAGGCACCTCTCTTAACAACTATAATATAGCCTGCTTCATGCCGAAAGACTGCTACTACACCCGTACTTCCAAACTTGTAATTTGTGCTCATCAGATACTCAACATAATTCACATTTTATACAACATTTGCAAATGTAGCATAAATCTATAATCTTGATCCAGCACATTTGTTGAGAAATTGCATGAATCGTGAGGACACTAGGGCATTATACAGGAAAAATGATTAAGTACAAATGAATGCAGCCATCTTATGCTGAGTGCAATGTGAAGATAATCTCATCAGTGCAGCAAAGTGAGGTTTTCACCTTTGTGAGCTTTACAAGGAAACTCATTAGACAGAGGTTCATATCGGAGAGGAAATATTCCAGTCAACTTCCATTTACACTACCATTGACAAATACTCTTATAATGCTCTCCCACTGCATAATCTGCTATTTTAATTAAATTATCTATTATTTATTGCTACTGTTATTGAGTTAAATATGCTAGAAATATAAATGCTCATTCTCAGATATGACCTAGAAGAATAAACAAAATAGAAAGATACACAATTTAAATATGAGCACTGCTACATAGTTTGATCACATTTACTGTTCTGCTGCCATGTATTTGTTTCCTCACAATGACATTTATCTGTTCTCTGAGGGCATAGGAATACTTTTAAGGCTTTATATTTATTAAAGGCATACTGACTGAATATTGTAAATTCTGTTTCTTTCAATCAGACTGATTTAAAATCTTATGGTGAAAAATGAAAGAGTTTAAAAATGATCAAAAACAGAAAGCTGCGTCTGCTACATTTGAAGAATACATTTATCATGACAAAATGCTGTACATTTAACAGAGGAAAAAATACATGATTGAGGGCTTCAGGTAGAAAGGTAAATATTGTGTTTATAGGCATGTAGAAAGAAAAAAATATTTGTTTATATGTATGTATATATGACGTGTGTGTGTGTGTGTGTGTGTGTGTGTGTGTGTGTGTGTGTGTGTGTGTGTATATATATATATATATATATGTATATATATATATATATATATATATATATATATATATATATATATATATATATATATATATATATATATATATATATATATATATATATATATATGTATATATATATAGAGAGAGAGAGAGAGATCTACTTCAGTAGATTAAACTTTTACAAGTTCGAACCACATATGGCTGAGACCATATGTTCGAACTCGTAAAAGTTCAAACACTGAAATCAAACAAATAAAACAAAAAAAAATCACAAAACTGAACGTCTATAGCAGGGGGGGGCTATGCCCCCCCTGGACCCTCCACACCCGCTTACTTAAATATACCAACGCCAATATCGCACTACATTGCGGAAATGAGAAATCTTCCCTTTCTGCTCTGTACGGAGATCTCCATTCAGTCAGATCAAACTTTTACAGGTTCGAACATATGGTTTCGTCCATATGTGGTTCAAACTTGTAAACTTTCGATCGACTGAAGGGGACCCATATATATATATATATATATATATATATATATATATATATATATATGTATATATATATATATATATATGTATATATATATATATATATATATATATATATATATATGGTTCTACCTGACATAATCGAAACCACACAACACCGACAACCACATCACCGACACCACATATTCGACAGTCCATAAACACGAAACCACACATAACCGACAACCAAATAACCGACGGTACACAAACACGAAACCCCATACAAAACAAAACACATCCCCATTCCACAAACCACACACAACACAAGCACACCAAAATCCTTACAAGCCCACACTAAACCTTACCCTAAGCCTAAGGTCCGTCACTATCGCACACTTACCTACCCGCCTCCCTAACCCTAACTCCTAACTCACTTAACCCGCCTCCCTATCGCCTTCCCTAACCCTAACTCACTTAACCCACCCCTATCGCCTCCCTAACCCTAACTCACTTAACCCACCCTATCGCCTCCCTAACCCTAACTCACTTAACCCACCCCTATCCCCCTGACCACTCCACACTTACCTGCCTGACCTTAACGTCCGTCACTACCGATACTCACACAGCCTTTTCCATGTCGGCATCCTCGGCGTTGGTGTTGTCATCCGTCGTGGTCGGTCTTCTGCATTGTCGATGTTCTGCAACCCGCGATTCGCGTCGGTCTTCGCTATCTTCTTCTATATATATATATATATATATATATATATATCAGCTATATATATATATATATATATATATATATAAATATATATATATATATATATATATATATATAGTATATATACATATTATATATTTAGATATATGTATGATGGTGTGGGTCTGCATATGTGTGTGTGATTGCATGTTAGTAAAATGTAAATTTAAAACATCAAAAGACAACTGATCAACCACAATTCGTCGAACAGCTACATACTGAAAATTAAAAAGAAATGTTTTTGGAGGGTGGAGGCAGTCC
>NC_056735.1:1951948557-1951968557 GCF_019279795.1 Protopterus annectens
CTGTTTAAGCGTAGGGCAGCAACGCACAAATGGGATCGGGGGGGGGATAAGAAAAAAAAAAAACTAAAATAAGCATTCTAACCAAAATCACTATTCAGAAATTATACTCAATGGCATGCAGAAGATAACATGACCAGTGAATAGTGGTTGCTAAGGGGGAGTCTTAATGTGGGACATGCAACTATGCATTAGCAGGCAATCCTATGCAAATGAGGGGAATAATAGTGAATCCCAAATTTCCCCTGCATGCTAGGCAGCTCCCAACAGTGTAAGAGCAGGAATAACTTGGTGCAAGCCTAGGAGTTAGGTGACATCATAAGGGGTGTGTCAGGCATACTGTAAGCGGATTGAAGCCCTGTGGCTCGGGTTTGCTCCTAGCTTAGCACAGCTAAGCAAGGGGGTGTGTCTGAGGCTGCCTAGCACTCATTACATTGCCTAAGCAGGTGTACGTGCTGCGCACTGGGTTTTAAAGGAAAAAAAAAAGTAAACCAGGAAATAGCAGCTCTGTGCACATTTGAGCACTGTGTTTGTGTGGCGTGCCCCCTGGGCTTAAACAGGAAGGCAATGGGAAGGGAAAACAGCAGCAGGAAGGTAATCTAGGAGAACTAACATTGCTGGCAGGTGAAATGTATCAGAATCAGCCAATTACACAGACAGCAGACCAGCCCAGCCCAGAACACTACTATAAACTATGCAAACACCTTTCCCTCTTGTTTTTCCCATACTCTACACCACCGGTGTATACAAGCGGGGAGCTTTTAACAAAAAAAACAACAAAATTATAGGGGCTGCAGCAGCTATCATGCCACATGAGGAAGAGGCTGAGGGTGGTAAGGATGGGAATGCTGTCGACCAACCCACAGTAAGAAGACGGAGAAGAGTGAACAGACCCAGTATAACCTACCAGTGGCTACATGAGCTGGAGATAGTGGAGCACTATAGGGTGGGCAGGGAACTCCTACAGCAAATTGTTGAGCTTTGCCCACCACGCCTGACACACAGAACTAAAAGAAGGGAACCCATCCCAGTGAATACCAAGGTATGTGTAGGCCTATGAATACTAGTCACAAGTACCTCCCTAAAGCCCAACTGGGGATATCATGGGGATCTCACAGGCGTCAGCATCCAGAGTATTCCACCAGTTCCTGGATGCCATGTCAGCACATGCCATTGAGCACGTATATTTCCTCAACATCCGTGAGGTGTTGGCCAGCAATATGCATCTCTTCCACCAAATAACAGAATACCCTGAAGTAGTGGGTGCTATAGACTGCACACACATATGCATCAAAGCACCACCCGGAGATTTGGGTAGGGTCTACATCAACCGCAAGGGCTTCCCCACCATCAACTGCCAGATCATGTGCGATGCCCAGGGCATTATAATGAATGTGTGTGCTGGCTGCCCTAAAAGCTATCACAATTCCCAAATCTGGCATCTGACGCAGCTGTACCAGAGATTTGCCAATGGGGACATCCCTTACAGTCACCTAGTGGGAGATGCTGGTTGCTCACTGGAGCTGTGGCTGATGACACCCATCAGAAATGCACACACACCCAAACAAGAATGCCATAATGAGGCACACGCAAAGACCAGACTTATAATAGAGTGTGTGTTTGGGATGCTCAAGTCACAGTTCCAGTGGATGGACACATCCAGTGGTGCCTTGCAGTACTCGCCAGCTACATGTACTCAAATTGTCATCATATGTGGCATGCTACACAATATGATCCTGCGGAAACATCTGCAGCAGAAACAGCATGGGGGAGGGCCACACAGCCCCCCACCAGTGACAAGGCCTGTACAGGCACAGAGTGACTTAGAGGAGGAACAACCTGATCCTGCCCCATTAGGAAGATGGAGGAGTGCCCAGTATGCCCTGGCCTTGGCAAAGAGGCAACGCATAGCACATACACTGACACAGTAGGGACCCAGGGAAAAATACATATCTCTGACTCGCACATACAGCAAAAGGGATGCCAAACATGACACTACCTGTGCTCAACCATGTATAGGGAGTGTACTATGTGCATACGACATAGCAGCCCTCCAGCGTCATCCTCAATACTGGCACACCCACAAGGTAAGTCACTCAGCCTACCTATTGCCGAATGGAGTAGAATGTGTTGTTACCTGTATCTATGGTATGGATGTGAGCATGCAAGAGAATTGGGTGGCTGAGTGGTATGCCAGCAGACAGTAGAAACCTATAGTGGCACCATGAGATCTGTAACAAATACTGGTGTCACTATAGTAGCCAGTACTACATATGGCAACACAACCCACTGCAGGAAATGTGCTGGGCCACGTGTGTCCATATGACTCACACATGCCAGTCAAGGAGGTTCACATACCCAACAACAGTTTCAGCCAGCAGGACAGGTGTAGACAAACACAAACAAATGCTGTGCTATGGCCTCTGAATGATGCCTATGGGTAACCTTCTCCCCTCCAGGTCTACACAGATAGACTACAGCAGGTCAGGCAGTGGGATGTTAGTTCTGAAGGGTAGGAAGGCAGAAACTGATATTTAGGTCATCCAAAGCTAAGACCTGTAGTACACTGATATGCTTCTAGTCAGCATGACAGGTTAGAATAAAGAATGAAATTGAGTACCTGACATACCAGTACAGTCATAGGAAATGTGTACAAGTGTCATGTGTGCCACACCATCCTATGTAGATATGTAGAAAAAGTCAGGTGTGCCCCACCAATCCTATGTAGAAATTTAGTAACAGTCAGGTGTGCCCCACCAATCCTATGTAGAAATGCAGCAACAGTCAGGTGTGCCCCCCAATCCTGTGTAAAAATGTATAAACAGTCAGGTGTGCCCCCCAATCCTGTGAAGAAATGTTGAAATAATTAGGTGTGCCCCCCCAATCCTGTGTAGAAATGTAAAAACAGTCAGGTGTGCCCCCTCCCAACCACTGTGTAGAAGTGTAGAAACATACAGGTCTGCCCCTCCCCCAATCCTGCGTAGAAATGTAGTAATAGTCAGGTGTGCCCCCCTCCCCCAATCCTGTGTAGAAATGTAGAAACTATAAGGTGTGCTCCCCCCAACTCTACTTAGAAATGTAGTAACAGTCAGGTATGCCCCCCAAACCTATTTAGAAATGTAGTAATGGTCTGGTGTGCCCCCCCCAATCCGATGTACACATGCTGTAACAGTCAGGTGTGCTCCCCACAACCCTATGTAGAAATGTAGTAACATGTATGTGTAGGTATAATACCAGTGGAGCACAGATGTCCAGTGTTGACCAAGGTAGCAGGATAGGTTGCAGAATTTGCACAATATGCAGGTATGTGTGTGTTAGGGTGGTGTGTATTTCATATTGTGTGACAGTGGTCAGTATGCATGCATGTTGAGGTAAGACCTGGTGGCCATTGCCCACTACTACTGATGACAGGGACAAGACCTCACAACTGCAGTGCCAAAGATAAATCCCACCAGTATAACACATGCTAGCAGTAAGCCATTGTAAATGTATGGTGGTAATATGTGTCACCATCTGAAAGACTGACATGGCATGGCTGTTGGGCTAGATATACAAGCAGTACACAGGGGAAAGTACCCCAGGCATACAGTATATATTGTGTCACTGTGAAATGGAAACACCCTTGGAATTGTACATACAGGTATGCATCACATTATCTGGTCCTGTAGTAGGGGATTCTGGTGTTGTCTGCCCGAACACTTGCAGATCACAAAGGAGTTAGGACCAATGTATTGGGAAATAGCTGATGTACCTGCACATGCCAGCATAACTGGAATGCCCCATGCATATATGTGCGTCAGATGCAAGTAGTGTCCATAGCACACGTGCACCCAGCTCACACAAACACCACCCACAGGTACCTTTCTGGTTGTACCTCTGCTATGTGGAATGGGTACAATATGACCCCACCTGTATAAGGCAATAGCAAAAGAATGCAGCATGCAGTGCAGGTGTCCCATGCAGGTGTGTCCCTATCCGTAGGTAGCACCCTGCCAGCATCCATAACACCTGATCAAGACTGATAGAAGATATTGGCATGAACACCTAGCAAACCAACCCTGTCACCCCAGGGGAATATACTGTATGGCGGTCTGAGACTGTAGGACTGACAGAATGCAATGACCTGCCACATCTGGCCCGCATCAACACCTAATGGCCCACATGCCTCTGCCAAAGGCCTGTGTCTCACACATACTGCCAATGCATGTTATGCCATGGACATCCAAATAACAACATAACACACTCCACATAAGCCATATGCAAGGCCATGTGGACAAACCACAGTAACATGTCCACCATGTCCCACTGCATGAACTGTGGACCAACACCAACACACAGTTGTGATGGAGTGATAACCTTAGGGAAAGTATCAGAGAATGTAGGCATAATGTATGGAAGAGGATAGAATAACAGGGGGGGTTAGAGCATGGGCAGAATGTAATGTGCAAGGTCTGACACAAAGCTGTGTGTGCACACTATCCCTGGCTGCAAACACATAAATGGGTGGCTACATACCTGCCTGTATACCACAATAGGGGTAATGTCCTGACTCATGGCCCTGCCTCTGGGTAACCTGAGGGAATCTGTACAGCTGTGAGGTATTGCCACAGCAAGATAAGGCCATACTGTCATGTCGATGGATGTACAAGTATGGGATCCTCTGCCAGCACTGCACCAAGGTGCTGAACCAGATACACAGACCCAACAACAAGTGTCTGCAGCTCTCCTTTTCAGAATGGCATAACTTACCATGAATATGTAGGCATCTGCCCTCAATACCGGACATAGCTGCAGCCACCCCTGTCTCCAAGACATCACTGTGAGCAAGAATGTCCACCTAACAGTACATGAGAACAGAAAGCATCACAGTGTATAACAGTACACATGTCTGAATATCTCTGCTAACACCAGTACCATGTAGCAGAAGCAGCACAGTCACAGTCACATACAAAACACACTATCCCTTGCCCAGTGTAGCCCATATTGCCAACTGATCTACAGATAACCTGCAGAAACAGTTTGCTACCTGTAGGTGTAGAACACAATGGTCTGCACTGGAGTAGAAACTATCTGGAATCAATCCACACATTCAATACAGAAGGGCATACTTGGCATGCTTGCACACTTAGAGAAATGAAGGCAATGTCAGACAACAACATACTGAAAGGTCATACTGGGCTTGTTCACACACTTAAACAAATGAAGCCCATGTATGCAAACAACAGTGGACCATACAAATCTGGCAGTTGCAGATGTTAGTGCATACACTCCTCAGTATGCACCAGTCATGCTTTGCACACACAGTGGATAGGAATACAGACATATATCCAAGGTCAACACACTATAATAAGCCAAACATAAACTTACATAGATGTGTGGAAGAGAATGACTGTGACAAGAGCCATCCATTATGAGACCTGTCCCACCCAGCAGACAGCCAAATGGCTACAACCACATGAGGTGTAAATGTCACTCACTGTAGGCATTAGCCACTGGTATCCATCAACATTACTGTACTAGGAAGTAGTCATCTAGCAGCTGTATACATGTACCTGTGGAATATAACCCTGCGTGTGCCCACATGTGGTGTGTCAGCCTCTAGATGAATGGGTTATGGCCCGTGCACACACACTGCCCTCCCCATAGCCCCATTATGACAAGCCTGCTGAGGTCATCCACTTTGAAATACACCTTTGGGGAAAAACATAGCCCAGCAATTTCTGTGGCATGCCCTATAAATGTGTACTGCTGTAGTGTGATAAACTAGTTAGGTAAGAGTTCTAATCCCAGACATGGTGACTGTGTGTGTGTGCATGTGTGTGTGTCCCTGTCTGTGTAGAGAGCAATGCTTTTTTAGGCTAGTCACACCCACTACAATTCAAATGCCCTACTTTGGCAATCCTGCTGATGTCATTCACTGTGAAATACAACTTTGGGGAAGAAGTACTCCAGTAATCTCCATGGCGTGTCCTATAATTGCATAGTGCTGTAGTGTAATAAAGTAGTTAGGTAGGAGGTCTAATCACAGACATGGCAGGTGTGTGTGTGTGTGTGTGTGTGTGTGTGTGTGTGTGTGTGTGTGTGTGTGTGTGTGTGTGTGTGTCTGTGTTTGCCATTCGTATCCTGTGTGGAGGTGGCTGTGAATGTGTAACAACTGGACTCATTGTGGAGCGGGATTTGCAAATTTCTTATATGGTGGCCATAGTATATGTCACAATGTCCACCATACAGGGATTACAGATGTGAAATAGCTGAGAGGCTGGGGTGCAAATCAATACCCCATGTGACATCAAGGCCAGGTGAACAAAGTTAGCAACCCTTGTATTACCCAGAGAACACTCTCAACCCATGTCTCATGCACACACACACTTGCCAAGACAACAACCGCTATGTTGGTAGTACCCTGCATATTGCCCACTGATAGTAACCATGGTGTGATTGCAGTGGGCTACAGAGAGCATGGCACCCTCTCCATGAGTCCAATAGGCATGTACATGCAGACAGTGCACCTTCCCTTTGTTCACCACTGAACACCTGCAACAACTGTGGTGCCATCAAATGTGACCCACAAATGACATACCATGCCTGAAACCCATGCCCTGTATGGACAGATGCCACTGACACCAGAGAATACCTGTATCATGCTATCAATGTAGGTGCAGGGTCAACCTGCTGTCCATTAACAGTTCCCGCCACATGAGGCCAGGACTGGCACATCTGATGATAATCTGTGTACACAACATGGGCCAGACATCCCAGGTACAGTTCTACATGTCACTGTACAGGCATGCAGGATGTGTGCACATCCCAGACACCATCCATGTCATGGACTAAGGAACACATACATGGCAAGCAATGCACAGCAATGGATGCACACAATAGTTACCCAGGTGACTGGATGGTGAATAAAATACCAGCCTATGTGGTCAAATCCAGACACTACACCCCTGAGCTACACTGCAGACCATTGTCATGTGGCCTGATGCCAAGGTATATCCATCACCTAGCCTTGTATAGGCATCTGGCACAGTCGACCACTACACACCCGTGAAGCAATGTCAGTACTTGTACCCTGTGTCTGTGTGTGTGGTGTATGATGCCTTTGACCACATTCACACTCACTACAACCCCCACTGGCATACTGAAGCATGCTGTCTGATGTCAGACACTGCCACATACTCTTTGCCCATATAACCTCCATGTAACCTTTGTGGTGCATGTAATATCTGCACAGTTCTGTGTTGTGGCAATCTAACTAGTGATTTGTTCTATTCCTGACCTTGCCAAGTGTGTCAATGTGTGTGGGTCCCTGAGAGAGTGTGTCTGTGTTGATGCTGACATCTGTTCATGCAGACAGGCACATGTACTACACCTACTGTATAGCTACCATATCACTGTTGTGGATGCCACTCACCATCACATATACATTTGGAGGGCTCGTCAACATGTAACCTATGTGGCACATCCAATAACTGCATAGACATGTGCTAGCAATACATAGTCAGTCAGGGGGTTGATACCCTGTACTGGTAGGTGTGTGACACAAACATGCTTAAGTTTTACTCTCCCACCCCTCCCTGACTTATCTTTGCCTCTGTCTTCCTCTCTCACTCCCTCTTTGGTGGATGTGGACACTTACACCTGCTTTGCTTAGGCAGTAACATGTGTATTGCAAGTAATGCTCATGATCAGCTGATGGCCTCAGCAGAAATTGCAGCCCTCCTCTACCTGATTGTATGTGGAAGAGCTGTGGTAACTTTCCCATAGCCAATTGCATGGAAACACACTCCAATATCTAGGAACATTATGCTGGTGTTGAGCCTTTTCATTCATTGTGAGCTGGAACTAGATCTGTTGTTTGGCAAACAGCATCAAAGATGGATTGGGGATTTACCTCTAACAACATACACTGTGGAAACAGGCCAACACACAGGAGGGGGATGTGCCTGACTTAACTACAGACTGTAAGTGCTGCTATACTGCATTTGGAGTAATGTTGGTTTAACAGGGTGTATGTGGATATGGCTGTCCTATATGTTTTAATACCTGTCACGTCAGTGTTATGTTTATGAGGAAACCCCCATCTGTACGGGCATCTGCAGACGGGGCAGGGTGTGGTGCCTTTTGTTTCTTGTGTTACCCAAATAGCACCTATCTGTGAACTGCAGAAGGTAGTGTGAGGATTGCAGTCAGTAGATGGTGACAGCTGTGAGAGTTACTGACTGCATATCCCGCATAGGCTATATGTTGCAACAAACCCTGTTACAACAGTAAATGGATGAGGTTATCACAGCAACATGTCAATAATGGCCCTGTGTTTGTGCCTCCAGCCACAACTCTGTCATCCTTTGTACATATGTCATGCAGTAAGAGGTGCATATGTTCTGTACACCATATTTACTAACATCATATCTGATAACAAGCCAGTGAGATATCAAACTGCTATACATGTTATGTATAGTAGAGGTTATATTTGAGGACATAACCTAGGCATTCTGTAGTTGTGTGTACAGTACTGAGGTCTGTGTACTTATGGTGATTGTTAACAGTTTGTGTATTGTGAATATGTACCTTGGCCTGTGTACAGACTGTGGAAGATGTTATTGTCCTTGGTCCTGTTTTATCTGTTACATGCTGCTCCACTGTATGTTACCCTATTGCCTTACGTGATTGCAGGGCCAAACACACACATATCCCATAGCACAGACAGGTATTAGACCACACTGTATAGAGGCCCAGTATATGTAGGGTTAGTGTGTGAGTGGCACATATGAGGATGGTGTTAATCAGTCCATATACTGTAATATTATGGTAGCTTACCATATGTCACTGTGGCTGTGTTCACAGTGGTTGTGGTTATGCATTTTTACACATGTGTCTGTTACTCTTGTTACTCTGTGCTGAGACATGCCTGTAGAGCCTGTTATATATGCAGGTACATGTATATTCCCCCATAGGAAATGTAGGAAAGTGTTGAGGCAGTCTGCCTGTAGCCTGCACAGTGCTTTGTTACATGCCTAGCAGCTTAGTGTACTTACCAAGTGAGATGTCATTTCCCGATACTTGCCAGATGTACTGTTGCCGGGCCACCATAAAAGTCATGTATGTCAGACAAAGCTGTGGGATGCTGTACAGATGTATGTCACTAACTAGTGGGTAGTATGTGGCCATGGCACCTTTGTACCAGCGGTTATTATACGTCAGGACAGACAGGGGTGTGTAAATGCATAACCTATGGAGGCAAATGTATACCATTATTTACGTGATATACCCATCTACATGGCTGTTAGCATCCACATTGTCAGGCTTGGTCCACATGTCTTGCACTAAGGGGTTCTGTGTTTACCTCTGGTCTGACCAGAGTGTGTCAGAGTGTCCACATATATTGGACATATCTCTGCTGTAGTCCACAGGAGCATTACAGTGCTAGCAGTGGTATTGCTAGCACTGTAATGCTAGCAGTGGTACTGTACTATGATGTCCATGGCACACATGTTAAAAGCAGATGTGACCTCCCACATACACAACATCTGTGAAGACAGTCTCTATTACAGTGGCAATAGTTTACAAATATAGCTGCAATACATACCTGACATCCCCTTGCACTAAGCGGTTGGGACTATTGGGGCTGAAGTAGGGCTCCACTCCATGTTCAGGACATATGGTGAGCATATATGTATATGTAATTATGCATATATCTATATAAATATATACACATATACATATCGACATACATAGCTGGATATGTATATGTACATATATATACATATAAACACTCAGATATATACATATACAGAGCAATATATGTCTACATATATCCGTATGGGTATCTACATATATATTGACAGTAATAGGTATATCAGAATAGATATGTATGCACATATAGTTATTTATATATATATATATATATATATATATATATATATATATATATATATATATATATATATATATATATATATACATATATATATACACATATGTGTGTGTGTGTGTGTGTGTGTGTGTGTGTGTGTGTGTACATATGAAGAGATGAACACATGGCCATATATATATGTTGCACTATACAGATGTGTATACAGACATATGTATGAGTATATATGTGTATGTACATGTAGACATATATCAACCTATTATATGCATATATCCATATTCCTGTCAAGTGTAAACCTCATGGTTGTGTATACCCTCCCAGATATATCTCACCATATGTATCTGCTATGTGTACATTATGATAAAACAACATATGTGATACAGCAGTCATATTAATAACATGTACTACACAATTGTGGAATTAAAGGCAATTGTTCATTACTACTCAATATGTATTTTGACAGCTGTATTGGTAAAACAACAGCTGTCTTCACAGTGATCATGGTGTAGTGGTTAAGTGTTGTGACTTTAGTGTACAAAGTCCTGGGTTCAAGACCTGCTAGGGGTGTTTATTTTGTTGCTGGGCAGAACAAGGGGTGTCAGATACAGAGTGGTTAAGGCAGTTTTGAGCAGCTTTAAGTGCATTTGTGTGGGTTTGCATGAAGCTAAGCGGTGCTAAGCTATGGGTAAACATACAGGTGCTTAGACAGTGTAGGCTTTGCTTAGTGCACAAATCAGCTTAGCTGTTATATTGCAGCAATGTTGATACTTGCTAAGCATGGCTTAGCCCTAGTAACAAGTTCATACCAACCAGCCTGATAACATAGCAGTGTAATGATATCTGTAATAAGTGTATGTAATGCCATGTACAATACATGCGCCTATGTGCTGTCATTACAGTAGCAAGGAGGACACAGATGTATATGAGGCCTGTACAGCACTGTTATCTGTGTGACTGTGTTACATACAAGGGTAGTAGTCCAGGGTACATGCTGTCACTCTGGTATGTAGTGTATCATGGCAGTACTACTGTTGACAGTGCTTACCTAGGCAACAGCAGAGTGCTAAATGTAGTACTGACAACAGGCAAACCTGCAGGCATAGCTGGACTCTGAGCCCTACCTGTTGTACCCCTGGTGTGTGAGCTGTGTCACAGTATATACCCCTTACTGGGTACTGATCTGACATGTGGAATGTAACTGTAGACTACCATCTGTACAGCACATGTTAATGAGGGCTACTCATATGTTATTATGGCATACATATTGTTGTCAAACTTCTATCTGTCAACACACTCATCATACGGCATAGCTACTTGCCATGCTGATGACTGTCAGTCATGTGCAGATGGCAAGTATCCATCTGGGATATGCACAGGCAACCTGAGCTTGTTGACACTGACATGTCTGCCCAGCTGTGTAAGAACTGACACATATAGAGGATGTCACCCTGTACGCACCACATGCCATGGGTACCTTCACTACACTACCACAGTCAGCAGAACATGCTTGGGTAAAGGTCTCCAACACAAACACTAACCATGTGTTATAATGCATGTTGCATACATTTCATCTTGACCACCTCAGTGGCTATGTGCAGGAGGCACCTGGAGGATTGGCTAATGCATGTCATTCTTACCCGGAGGGTCACCACAGTACTGTCTGTTGATAGTTTGCCTGCTGCCACCCGGCAGGTGGCAGGATACCACTCTACATACCACCCCTATACAACCCATCTCTCCTTGGACAATAGCTAGGTACCCAGCTATGACCACCTGCAGCGATGCACCCCTGTACTGACACATGTGTACGTGTGCATGACTGAGTATAGCAGTGTCTGTGTGCTAGCACACCTGTACTTGGAAATTCCATGAGGGCCTTCACAACAAATGTAACACCCATTGCCATAGTCAGTTGTGGCTGCTGCTGTATGGGACATTACATGTACCCTGTTAAGCTCGTCCCCATACTGGCTACATGAGCCTTACAGTACCAGCACAACAGTGTTGTACAAATGGGTTGATAGTCATGGGATACCCATTATGTTTTGGCATGTGTGTGTATGTGTGTATGTCCATATATCTGTGAGGTACAGCACTCCGAGGCTACATACTCCTATTACAATACCCACTGCCACACAGTAGTACAGATAGTGTTGTTGCTGCCAATAGGTGAGGCATGACAATGCAACACCCTACTATGCATATGGCATGTGCATTAGATGCATATCCCTGTAGTACCACTGTTGGGGTATATTATGGGTTGTATCACAGTTGCGGCCAGTGTGTGTGATGGTGGGTATGTCAGAGTGTCATCATGGGTTTCAGGGAGTACGATATCCATTGGGGGATGTGGGTACTGTGTACACTGTCATTACACTAAGGTACACCCAGTATATTCCCATTTACCAAGTTATGGTTACCACTGTCACCATCAACCATATAGGCAACTGATACCACAATCCAGGCCAGTTATGCATGTGCTGTGTGCAGCCTACCTGTAACACATTGGACACATGGTCAAGTTAGTTAGCAATGATAGGCCCTGGTCTCTTGGATGTGTGTCTGCCTGTTATGTGTCTGTTAATGTGTATATAAAGGTATGTCACACTATGTATTGTTCATATACAACCATTACATCTCTCATTAGCATGCTGTACATGTCTGGGGATGTTCTGCATGTAACATATAACCTGGAACACACCTCACCCTAAACGCTGTGTGGTGTTTGCAATGTAAACCACACTCTTCAGTATCAGTACATAGCTAGGTAGGGGTCTAGTCCCATTGTTGCCAAGTAACAGTGTGCATGCATGTGGATGAATCTGCATCAGGTTGCAGGGTATACATGCCCCAGCAGGTCACCTGTCCATGTGCCACAGGCAATAACCGTTTTAGTAACCTGTGACATGCGTACAACTGTACCCCAGATATGTCACAGCCATGGTGTCACCAGAGTTCCATACCCCGTTGTGGATTATGACTGCAGACCATCCTCGTAATGACACATGTACACCTACAACACAAATGTATAACATTATAGGGACTGCAATCAACCAGTGTGTTACTAACAGCTATAATGCAACATTGCTGGATGGCTACACTACCTGACATATATGCATTACATTTCAATCCTTACAACTTATTACACTGCAGTACTGTGGGACACTGTAATACAGTCACCATGTGCATAAGAACCATATTAGCCTGTCCCTGCATTGATAGCATGGATGACAGGGATGTGGCACAGATATCATCCTATGCACAGAGTGTGATGGTGGTTTGCCAGAGGCTCAGGGTTGCCCTAGGTGTGTTTGCATAGTGTGTGGGTATGCATGCACACAGTTCTGCCATGTGGCTGCCCTACACAGGTGTTTATGGACAGCTGCAGACCATACCTGGCAGGGTGTGCAGTTCAATGCCTCCAGCCATGGACATGTGGACTGTACCTGCCAGGGGTTTCATGGGCATGTTCAGGTACAGGCCTCAATGTGTTACACTCACCTGCTGATGACAAATGTATGCTGGTGCCAGGTCCCTCCTGGGACTGTCCAGGACCATGTGCACGTGGCCTGCTGTGGTGTGGTGTGGACAGCACCCCCGCTGCACTGCCAGGGCTGGTACTGTCACTACGGGAGCCCCTTGGTGTCTTAGCACATTCACATTGACTGCCAGCTGTTGATGTTGCTGGCCTACATCCACATGGCCGTTGATGCACCCCTACCACTCATTCAAGCACAGACACACCATGGCCGATGAGGGCCATCATCTCACCATGCCATCTATTCATGAGCTCAGTATAAGCACCAATGGCACCAGACAGTTCACGGATGTTGTCATTTACAGATGTGAAAGCAGCCTTTTGCAGCCTCGGGTCCTGTCTAATGTAACATTCCTGCACTGCCATGACACGCTGAAACATGCACCGGCTGGTACCAGCCACGTCGTCTCTGCCAGGGACATAATGTCCAACGGCCCTACCATGAGCACCCTGGGACATCTGCCTATGTGTTGCTCTGCTGGACATCTAGCTATGCCTGCTGTGACCAGACACAGTAGGCATGGTTACCACACTTTCCTGTGCACTGCCACCAAATGGCAGCTGTCCCTCCGCTATGGCCACTGGTGGTGGGGTATGTATAGGCACTGTAACTGTGTGTGGGGTTGGGGTGGCTAAAAGGGGGATGTCAAATGATGGTGCAGTGTCAGCCCTTGACAACCCCACCTGTGCCTCAACAGTATTATCATCATCTTTGGTGTCTGTATGTACACCAACATCAGATTGCATGCAGAAGGGACCCTGACCCACCTCGCCACCTGTGGGGGAAAACAATAAACACACTTTAAAACCTGTACAACATTGCCTAACAGTACACACACACACACACACACACACACACACACACACACACACACACACACACACACACACACACACACGCACACCTCCATAATACCTACCTGTCCTTGACTTTACAGACAGTCCCATTTATATGTCCATGTGTACCCCCATCCTGAGTCACACTTGTGATCATACACACATTGATACCACTCATTAACATATCAGTCCTCTAAATGCCTACACAAGTGGTCACAACACAAGACCTGTTACTACATTACCTGCCTGACCTGTGTGTAGTGGTTTTAGATGGCCTCACTGCTGTCATTCGGTGTTCACCATGTGTATGGCCAGACATCATGAGCATAGCCCTTATATGTGTGGGCTATGATGTTCTATCCATAACACACAGGTGTGTCATGTGTATGTAATGCTCAGTACATGCCAGATATGCGGCTCAATCAGCCTATCATGTAACGACTGTAATATTTGGATACACTCCCTGGTGTTGACTAGTACTTCTCCAATGCATCTTTAGTGCTGCATACATGGGTTGCAGTTGACCTCTCTGCTGAATGTGATATTAAAGGTGTACCTGGTATCTACCTTCCCTCTCGATGCCTGTTCCTTGCTACAGACCATATTATACTATTAGCTATCCTGTGATTACACACACAAGTATTTCTGGTGTGTAATGTGGTAGTCCATGTACATGTTCTGCATATTCCCAGAGGAAGATACTGCTGCATGAACACCCCACAATCACACATATGCATACATGACCAGACACACACACACACACACACACACACACACACACATGCACACAAGCATCCTACATGCAGCAACCTCCCTCCACTTCACCAGGGTGACCCTACAGACAAACTAACTACCCACCAGGATGCACACACACACATACAGGTGAGGTTGCACAATGACAGTACACACAGTCCTCCTATTACCCCTCTGTCAACATGCATAATATATGGTACCCAACAGCATGCATTGCAGCTATAGTCAATCCATGCTAGCAACAGTATTCATGCGTGTGATGCATCTGCTGTGACACTAGGTGAAGCCCCCTCCCCTGGATACCACTGCACCCATGAACACGGTATTGCTGTGCACCTGTTCTGCACCCTGCCATGTACTGTGCACCACACCTCACAGGTGTACAGCCCATTGCTGAATGTATACAACTGTGTCGGTTATGACAGCTTTAATGCCCACAGCCCTTATGTTTTCCAGCAACACATACCTGGGATGATATGTGGACAGATGTCATTTGCAAATGGCTGTTGTCTGATTCACAGCTCTCAACATCAGCGGACCATGTATGACCAATCCAGTACTCTTACACTGACAATCATCAGAGCATACCGTGGCTATGTGGGGTGTACACACCTTTATTGATATGACGCACCCATTCTTGATCTGCCATGGGACCAAATCACTGCATATCTTAACAGTACATGAGCCCGATATGCGACATGTGTCCTGCACTTTCGCATGCAGTGTCTATGGAATGTGTTAGGTGTGCGGATGCTGACTGCGATGTATAAACTCCATGTGGGCATATGTGTGCACACCCTTATCATGTCAGTTTGTCGCACCTCTTGTTGTGTGTACTACAATAGTCACTACTCCTGGCAGGGGTATACCAGCATGGGCCATCTGCATTTACCAGTGTATTTTCAGTCTAACCTACACATGTCCCCCTATGCTGCATGATTGCAAGATCTACTCATGTGAATATCACTTGGGGTTCACACACTGCCATCACTACTGCTGTGTGGATAGGGTTATGGCTGCCACAGGTCCTTAACCTGACTATGTGCAGATACAGCCATTCCTAGCATCCTTAGAATCCCTGCTGCAGTGCAGTGATGTTTCATGCTGACACCTCTTACCCCTCCTTCAGCCTTTTTCCAGATGCATGACAAGTAAGCCCTACATATGTGTGTCACTTTGCAATGTCCTATGCACTGAACATCACATGTTACAGCCTAGTTCCAGCTGATAATGTAGACCACTGTAATGCCTTATGCCATAGTGTTTTTCTGCAGCAGTTGCCGTTGTCCTGCAGGTATATACACTGGTGTTACACTGTATATGGGTGTTGTTCCAAACATGTCCATACTCTAGGCCATGCCTCCCACCATTATGTTACTCCCTGCAGACACATTCCGCAATGACAGGATGTTAGTTATCATGCAGGTGCCTGACATACCCTTCCAATACCCCATCATGATCTCCCCTGTGATGCCATGCATTTAACAGCAACAATACGTGCACATGTACAGCATGCATTCTGGATAGGGGTGTTAGATGTGTGCATGGAATATACCATTGCCATTACATGCCTGGTGTATTGTCAAGCATCTACATAAACCATACTCACCAGCTACAGGCCGCTGCCTTGGTGGTATCCCAGAGGGACCTACATAAGAGGGTGAGAGATGCAAAGTCAGTGGCCACAACTATGGCAGTGCTACAGGGTGGTGGCAATATTACAATACATCAACAGTACATTTCCACAATGCTACCACATATGGACATCTGTTTATCACAACTATGCAGCAACACGATATAATTATGACATGTCAGATATGCATGATCTACCTGTACTGATGTGGATGTATACATAACAGTGGTCTAGAGATGTGCCCTGTGGCCTTACCTGCACTCTCCTTGGCCAGTATGTGGGTGGCACCCACCTCCACAAAGGTGTCTGGCAGTTGGTGGTTGGCTGGATGGGCAGGTGCCACAAGGCTGGTCAGGAGCTCCTCCACACATGTCAGGGGGGATTGATGGCATGCCCCCCCTGTGGTGAGGTGATCCCTCTGGCCTGCAGCAGCATGCCAATGGGCATTGTGAAGCAGGTCAGAACAATGATGCCGGACCTGCTCATAACTGCGGCTGTACAGTTCAACATCATTGACTCTGTGGACTGTGTCGTTCCACAGGTCGGTCTGCTCCTGCTGATCATGGTCAGCCCGGCCAAATAAGGTTGCATAGTGATGAATGAGTCCATCTAGCAGGATGTCATTTTCTGCTGCTGTGTAGACTGGCAGCCTTCTATGAGGCATCATGCCTGAAAGACATAAGGATGGACACAGGTGTGAGCAAGTCATGCAGCAAGGTTACGACAGTTCTTAATAAACATCCCTGTCACCCCCCCCACCATATCAGTGACAACAAACCATACACACAAATAAATAGGTATGGCTACAGCATTCCTACCAGTGAGGCATATATTGTACTGTGCCACGCTTTGTGCAATGTGTTTATAGCCATATTCCCTGTGTGGACACTATCATTGCTGGCCTGTTACAGACTATTTACCTGCATGCCATTGTCAGGGCCACAATGGTTCCATATATGCCTGTGATATGCTTGCTATGTGAGTGCTGCACATCTAACATACTGTGTTATTGCGGCTATCTATACATGCTGTTGAACATGTTCTGGGATTTTGTAGACTATTACTACCAACATATGTTCTATAACAGTGACACAATAGAATGTATATGTACTATTGGCCAGCAGAACCACCTCTCCAAACTCATCTGCCCATGTTACCCGGCCACATCACATGTATGTCCCACCCTGGGGCCTCCTCATGTACTGGTCCAGCAATACCATCAGGGGGAAGCAACCCAGGGGATGTTATCCACCCCCCCCGGGAGCACACACAGACATGTTCCTGTCCCCTGAGGTCAAGTCCAGGGTCTGTACTATAACAGGCTCCACAGACACACATGAGATGTGCTACATCACTCTGAAACACCCAAAACACATTCACAGGGCCAACATGCTCCTCCTGCTCAGCCTCCAGACCAGGCACCTTCAGGATGTGGACTGCTGCTGTGAGTAGCAGCGGGTGGTAGGCTTGTTCCCAGTGTCCATATTAGGGCCTATGGGACATCCACATCACTGACCACACACAGCATTCAGGGTGTTTACCCACCACATTTGTCACAAACCACATCTGTCAGCTGTCCTCTATATCTACCAAACCTGACCACCTCAACAATTATACCTGCCATACTTCCCCATATTCCAATTCCATATTTCAAAGACAAGGGCAATGTGGTCCCAACAAGGGGTTCACATGTGACATACCCATCCATGTTGCACACACTAACATCTGTAGATATCTGTGTGTATTGCTATGTGTGCTGTTTCCTTGCACATAGCATGCAGCACTGTGGTAGTAATATAGGGGATATGTATTTACATACATATATGTTTGTGTGTGTGTATGTATATATGTAGATGTGCATACAGGTATATATCTATATATGTGTAGATATATGTGATGTTGTATATATGTGCTTATATATATGTCTACACATGGGTATCTGTATATTTGTGGACATACATGTATGTATATATATATATATATATATATATATATATATATATATGTACACATATGCATACCTATATGTGGAATACGTTCAGACATCAGGTCCACAATCTTACAACATCTTCCTGCACAGCCTTATTGTTCTGCCTTGCTACAACAAATACAGGTGCCACATATGGACACAGCCTGACATTAGGAGGGTATATGTAGGGCCAGATTGCGGCTAACATTGCATACCTATGGCATTCCTGCATGGTACAAAACAAATTAACCTGAGTATCCTGCAAGGGGTGCGCTGTGGATCCCATGTGTACATCATAATCAACCTAGGTGGACAGTAGTCTCTCCTTTGATAGTCACATCGCCACACTAGTCAGGAAGTCCTTCTATGTGGCACACCTCATCATAAAAGGGTTCTCATCCAGGAAAAAAAGAGGTCATTGTTCCCCTCTACTCGACACTCATTAGTCCCATTATACAGTACAATGCCCCTTTTAGAATGTACCTCACAAGACATCTGCAGCAGCTGGAAAGGTGACATAAGTACTTCACAAAGAGGATTACTAGCCTTAAACAAATGCCCTACACTGACCACCTCAAAAAACTCCAGCTTTACTCCATAGCATATCATCTACTCCGAGGTGATCTCTGCCTAACATATAAAACTATGTCAAACCCAGAGCTGTTGGACATGCTACACCTAAAGAAATCCCAATCCCTCTGAGCTACATGCTCTAGGGACCTAAACCTTGTCACCACAATAAACAGGACATGCTAGAGGGATAGATTCCTGTCCCAGAGACTTCCCATACTCTGGAACAGGCTACCCATCTATGTCAAGCAAAGTTCTTCATTAGCAGACATCAAGAAAAATTTTGATGAGTTGATGGGAAACAGGAAATACACCCCAGGGATCACTTCTGTGTCTCTGCTTGACAGTGGTACAGGAAAATGACTTTCTTGTGTGGCGTAAGCTAGGGAACCTTGTAGGCTAGGCTTATGTAGGCCCTTGGGCTGATAGCCTAGTACCTACCTATGAACCTATAATGGCATTACTTCTAACACCAGCTATTGGCCACATAATATACATACTTCCTATTACACAACACACACTATGATGGCTTACATCTTATCAGTCAGTGCTGCTCTGCACGGTTGGTGGTTATGGCCCACTACCCACAGGTATGGACTCTATTGTCCTTAGCAATTGTTCAGCTGAACACTATTACAACAGCACCTGAAGGCATATATAAATCATTCCACGTCATCTATCCCATTATTATGGACCAATCACTATGGTCAATTACATAAATATATACTTCACATTCTTGTTATGTGACTGCAGACACTTCTAGATGTTTTTTTCTTTGTTATGTGCCTTATATGCATGCTCTCTCTCTCACTCTCTTTCTCTCTTTAAG
>NC_056735.1:1951973557-1952099832 GCF_019279795.1 Protopterus annectens
AAAAATACATGCAAAACTCACCACTGTCTGAAACACATATGCGGCAATTATGAACAAGTTGTTGTGTGTAAGGATCCCTATGGAAATTCCAAGGACTGTAACTGTGACCTACAGAACAGTGAGACAAAAAGTGTTAATGTTTGGGTATATGTGTCTACTTTAGATAAACTAAAACGCAATCTCTCAAACGCTCATATGAGCGGGTAATTATAACCTCGGAAGTGGTATTTTGGGATCGCAGTACAGTGAAGAGTGGCATATTTGCCCTTTCCTCACTGTAGTGCGACCTCAGAGTAGGAATATATATTTAGAGGGGGGTGTGGGGGGCACAGCTCCCCACAATTCCAATTTTGATGTTATGATTATTCGCTCATAGGAGCATTCAACAGATTGTGTTTTTGTCTATCTGACATAGACCTGGGTATATATACTAAATGTTTAATCTTGGAGCATTATCTTCCCCCAACGTACATCAATTTCAGAGTTACATTATATACATAACAGAGGTGTGGGATTGAACTGCCCTTCTCCGTTAAGGATGGAGGAGCAGATAAGCTTCTCTACAAAAGCATTTTACGATATAACAATGACATTTAGAAATGTATGCTTCTTTGTTTAATTGTCATCATATTTTGCAAACATTTATTAGTTGCAGGAATGGGTGTCATACTTTTCATACAGAATCGGAGCTGGGACCATATGATACTGTTTTATCCATTATATACTATGTAGTAGAAAACTTTCATATTTGCATGCTAAAAAGATCCACATGGATATATAATAAAAACACACATTTACTTTCAAATAACCTCTAAATTTGGGACCATATCAAATAAACCATGAAAGCAGAAAACTTATTAGGAAACTATATTGAATTTATTGTTTGCTTACTATAGTCAAAGATAGCTTACTGACCACTTTCAGTAGACTGGCTATTTTCTTTCTTCCTGCATCACACCTTAGTTTTATTCTCCCTTAGGGATTCCATGTAATGTAGTCTGGCTTGTTGTAGTGGGGATTATGTTGCAATGGGACCTGTAGTGCCATAGAGAATGATAGCTATATGTCAAGTCTTTCTATGCCATGGTCTCTGCCATTATCATCTTCTGCTGCTGCTTATTCATTGCATGACTTATGTGATTAGCCATTTATCCCATCTCCAATGATTTTTCTTAATGTTTTACCCCACATTGCTTGTTTACTTTTTGTGTTATTTGATATGAATATATCCAGGGCATTGTGTTTCCTCCAGCAGGTTTTTGCCTTTTTTTAACATTTGTAAATGCTTTAGTTATCTTAGACTTTAAGTAGCCATGTTTCAGAGACATTTACTAATGTTTTTAAACTGAATGTCCCCCTTTTATGCCTTCTTGAGAGTTAAACTTGCAAAGTTTCTTTCAGTCATCAACAAAAATGATGCTTCTTCCTTCCTACCTTTACAAAATGTCTCCAGTGTTTGTCTCCTAATGATAACTATTTCTTCAAAGAGAACTCATTTTACAGTTATGGTCTATGTTTTGTTGACTACCCAGTTCCATTCTGATGCTTCTGGACAGTGCTTTGAGATTTAACTGCTGGCTTAAAAGTAGTTGCAGCAGAACTAGAAAAAATAGGGGGTTGAATCCAATCACCAGTATCAGTTAATACACAAAAGACAATTTAAGGTCATACAGTAAATGTGCAAAGTTGCCTTCTGTAAGACATCTTTGTTAATAAGCCAAGTTTTCAATATTTAATATGCAGCCAGCTCTGAGCATAAGAAACTGTTGACAGAAAACCATCAGCACAAGTATTCACAGATGAATAATAAAATTATTTACTTGAAAGAAATAAGTAAAAGTGTTTCCTTTCTAAGGAAATAAGCCAAATGTTGCAAAGCTTCCATAAGAAATTGAAATGTAAGCATTCAAATGTCCAGAAAATCTGTCTAACAAATTAACAACAAAAAAACCCCTAAAGCAACTGCCTGCATACAAGAACATGGAAAGTGGAACCCTGTACAAACCAATAAAAGCCATTGCAAGTTCTACTTTTAACAACAGACTGTGAGCAGTGTAGGTCTATTATAATCTTCTCTCTGAGATACTCCTACCGATTCTTCTTCTGTGCACACTACTGGACCCCCCTTTTTTCCTCTCATTAACTGTAACAAATATATACATTTTTCCAAAGCTTTGCATTTATTTTATATTCTTATATTTTATTTATCTTGTGTATTACATCTCTTTTAAATTCTTATATTTTATTCTCCTGGTTATTGTAACAAATATATACAGTTTTCTCAAAGCTTTACATTTATTTTATATTCTACTTCCCTGATGCTCTACTAAATCTGCTTTTGAATTCACACAGATAAACAGGCACCTTTAGGTACTGACCTGGGCTAGCTGGTTGATTGTTTTTCTCTTCTCACAGCTTTCTCCAAGTCCTGGTCCATAGCCACCCCCCCTTTTCATGTTCTCCTAACATAATTCTACTGTAAGTTTCCTAGCCCTGTCAAACCTGTTTTCTCACAGCTTTCTCCAAGCCCTGGCTCTTAGTTCCCCCTTCTCTCAGTCTCCTAACGTAATCTTATTGTAAGCTTCCCAGCTCTGTCAGTCCTGTCTATTCCCTCCCTCTTCCTCTTGAGAGTTTACTTATTCCTCCCCTGAGCTGCAGTACCATCTCTAAATACTAAAAACCTTTGCCTGACTACACTCTGTTTCTATCTGTTTCCACAGGCATCCCTCAGTAGTGTGCACTTACTGCATGCCCCTTTCTAAAACCCTTGGCATAACTACATTATTTTCCTACTTCTCAGTGAACTGCAGATCCCCATTGGTGCAAAAATAATAAAAACAAACAGAAAGGCAACATTCAAACCAAAATGATAGGCTGCCCTATTTCTGTATTTGCTAACCTTCTCACTGATTGTTTTCTGTTTGGCAACTGCTGCGGTGGGTGTGGAAGCAGACTTTTGTGATGGTAAAGTTCTGAATTGGGCAGTTTTGTCATTATTGGTTCATGTGTTTTGTTTCCTTGCCTACAGTACAGATTACTGGTAAAATGTTCAAACAATAAATTTAAAATGTGCTCTAACATGTGTTGCATTATACAAGGAATATAATTTAAAGTCAGGAAGGTGTATAAAGAAAAGAACACATGTATGTTTCTTGTTTTGTGTGCAAGGGGACAATGATTTGAAATCAGCCCAAAGGTAATCTTTATCCACCACTGTGCATTTTCTTTGGATGTGGTGTGGGTTTCAATGCTGTTTCAATGAATGTGAGTTTCAAAGGCAAAGTTTAATATCAAGCCTATTTTCATTGTGAGACAGTATTGCTTTGTTTACCAGATGATGTATTTTAGTGTTTCTGCATTGTTGTGCTGTAAAATGTAAAAATAAAATTCAAATCATTGTAGAAGTAAAGCAGTGTGCATACATTAGTGTTTATGGTAAATGGGGCAAAATAGCCAGGTAACAGGACACTGGAATGGCTGCTGGGGGACTCTTGTCTGGTGCCATGTTTTGGTTGTCTGTTCAATTTGCATTCAAAAGTTGGTATCCCACAATTCCATTGGAGTGGGCGGTGTTACATAATTATGTATGCAAATCAGATGGTAATCAGCACACAGATTTGTACCTATTTTTCATGGGCCTTGTCCAGATTTTTGATATTTTCAGGTTGAGAGGTATGGTGACAAGCCAATTGCAAATATCATGGAGCTTATTTGTAAATGTATAATTAGCTGTATGAACTATGTCCTTTTGTAACATGTGAAATGTAACTTGCAATTATTGTGGAGCTTTTCCTCCCCAGGCCTCCACTGAAAATGGACTCCTCTTAGCCCAGTGGACTTCCCCTGTCATCAAACTTAAATAAATAAATTAATTAATTAATTAAAATAAGTAACTTGAAACTATCTACTTCTGGTGAAAAATATTCTGTGCTTCTGATGATTCTTGTACAGAAGTCCATTCAGAGTCCTTACTGACAATATAATATATACTGAACTCTGTCACTATGGGCATCCGCCATCTAGTAAATAAGTCCTACAAGTTCTATATTTTTTTATTTATTTTAATTTTTTGTTAAAAATCAGTCACTTCATTTAAGTCCCCAAACATGAGTGCCTGTGTCTTTAGTTGCATTTTAGAAGATGCCTTCCTGTTTTTACAGTCACATTTTAATGGGGTTGGGCAATTCCAAAAATGTATTGTTCAATTTCATGTGATCTTGTACAACAGCTACCCCAACAGGTAAACTTTGCAACAATTAAAAAAATAAAAAAGTACTGAAACTAACACAGGTAAAACAAAACTTTAATGCACACAAAAGAGAGTAAGTGCTTTCAAGGTGTATTCTCACCACTTCATCAGACTGTTCTCAAATAGTAACAAAAGCACTTAAATAGCATAAGTTAATTAGTCAATTAAGACACTAATAAAAGCATCAGTTTTCTGAAAGAAAAATGTCACAACTGAAAAACAGGCAAATGAAACATAAAAAGCATAAAAATATATATATATAAAAAACAATCCTATACTTAGTGTTTGAGAAGTCTAGCTTTTAAAATGGCTTAAGAGAGACAACTT
Organism: Protopterus annectens; assembly: GCF_019279795.1. Lineage (NCBI taxonomy): Eukaryota > Metazoa > Chordata > Ceratodontiformes > Protopteridae > Protopterus > Protopterus annectens. The sequence goes on from NC_056735.1 coordinate 1,951,978,134, forward strand.
CATTAAGACTATGCTGATTGCAGGACTAAGAACATTGTTTATTTTAGTTACTGCACTTTTTGTCATGCTTTTTATGTAGGCTTGAGTAATAGACAACTCAAAGACAGGGTGTCAGAACATCAGAGAGACATTAGAAACAGGAAATACACTAATGCTCTTGCTAAGTATATTATGTGCCATGGACAGAAACATAATTTTAAATTTCTTGTGCTAGAGATCATTTCTGAGAGTCTAAGAGGGGGAGACCTTAGGAATCGCACAGAATCTGCAGAGCAAAAATGGATTCTGTCTCTTAATGCTGATAAGACACCAGGTCTTAATGAAGTTCAAGCAAAAAAACTTATAAGCACACAACAAACTGGAAAAGGAAACTCAAACCAAAAGCTGTAGATGGAATGAAGGAGCAAATACAATTCTTTTAGTACTTTCATTTAAATTTATTCTTCTAAACTTCTTCAGAAAAAAATTAAAGTTAACCTCTCAGAACACACCTCTTATAAGTTACCTCACACATCACGACTTTCATGATACTTTAAATTAAATGTATAAAATCATGCCATAAAAATAAAAAAAACTGTCTTGTTTTCCAAACAGCTTAGAATGTCAAAGCTTCATAAAAAATGTCTTATTATAAAAACATCCTCATATTATTGTGATTTGAATGCTATTTTAGTGCTAAAAAACACTTAATATTAATACATTCATTCAGACCAGGTGCTCTGTCTGCTACCAAACTGATCTGCCACAATGACTCCTTGCATTCTAAAATCAAACTTGTGTTCCCTATATAATCCACTTGTAGAACATAATCTATGACTGAAAATGTGAACTTTTTAAAGTTCACATAGTGAATAGCATGCCTAGCTAAATTATTGGTAAAGTCCTTTTTCTTAACAGCAACTGTGTGCTCATATATTCTACGCTTTAAACATCTAATGTTTTTTCCTAAGTAGTAACTAGGACAAGAGTCACATACTGCCACATAAACTATGTTTGTACTCTCACAGGTAAACTGTTTGTGGACTCATATAGTCCTTTTAAGATGTGCAATAAATGTACTAGATGTATTGTTTATATACCTACATTGTTTACACTTCCTACAGGAGAAAGTACCACAAACACTATTCACATAAGCCAATGCTAAAGTGTGCCCCCCACCATTTTCCAAAATATTTTTGATCTTCTTACTTCTCTTATAGATGAACTTGGGTTCAACACCTACTACCTGTATGCATTCCCTATTCCCCATCAAAACCTTGCAATTGTCCTTAATTATCTGTTTGATAACACCCATCTCATTGACAATGGAAATGGGGAAAGAAATGGTAAACACTGTGTTGTCCTTCTTTTTCCTGTTGTTACTTACATCACCAATTCCCCTGATGATGGGTTTGGCAGCATTTTGTCTCACAATAAACACTTCCTTATGTATATTGGTTAACCAAGCCTGGTCATACCCTCTTTGTTCAAAAAAAGTGTCAAAAAGATGACCTCTTGAAAAAAAAATATCATCATCAGATATGAGTCTACTGAGGTGAATAAATTGCCCCTTAATCACCCCTTTCTCCATATGCCTATGGTGTAAGCTATCTCTATGCAAATATTGGTTGAAAAAAAAACATAGTTCCTATAAATCTTACTCATTAAAGTGTTACTGAATATATCAAAATCAAATGTATATCCAAAAATTAATGGTCCTACGAAAAAACCCACAGAGAATTCCAAAAAAAACATGTGGTGTGATTTAAGTCCCTGACAAAGGACTCAAATTCACTCTCATCACCAGTCCACAGAAATATCAAATCATCAATCAATCTTTGATATAAAATAATGTGGGACCTTTGTGGATGTACATACAAATATTTCTCCTCCTACATGGCCATTACAAGGTTGGCAAAGGATGGGGCCACCCTTGCCCCCATAGCCACTCCTTAGGTCTGCTTATAATATCTTTGGTTGAATTCAAAAAAATTGTTGTCAAGAACTATACCCATAAGTCTGCAAACCGTCCTTATTTTACTGTGTGTAAAGTCAGTGTACCCATTAAGGTAATCTCTCAGATATTCTATACAAGCATCTTGGTTGATGCATGTGTAAAGTGATTTAACATCTAGAGATGCAAAATAAAAATCACCATGGGTGAGGATAATGTCCCTCAAAATTTCCAAAAGGTGCTAGGAGTCCCTAAGGTACGACTTCGCTTTTTGCACTATAGGATTAAGTATGTAATCCAGCCATAAAGAAATATTTTCTGTCTTGGTTCTCTTGATTGAAATAATGGGCCTAAAGGGCAGATTTGTTTCTGATTTGTGTACTTTGGGTATCCCAAAGAAATGTCCCATGCTGGGATGTTCCACTAAAAAATATTCATATGTGTCATGATCTAAACTACCCTAGCAAAACATGTCAAACAGATCAGTGTTTATTCTCAAAAAACTGTTGTTAATTACATTCTTATCTACAGCAAAATAAGCTGTGTCATTTACCAACATGTCTTCAATGTTTTTAACATAATCTTCAATACACATAATCACCATCATACCACCCTTATCGCCTCCCATTATTATAATGTCTTTATTTTTACTTAAAATACAAAGTGCCTGGTGTTCTTCCACAGTGAGGTTATGCATGTGGGTGTCCTTTACAATATTCCTCATGTCCAGTTCACACGTCACCAAACACTTGGAAGGTGTTGCAGAAGGGGGGGTTGTATGTGCTGTTCTTTTTAAATTTGTTACAAACATCTTGTTTGTCTGCATTTAAATCATGCAGTAGGCGACGAAGGTTCAATTTTCTCAAAAAAAGTTTGAAATCAACTAACAGTCTGGTAATATTAACAGAACGACTTGGTATGTAGGACAAACCTTTTTTCAAGACTGAAATCACATCATTAGATAAAACACTGCTTGACAAATTCAAAATGCGAATTTCAAAGTCTGAAACATTTCGTTTTTCTTTCTGTTGTTGTTTCTTCCCCTTGTTTGTGCCTTGTTCTGAACCTGGTTTGACCACCTGGGAGTCTGTTTGTTGCCCCCTTGCTCCACCAAAAAAGGACCTGATCCACGGGAGTTATTTGTAGATGAAACCACTTTAGCAAATGTTGGATTATTGTCAGACACTACTGGAACTTGCTGAACTGTGTTACTGTTGTTAGTAATTTTACTGTTATTAGGGACATTGTTGTTATTATTAGTGGTCAAACTATTATTGTTTCCACTTCCATTATCATTCAAATCACCCTGTGTGACGTGGTTGTCATTAGTTGCATTGGTGTTGATAGTGTTCTCCTGAAAAGCCTGCTGACTTTGCAAAGGGTAGGCCTCTTTTTTGGCATAGGCCAAAAGATCCCTCCACAGTTTGGACTGCTTCCTTGTAACCACAGAGGCTCTGTGCCTATCAGCTTTGGCCCCAATGCTACTATATAAGTCAGAAAGTACATTGAAACAACAATGTCCCTTAATTTTATTGTTTAAATTTGCCAATTTTTCTTTGACTGTGTCAGTCTGTTTTAAATAATGTGTTATAAGCATACGCATCATGTTGACCCCTGTTTCACTGAATAAGTTGACTAACTCAATGTAAAACGGGTCACCAAAGTTCACACAGTTTGGAAATTTTGATAGTCTTAGTCCCTGTGGAACACATTTACACTTAATACATTCATTGAGATATAAAATCTCCAGTTCCATAGATATAAAGCGGACTGTGAGCTTCTCAAGCTCAAAAATATCTTTCCTGCAACTGCCAACATCTTCATAATGACTTGTAACATTATTATTAGCAACAGTACTTACATTTTCATATATCCACCTCAGTAGACTCACATCTGATGATGACATTTCTTTTCAAGAGGTCATCATGTTGACACATTTTTGGAACAAAAAGGGTATGACCAGGCTTGGTTAACCAATAAACATAAGGAAGTGTTTATTCTTAGACAAATTGCTGCCAAACCCATCATCAGGGGGATTGGTGATGTAAGTAACAACAGGAAAAGAAGGACAACGCAGTGTTTACCATTTTTCCCCATCCCCATTGTCAATGAGGTGGGTGTTATAAAACACATAATTAAGGACAATTGGAAGGTTTTGATGGGGGAAAGGGAACTCATGCAGGTAGTAGGTGTTGAACCCAAGTTCATCTATAAGAAAATTAAGGACATCAAAAACATTTTGGAAAATGGTGGGTGGGGGCACACTTTAGCATTGGCTGATATAAATAGTGTTTGCGGTACTTTCTCCTGTAGGAAGTGTAAACAATGTAGGTATATAAGCAATACATCTAGTACATTTATTACACATCTTAAAAGGACTATTTGGGTCCCCAGATGGTTTATCTGTGAGAGTACAAACATAGTTTATGTGGCAGTATGTGACTCTTGTCCTAGTTATTACATAGGAAAAACTATTAGATGTTTAAAGCATAGAATATATGAGCACACATTTGCTATTAAGAAAAAGGACTTTACCAATGCTTTAGCTAGGCATGTTATTCACTGTGTGAACTTTAAAAAGTTCACATTTTCAGTCATAGAGTATGTTCCACAAGTGGATTATATAGGGAGCAACAATTTGATTTTAGAATGCAAGGAGTAATTATGTCAGATCAGTCTGGTAGCAGACAGAGCCCCTGGTCTGAATGAATGTATTAATATTAAGTGTTTTTAGCACTAAAATAACATTCAAATCACAATAACATGATGATGTTTTTATAGTAAGACATTTTTATGAAGCTTTGACATTCTAAGCTGTTTGGAAAACAAGACAGTTTTTTTTATTTTTATGGTATGATTTTATACCTTTAATTTAAAGTATCATGAATGTCATGTGATGTTTGAGGTAACTTATAAGAGGTGTGTTTTGAGAGGTTAACTTTTTTTTCTGAAGAAGTTCATGAAGAATAAATTTGAACAAAAGTACTAAAAGAATTGTGCTTGTTCCTTAATTCTGGCTACAGCTTTTGGTTTGAGTTTCCTCTTAATGACGTTGTCTCTCTTAAGCCTTTTTTAAAACCTAGAACTCTCACACACTAAGTTTAGGATTTTTTTTATATTTTTTTATGTTTTTTATGTGTTTCATTTGCCTGTTTTCAATTGTAACATTTTTCTTTCACATAATTGATGCTTTTATTAGTGCCTTAATTGACTAATTAACTTATGCCATTTAAGTGCTTTTGTTACTAGTTTAGAACAGTCTGATGAAGCAGTGAGAGCACACCGTGATAGCGCTTACTCTCTTTTGTGTGCATTAAAGTTTTTTGTTTTATCTTCAGCTGTGTTAGCTTCTGTACTTTTTTGTTTTTTAGTAGTTTCTTGTTATTGTACCATTCTATTTTTATACTCAGCATACTTTTTAAACTTTGCAACAATGCCTATATTTGTGGCGCAAGATTCATTTTTTTCCTCTTAAACTGTATTACAATTTCACTGCATTAAATGCAGTTATCTAGCATTTTATGTATTTTCTTAGCATATTACATTTTACTGAAAAGGCAAACACCACTGGCCCCTTGCCTCCTTATTCCCATTCTCAGTACAAATGAACCTTAAACAATGACTTCTAAAAAGGTATCCCTCCCATTGACCTAACTGGCATGTACTGCCCCCTTTAATTTTATTTTACATTTGTTGACCGGGAAAGTCTGACTAGGACAGGGCCTGTTTTCAGCAGAGTCCTGGGGAGAAACGCTCCAGATTCATGTCTTTGTACTGTGGGAGGAAACCCACACAAATGCAGGGAGAACATGCAAATTCCACACAGAAGGCACCCCAGCCAAGAATCGAAGCAAAGAATCTCTTGCTGTGAGGCAACAACATTAACCGCTGCATCCCTACACTGCTGCATGCTCACAAAAATGTTGTAAAATACTTATTGATCATCATAAGGTTACTTCATATTTCAAATGTAGTGATTTGACATCCACTAACTCTAAATGCTTATTTCTGTAATATATACACTCTCACTCACATCTGCCATTCTTCTACTTTTTAATTGCTTCTGGATAAGCTTTTTAAAACTAAGTATAAAACATTAATTGTTTACATAGTTCAGACAATCCACATCTGTTTTAAGCACAGTACACATTCCCTTACCTATGAGCAGAGGAGTTAAAAGCCTCACCTATTGCCCTCCGTCAACTTGGTGTACAGTGCACACCATTTCAGATCCTGAATAAAACTAATAAAATTATCTACAGAACAAGTAGTGTGTTAGCAACCTTGGAATCAGGATTCTGGTTCCACACATTAGTCATATCCATTTATTAAAGATCCAGCATGTCCATTTCATGCAGATGTTGCCTTGCTCTTTGCTGTATCTCAGGCTGTTTCATTCTATCATCTGCATTAACCTCAACAAGTTTCACTTCAAGTACTAGCCTCTTTAATTCCTGTTAGGTTCTGAGATCAACTCTTAAGGAACAGACTTTCTGATTTGCAATTTAGTTAAGATTTGCTACTGGAGTGAAGAAAGAATCTAGCTATCTCTAATAATTCTGATTGCTGGAGAAAATTGAGGAATGTCATTTGCAATTGGCCAGGGATGTCTTTTGAATTTTTTCAGCTTTATCAGTGTTGTAATAAATTGCCAAATTTTTCATAGTCTTAAGGTTATTTGCTATGAGCTGCTACATGCTGAGCCTGTAAGCTAATGAAGTGTTGAAAATTCCCACTGGATTTAACAAAAAAAAAACCTTAAAGATCTTAGATAGGTACTTTGCTGCTCTTACTGAATTTGCTATAATAAATGTATCCTTTTGTGATGAGTTTTTAGTAATCTGGTAAGGATTTGCTACTGGTTTCTACTCAAATCAGAGTGAAGGGAAAAAAAAACAAACTGCCATTTCTAGTCCTCTGATTTAGAATGTTGAAGAGTGCTGTTTGGCCAGTGTGGCCATTTGCATTTTTTATGTTTGTTAATCTTGGTATAAATTGACCTCTTTTGCAAAAGGTATGTATTTTTCTCCTTTGTTGACTGAGTTACTTCCACTAGACTAGTAGCCTTTTTTCAAGGGTGACCTTATGTGGTATTTAAATCACTGGTGAAATTCTACCAGAGACTAAGTATAGGGAAACTTATTCTATTCTAACATGGGTTCTTTTACATCCACCTTTGCTCAGGCAGGTATGATCTCAGTTTAACCTGTCATCTGAAGGACAACACACCACTTATGCTGCACTACAGTATCAACAATACTACTTGACGTGGGAGTAGAACCCATGACTTTCTGCACCAAAGGTGAGTGTGCCACCTCTTGCACCACTATTACTTTGTAGATGCACGTATCTTGAGTAATATATCTCTCTTTACCACTTAATCATTCCTAACCCCTACTGATTACTGTGACTAACAATATCTGTAGCATGAATGGGTATATGCCAATGAACAATGAGCTACAATATGCATAATGTAATTTCTAATAGCCCATAGTTACTGTTCTTTACTACAGTTAGCTTACATTTGATACATGTTGCCCTTAGCAGCTGGTAGTTGTTCTGCATGCTGTATATTTAATAGTGTCTTAGCATAACTGGTTGTTTTGTTTTTTTTTCTCCCAAAGTATAGCCTAGTAACTATTCTACATAATTTAATTGAGTAGTCTGTATAACTCTGAATATTTTCCAAATCTCTGGAATAAAATGGACATTTAGCCTACTTGGCATCTTTCTGTTGCCAACCTTATAGCAGTTGGTATCCTAAGACAATGTAGCAAGTACCTAATCCTCACAGATAATAAACTCGTACTAAGTATAAGACACTCTGTTTGTGAAAGACACCTGTATTTAATTAACATAGGTTCATAGGTTAGTACTTGGCTAACTGCCCTTGTGAGCCATTTTAAGCCTAGCTAATTATCTCCCTGTGAGATTCAAATCCTGTACCCTGTGTTTGTAAGGGAAACACCTTAACCATTAGGCCACCTCCCAAGAGTGTAGGACTCATACACACACACACACACACACACACACACACACACACACACACACACACACACACACACACACACAAAACAGACTGTGAGCAAAACGCACTTCTGCAATACTTCACTAAACTCAGACAAAAATATCTTGCTTGGAAGCTATAAAAAGTCTTACCAATACCTCCTGGATCCACAAAGACTAAAATTTAGTAAAGATTTAACACCAATTTACCTTCTGGCACACATACAACAAACAGTCACCAGGATTTAAATCATCACAAATTCAGTACACCAGACTACTCGACAAATAAAATAATTTTAGCGACCCGTGACTGCACAGTTAGACATGCTGATTCTCCTCTCCCTAGTTTGGACCAACACAGGATAATAATGAATTGCCTTTCATGTGCTGTGATCTCTGATATCTCACAGGCCTTTATTGCTTTTTCACTTAAAATATGATTATGTCATGGTGGTGATACATGTAGGGGGTGAACAACTGAACATGAAAAACTGTGAGGGATATGCAGTGAGGTATGTCAGAACTCTCCATGCATGTCACAAATGCAATCAAGACTCTAGTCTTGAGCATAATCCTTCATTTACCATGAATGATGTCTAGCTGGAAAGAAAAGATAATTGGCTTTAACAATTGTCTAAATAGTTTTTGTCATTCTAGGGGGACCCAGCATGTGTCAGCATGGGATGAGATGCTTGACAGTTCTTTTTGATTTTCTAAGGATGGGCAGCATCTGTCAATCCATGGTTTCTGCATCCTGGATAAAGCCTTTCCTCCCCCATAGCTCATATTAGGCAATGTTCAGGTGATGGACATTCCTACTTAAATAAGACATCAAATCCAAACAGAATCACATTAAGGTGCATCTGTTCAAATGTCAGATATTTGGAGTGCACCACTTTCTATAAAATTACCAAAATTCACTTTAAATATTCAGAAAACACTCTCTCCAGGTCTATATATGTGTGTGTGTGTGTGTGTGTGTGTGTGTGTGTGTGTGTGTGTGTGTGTGTGTGTGTGTGTGTGTGTGTGTGTGTGTGTGTGTGTGTGTACCATTCTTTTAAACTTGATCCAGTTATGGTGGCATCTGTATATTTGTTAGTGACCATATAACCACTAAAAAATTCCATTGACCCACAAACTGAACTCACTGGGTACCAGATCACATTAAATGGGACCAGCTATAAGTTTGTAGTGGTTTACAGAACATCAACTTATGTCTCTGGATAATCATGTAAGGTCCTTACATGTACTTAATGAACTCTGTATAAACAATAACTCCATCATTTTGGAGACTTTAGCTAGCTGTCATTATACTTCAAATGTAGACTATATCCACCAATACCTAGATTTCAAAAGTAGATGTCACCTGATTATTTAAAAATCCACTAAAGGGGGATGTGGCCAAGATAGCTAACTGAGAGCAGCAACTGGTGAAAGTTCTGTGCCTGAAAATGTTTCTGTGATGGAAAATGTAATAAAAAAAATTAAATTTGAAGATACTTGAAAGATAATTTTATTCACTAATAGTGAAAAGATTTATAGCTTCAAGTTCTTCAAAAGCAAAAATTTACTGTCAGAATTTCAACTGTTTGGTTAAGAGAGAATAAACTTCAACATGAGTCACTTAAGAAATGTTACTCAGGATTCTTGTGTTAAGAAGACATTCAGTCAATATTATCTGGTATAAAGAATATATTACTTAAACTAAACTATCTGGATACAAAACTAGAATGTTTCAAAGAAGAGACCAAAAAGAAGATGGAACATTTTGAAGCTACTATGAAACAACAATGAGCAAAAATCAACAATATGGGAAAGGCTTTAAATGATCATGAAAGCAGAATAACTCAAGGTGGATCTCAGACTGAATTTCTTTTAAAACAAAATAACTGGATCACAGAAAAACCCAATGATTTAGAAAATAGACTAAGACAAAATAACATTAGAATTTACAGTATACCTGAAAAGTATGAGGGAGAGGAGATAATGAATCTCTTAACTACCTGGCTACATAAAACATTGAATCTACATGAAACTTTATCTTTTGGATTTGAATGAGCACATAGATCCCTGAGAGCATCTTCTAAGGAGGAAAACTCACCACCACACTCAATTATAGTTAAGTTCATGTCTAGCTTAGAAAAAAGATCAAATATTAAAAGCATGGTCCGGCCCATCTATTAAACTACGTGAACCTGTAGTCAGACTTAGCAATGACTATTCCAAGAAAGCAAGGAAGTAAAATAAAATCCTCTTTACCACTGATCAAGCAACTTAAAAAGAACAACATTAAAGCCACTTTTGGTCTTACTTGCAAAGATCAAATTATTCCTTTCTGAAGAAACCAAAATATTTAACTTACAGGAGGAGACATACACTTTTGTCAGCAGCAATAAAATCCTTAACAGTGAAGAAATGGTGTAGAACAATATATCTCTGAAGAGACACAGTTAGCTGAATTCTTGGAAAACTGCTTCTAAAACTAAAACTCTTAAAAAGAAACAACTCTTATTCACCAATTGCGGGAATATTACTTTCTGAAACAATAGATATGCCTTTTAAGTAAAAGGTTTGTACTGGAATTTAAGCCTCAAAATATATGTAAGTATGTTTTTATATTTTAAGCTAAAGCATTTTTCATGATGAGGAATATAAAAGGTTAGTTTTACTGGTTTTCTATATTTATAGTGGAAGACTTAATATATTTCATTTAACTAAACTTATACGTTTGTTTGTTAATACTAAACAAAGACTGCCTGTAAGAAAATGTCATTATATTATAAGCAAAATATTTTTTAACTTTAAAGATATATAAGTTAAGTATTTTATTTTATTTATTCAGCATCACTTAGTATGTGCATTTGTGAGTTAACTGAATGTCAGATCTAAGTAATATGTTAATTGGAAATATTAAAGTGCTAGCAATTTTGTTTTCCTTGTCCCTATGTAACACATTCCTTTCAGAGGTCATTTATGAAACAACAGACATGAGAAAGTTTGAGAACAAAATAATGTTCCTTATCTTCAGAATACTATAATTTTCCTGTCTAGAGCTGTGCTGAAGAAAATCTAGGTCAAAGTTCATCATCTTTGAAAGAAGAAAAATAACTTTCTATTTTTTTTTCTTTTGTCAGGTATATATGTGAATGATTTACTCAAAATAACACATTTTCTTTCTTTTCATAGAAGTGAAGAATTGATAAGACAAAAGATAGAGTGATGTTATGTAATATATATAATATATAGCAATGTTGTAGCATATAATTTGCTAACATTTTACATGTTAACAATTTATGGTGCATTGTTATTAACTTTAACCATGCATATCAACTGTACATATTAATTGAAAGAAGTAAAGTTAGATGTTTCTTACTGAGTAAAACAACTTAAAATAACTAAGAAGAGTGAGAAACTTACAGAGAAAATTAGCAGCTGCTGTGTGCTGTGCATTGTCATTTTCAGATGTTGTAGCCAAATTCTTATGGCAGCATGTAAAGCTTATATCAGAACAGCAGTTCACAATGAAATATGCATATTCAAAAGAAATATGCAGAAATTCTTTTATATATTGTCAATATTGCTTGTAATATTAGAATTAATAAGAATAAGCATTTTTAAATGTGCATATGCACAAGGCATGCAATATCTTTTATGGAAAATTAATAAAAGAGTAATATCAGTGAATTAAGAAATATATACACATACTATAGTATTTAATAGAGAACTGATGATTAGCTCTTTGATGGGAGGTTTTAGAAATACAAGATATATAGAATAAGGTAGAATGTCAGTGGGAAAATAAGCCAAAAATATAATAACACATTTATTTTAAGAAATATGTTTATTGTATATATCTGTATATGACAGAAATGTGACTGTCAAGATCTCATATAGTTGAAATTTGAAGCTTGGTCATGTGATGAACTTTGAAGCTTTTTACATGTTGAATGTTATTAGATTCACAAAGATTAACTGAAATAATGAATTTTATAAGACAAAGTGGAAATGTGTTTTATTACTGAAACACTACATTCAATTCTAAAGCAGATTTTTCAATATGTTTGATTCCGGGAAATGCGAATGTGGTTTAAATTGATCACTTTGTAACTTTTGAATGCAATATAGACTACGTTTTTTTGACTCCGTAGAAATAACAAGACATTTTTTTGACCTCATTAATATGTATATTTCTATGAACTAGTTTAATAAGCTATTTTTTTAAATATTTTTATATTTGATGAGTTAAAGAGTATTACAGAAATTTAAACTATAAGCAATTGTACTTCAAAAAATAATTCAGAACGTTTTATTAGTGCTACAAAATATGTGTTTGTATTTTGACATACTAAATATATATGTGCACTGGGATCTCCTTCACATGATCAAATTTTCACTTACCTGAAACTTAAAAAGATGAGATGATTGCAAACAACTTACTGTCATGAACATTCAGATCACTGGAATTTTACTCTGGGAAAGGAAGCACTTGGCTGCCATGGTAAACTTTGTCCTTTTTTCCACTGTAGTGTGATCTCTAAATTGGTATATTTAGTTGGGTGGTAGGGTGTGCAGCCCCCGCATGGGTGGGTGTGGGAGCGAAGCCCCCCACTTGGGTGGCTTTGATTTGCTTCAGTTTGTTTATTTTGTCATGGTGGCGAAGTGATTCCATTTCTGGAGTAAAATTGTGGTGATCCAAATGTTCATAAAAGTATTTCCTTTTAAGTTTTAGTAAGTATAAATTTGTATATGTAAAGTAGATCTGTGCACTGATATCTCTTTTGTATTATAGTATAGTATGATAAGATTACCTGTGGCTTTTAAGTTTATAAATGTATTTATCTCTTCAGGTCCCACTCTGTTATACTTATTTAGTTAGAGATCTAGTTATAATAATGTTGAATGAATGAATAATTTAGGAATATCAAATGGCTTATTTATACTACTATTGTATAAATAAATATACAGTATATTATTGGTTAGATTAATGTCTGTGATTAATAGAAGAGGATTATTAAACTTGCATGCAATAACAGGTGGAATAGTATTAAATGGAAAAATATATAACTAAGTTAATAGTTTCTTATTATTTTGACCTATATACAATATTATATTAATTATTTGTAAGTCATGGTAGCTTTCGGCTATTTATTTGGATGAATTTTTAGGTGTTGCTACATAGAACAATAGTTTAGTAGTTTGAATATTCAATAGGCAGACTAGGAATTTTGGTATTCATGGTAGGTTGTATTTTAGTAGTATTAAATACAGTAATAGTTGTGGGCTTGCCTTAGTTTTTGTTATTTTTGAATTTTAGTAGTTTAGTTTGTAGAAAGGAAAAACTCCAAAATAAATCTGTAATGTCAAGATAGTGTCAAAGGAATACCTTAGAGTCTTACATATAATTAAAATAATAATACACATAATTACAATAATATGGTAGATAAGTATTATCTTTTCAAAGAATATTTTTAAAATTTACAGTATGGATAGTTTTAATCTATTATCTATTAATACCCACAGATTCCTTAATTTCATCAATGCAAATGCGTTGGACCAGTTGGTTGACACCCCCAAAAGAGGTGAACATATCCTGAACTTGGTATTAACCAACATGAGTAACCACTGCAGCATCCCTACAGTGTCATCATCCCTGGTAAGATCCGACCGCAAAGCAGTCACTTTTGAAATCACCATCTTTCCTGACCCCCCTCCCCCAGTTATGGACAAACAAAAAATAATTCTCCAAAGCAGATTGCAACTTCCTGAGGGAAGGTATAAACAGCTTCACAGGCCCCTCCCCGCCATAAGAATTGGCACATATGTCCAAAACTACACCAAAGTACTACATGAGCATTTATACAGCTGCATGGAATCAGGAATACAATACAGGATGAAATCAGACCTCCCAACCATCCCAAATTACTCAGATTTTACCGAGATTTGGGGTCCAAATGAAGGGGTGCCACGATTCTCAAGTGGCACCCCTTCATTTCTGATTTCTTTGCTTTTGTTTTTTTTATTTTTTTAATTTTCACACTGTTGGAGCTGACATCATCACGTGCGTGATGACGTCAACTCCGTCAGCACTACCAGCCAGTCGGAATTGAGCTCAAGGAGCTCACGTCATCATTTCTGGGTGGCTGTGAGCAGGCAGGAAGTGCTTTGCCTAGAATTTGAAAGAAGAATGCTGGCTTTGCTGCAGTTTCAGACAGAAACTGCTTTGCTTTGTAAATGACTTAAATCTGCTGCCGCCGAGAGAAATTTGCTTTGTAAGGAAAGAATGCTGGCTTTGCTGTCGTTTCGGTCCTTTATAAGGGACTTAAATCTGCTGCTGCCGAGATAAATGCTTGCTTTGCAAGGGACTTAAGTCTGCTGCTGTTTTTGCTGCTCGGACTTTGCTTTAGGTAAGGAAAAATGTGTGTGTGTGTGTGTGTGTGTGTGTGTGTGTGTGTGTGTGTGTGTGTGTGTGTGTGTGTGTGTGTGTGTGTGTGTGTGTGTGTGTGTACATCCTCCTATCAGATCCAGAAAAGCATTACTTATTTTATTCTTACAGCTCTCACTAAAGAATAGATTAAATGTGTGGCTTTTTAAAAGTAGGACAGTACAAGAAGAATATCAGTGTGGTTATGACAGTGTGTTATAGCACAAAAGCATACACAGCTCTTATTGAGAGTAGATAATTATACTTTTTTATGGGTATTGCAAAGAAATGTTGTAAAAATACAATTAGACTCTAAAGCATTCACTTGAACTCCATTAGTGGATAAAATATTTTTGTTTAGGCCATCTTAGGACATCTTAAAAATGTGACAGTCCTAGTCAGATGAACAACCCCCTGTGATAAAATGTATTTAGTTGTGAAAGCATGTCAGATGAGATTGGCTTAATAGGATTAGTTTCAGAATTATTTAGTTGAGATGCATGATGCTCACAAATTGCCCTTTGAATGCTCATGTTACAGATTTTGATAATAAGTCTGATGAGTCTTTTATTAATGTATTACTTTGTAACTGAGGCTATCCACTCACCCAGTTGCTTCTGTGAATTTTGTTTTCATTCAACATGTAATGAGCTATTTCAGATGGTCACACTTAATATTAACTCTCGTGTGTGTGTGTAAATGCCCCCATTAAATACACCTGGTGACTAGAGGTACTCTGGCTCAAACCCTGTACCTTGGGTACAGGGTAAAAAGAGCCTAAAGTCCCTAGCCACCACCACTTCTGAATTACAGCTTCATGTTTTTGATCTGTTCCTCATAAAATATGTGGTTTTCAGGATTGTGGCAAATCACTGAAGGATTGAATTCACTAAATGATGACAGGCATTTGAATTTCAGACTTCATATTCTTCAGAAACTAAATGGTAACACAAAACCTTTTAGTTTAGCAATTTTCTAAGTTTATAAGATTAGTATTTGAAATTTGTCTGGGCAGTTTTGTAATTTCTGGTTCATGCATTTTGTTTCATTGCCTAGTGCCTACTGGAAAAATGTTCAAACAATAAGTTTAAAATGGGCTCCTCTGTCTAACAAGTATGCTGTATTATGCGAGGAATATAATTTAAAGTCAGGAAGGTGTATCAAAGAACAAATGTATGTTTATTGTTTTGTGCGCAAGGGGCCAATGATTTGAAAACAGCCCAAAGGTAATCTTTATCCACCACTGGTCAGATGCATTTTCTTTGGATGTGGTGTGTGGGTTTCAATGTTGTTTCAATGGCAGAGAAGTGTTAATGCCAAGTCTATTTCCATTGTGAGACAGTATTGCTTTGTTTAGCAGCTTTGTTTAGCAGATGTCTTAGTCTTTGTGCATTGTGCTATAACATGTAAAAATAAAATCCAAAAAAATCAATGTAGAAGTAAAGCAGTATGTACAGATTGTTTATGGTAAATGGGGTGAAATAGACAGGTAATGGGACATTGGAATGGCTGCAGGGGAACTCTGGTGCTGTATTTTGGTTGTCTGTTCTTCAGTTTGCTTTTGAAAGTTTGCATCCCACAATTCCATTGGAGTGGGTGGGGGTCACATAATTATGTATGCAAATTTGATGTTAATCAGCATACAGATTTGTACCTATTTTTCATGGGTCTTGTCCAGATTTTTGATGTTTCCAGGTTGAGAGGTATGGATGAAGTCATCTTCCTCAAGGAAGAGTAAACCTGTCTAGTGGACATCTACAATAAATACACTCTATAATAAAATGAAAAGTTTGCTGTCCAGGACCAAGAAGGAGCAGGTGCCTAATTGGAAGCAATTTCTCCTTTGCCTGTACAAGCAAATAAGAGCACTAGTAAAATCCTCCAAATCAAATGAGTCCAAACTGGCCACATCTACTAAAGACAATCATAAGGCCTTCTTCACATATGTCCACAGTCACAAGGGAAACACTCAGATCTGCTCAGAACTGGTGGTCAAGGACACCACATAGACAAATGCTGTAGATATAGCCAACTTGCTGGCAGACAGGTTCAGTGAAACTTCACTCCTCTGTCCCCCCAATCAGTAAAACAGGAAATCCCCAGTACCTGCCCCCCCCCTTATCTCTTGGGAGCAAGTCATCACTGCCCTCTCAAAAGCAAAAAAATACAGCCTCCATGGGACTCGATAACATCCCCAGGCTGCATCCTACATGAATTCAGGCAGGAACGCACAGCACCATTATGCACCCTATTCAACCAAAGCCTGAGTACCAGTTTCATTCCAGCCAACTGGAGGACAGTTGCTGTCATCCCTTTTCACAAAGGTGGTTCAGTGATCCAGGAAATTATAGACCCATCAGCTTAACTAGCCTGATCTGCAAGGCCATGGAGTGGATTATCCTGGGTCTCAGTAACAAGGACATTGGCAACATCCAGACACTTGATCCCACACAGTTCGGTTTTGTCAAGGGGAGGTCATGCCTGTTAAATTTGGACGACTTCTTTGAGACAGTCACCAAGGCCATACATTAAAATTGGTACATCTATTTCACAAAATATTCCTATCTTAAAAGGAACTAAACAATGTTGCTCCTCTCCCCTTTAATATTTACCCTGTTAATGAAACCCTGGGCTAATGAAATAAGAAGAAATAAAAATATAGAAGGATTAAATATTAATGCAGAAACTTCATCTAAAATACAGCTCTTTGCAGATGATGTCTTAATAATATCAACAGGGAATGATTCTTCCATTGCATCTCTATTCAATTCTATGTATAGATTTTAAAAAATGTCAGGCTTAATCTTCAATGAAGATAAAACAGAAATGTTCCCTATCTACTCAAGTAAAAATAAATTAAAGGGAAAATATCATAAATATGAATCACACACTAATCAAATTACTTATCTAGGAATTATCTTAGCCAAAGATATTAAGACTATAATTCATTTACATTATAATAAATTTATTGAAATATACAAACACTCATAACAAGCTGGAACTCAATTTTTTTACACAGGATGAAAGACTTTCTATAATTAAAATTTTAATTCTTCCCAAGATTCTCTATATTATACAATCTATCTTATTATTGCCTCCTAAATCTTTAATTAAAAATTAAACTCAATGTTATTAAAATTATTTTGGGCACCCAAAAAAACAAGGATAGCTTTTAAATACCACTTAAACAGTTGGTAAAAGGGAGGTATAGCCTTCGCAGACTTAGACTTATATTCAATTTCTTCCATAATCAAAACTGTATCCCAACTAGTGGATTCAGCTTACTCAGACAAATAGAAAATTTACTGGGAAACAATAAGCATATTCTTATTTATAAAACCGCAGTCATACAAAACAGATTTACTAAATAATCCTATGTTATGGATCTTAAAAGATTACTTCACTACTTATATAACTCTAAAACACTCAACAAATTATATTTCTAATACCTTAATATCTTTTAAGAATTTAATATATAAACATCCTCCCCCAGATTCAGCAAGCCCTGCACAGTGTGCAGGACTAGTGCCGGAGCTCCAGCAGGCACTATGTTTGCTGTGCGATCAAGGAATAAGCTGTAGGGATATGCATAAGCGCTCCTGCACCAATCCTGCATGGACTCAGTCCCTGTATGCAAATGATCCCATTTGCATGTGGAATCCATGTAAATGAGGTGAATTTGCAATCCAGGAAGCTGGAAGTGGACAGTACAGGACTACTGTAATCTGCAGTAATGTACTCGGTCAGTAACGGAGTACATTTCTGCAAACTACAAAATGGAGCCACAATAGCTCCAAATAAAGGGTGGATATTATGTAGAAAGCATGCCAATGGACAAATATATGGCCATTGGCATGGAAACAGTTGAAAAATAAAAAAATCAACCTTTATTTTTTTTTTAGCCGATCCCAGCTGTTTAAGCGTGGGACAGCAGCTTGCAAATGAGATCGGGTGAAAAATAAAATAAAACCCCTAAAATAAGCATTCTAACCAAAATCACTATTTTGCCATTATACTCAATGTCAGGCAGAAGACAACATGGTCAGTGAATAGTGGCTGCTAAGGGGGGAGGCTCAGTGTAGGACCTGTAACTATGCATCAGCAGGCAATCCTATGCAAATGAGAGGAATGATACTGAATCCCAGATTTCCCCTGCATGCTAGTCAACACCCAACAGTGAAAGAGCAGGAATAGCTTGGTGCAAGCCTAGGAGTTAGCTGACATCATATGGGGTGTGTCAAACATACTGTTAGCGGATTGGACCCCTATGGCTCGGGTTTGCCCTTAGCTTTGCAGAGCTAAACAAGGGTGTGTGTCTGAGACTGCCTAGCACTTTTTACATTGCCTAAGTGGGTGTGCATGCCTCACACCAGGTTTTAAAGGAAAAAAAAGTAAACCAGGAAATACAACTCTGTGCACATTTGAGCACTGTTTTTGTGCGGAGTGCCCCCAGGCTTAAACAGGAATGCAATGAGAAGGGAAAAGAGCAGTAAGAAGGTAATCCAGGTGAACTAGCATAGCTGGCAGGTGAAATTTATCAGAATCAGCCAATTACACAGGCAGCAGACCAGCCCAGCCCAGAACACTACTATAAACTATGCAAATACCTTTCCCTCTGTATTTTCCCACATATTCTACACCACCGGTGTATATAAGCGGGGGCATTTTAACAAAAAAAAAACAACAAAATTATAGGGGCTGCAATAACTATCATACATCAACATGTGGAAGAGGCTAAGGGTGGTGAGGATGAGAATGCTGTTGACCAACTCAAAGTGAGGAGACAGAGAAGAGAGTACAGACCTAGGGTAACCTACCAGGGGCAACATGAGCTGGAGATAGTGGAGTGCTATAGGGTGGACAGAGACCTCCTACAGCAAATTGTTGAGCTGTGTCGGACATGCCTCATACACAGAACTAACAGAGGGGAACCCATCCCAGTGGATACCAAGGTATGTGTAGGCCTAAGAATACTAGCTACAGGTACCTTCTAAAGGCCAACTGGAAATAAAATGGGGATCTCACAGACATCAGTATCCAGGGTATTCCACCTGTTCCAGGATGCCATGTCAGCACATGCTGGTGAGCACATATATTTCTCCAACACCCATGAGGTGTTGGCCAGCAATATGCATCTCTTCCATCAAATAGCAGAATACCCTGAGGTAGTGGGTACTATAGACTGAATGTACATATACATCAAAGCACCACCTGGTGAGTGGGGTAGGGTCTACATCAACCACAATGGCTTCCACTCCATCAACTGCCAGGTCATGTGTGATGCCCAGGGCATTATAATGAATGTGTGTGCTGGCTGCCCTGGAAGCTATCACGATTCCCACATCTGGCATCTGACGCAGCTGTACCAGAGATTTGTCAGTGGGGACATCCCTTATGGTCACCCAGTGGGGGATGTTGGTTATGCACTGGAGCCATGACTGATGACACCCATCTGAAATGTACACACACCCAAACAAGAACTCCATAATGAGGCGCACACACAGACCAGTGTTGCAGTAGAGCATGTGTTTGGGATGCTCAAGTCATGGTTCCGGTGCCTGAACACATCCAGTGGAGCCTTGCAGTACTCCCCAGCTACATGTACTCAGATTGTCATCGTATGTGCCATGCTACACAATATGATACAGTTGAAACAGCTGCATCAGGGATAGCATGGGCCAGGGCCACACAGCCCCCCGCCATTGCCAAGGCCTGCACAGGCACAGAGTGACTTAGAGGAGGAACAACCTGAGCCTGCCTCAGCAGTCAGAAAGAGGCATGCCCAGTATGTCCTGGCCTTTGCAAAGAGGCAGCGCATAGCACATACAATGATACAGGAGGGACCCAGGGAATGACACCACTCTCTGACTCACACATACAGTAAAAGGGATGCCAAAGATGACACTACCTGTGCTCAACCATGTATAAGGAGTGTACTATGTGCATCCAACATAGGCAGCCCTCCAGCACCATCCTCAATACTGGCACACCCACAAGTTAAGTCACTCTCCTTACCAATTGCCGAATGGAGTAGTATGTGTTGTTACTTATATCTATGGTATGGATGTGAGCATGCAAGGGAATTAGGTGGCTGAATGGGATGCCAGCAGATAGTAGACACCTATAGTGGCACCATGAGATCTGTAACAAATACTAGTGTCACCATAATAGCCAGTACTACACATGGCAACAAAACCCACTGCAGGAAATGTGATGGGCCACATGTGTATCCATATGACTCACACATGCCAATCAGGGAGGTTCACATACCCAACAACAGTCTCAGCCAACAGGACAGGTGTAAACAAACACAAACAAAGGCTGTGCTAAGGCCTCAGAATGATTGCTATGGGTAACCACCCCCCCTCAGGCCAACACAGACAGACTACAGCAGGTCAAGTAGTGGAATGTTAGTTATGAAGGGTAGGAAGTCAGAAACTGATATGTAGGTCAATCAAACCTAAGAGCTGTAGTACACTGATATGTCTGTAGTCAACACAATAGGTTAGAATACAGGATGAAATGGAGTACCCAACATACCACTACAGTCATAGCAAATGTGCACAAGTGTCAGGTGTGCCCCCCAATCCTAAGTCGAAATGTAGAAACAGTCAGGTGTGCCCCCTAAATCCTGTGTAGAAATATAGAAACAGTCAGGTGTGCCCCCCCAATCCGATGTAGAAATTTAGTAACAGTCAGGTGTGCCCCCCCAATCCTGGGTAGAAATGTAGAAACAGTCAGGTGCACCACCCCAATCCTACGTAGAAATGTAGTAACAGTCAGGTGTTCCCCATTCCTATTTCAACATTTAGTAACAGTCTGGTGTACCCCCCACAATTCCTATGAAGAAATGTAGTAACAGTCATGTGTGCCCCCCCTCCAATCCGATGTAGACATGTAGTAACATATATGTGTAGGTATCATACCAGTTGAGCACAGATGACCTGAGGTGGCCAAGGTAGCAGGATAGATTGTAGCAGGTGTACAATATGCAGGTATGCGTGTGTTAGGTTTGGGTGTTTTTCATATTGTGTGAGAATGGTCAGTATGTATGCATGTTGAGGTTTGACCTGGTGGCCATTGCCCACTACTGCTGATGACAGGGCTAAGTCCTCACAACTACACTACCAAAGAGAATTCCCCCACTATAACACATGCTAGCAATAAGCCATTGTAAATGTATGGTGGTAATATGTGTCACCATCTGAAAGATGGACATGACATGCCTGTTGGGCTAGATTTACAAGGAGTACACAAGGAAAAGTACCCCAGACATACAGTATATAATGTGCAACACTGAAATGGACACACCCTTAGAATTGTACATACAGGTATGCATCACATTATCTGGGCTTGTAGTAGGGAATACCGATGTTGTCTGGCCAAACACTTGCAGATCACAAAGGTGATAGGACTGATGTATTGGGAAACAGCTGATGTCCCTGCACAAGCCAGCATAACTGGAATGTCCCATGCATATCTGTGAGTCAGATGCAAGTAGTGTCTATAGCACACATGCACCCAGCTCATCCAAACACCACTCACAGGTACCTCTCTGGTCATATCCCTGCTCTTGGGAATGGGTACAATATGACCCCCACCTGTGTATGGCAATAGTGAAAGAATGCAGCATGCAGTGTAGGTGTCCCATGCAGGTTTGTCCCTAGCTGTAAGTAGCACACTGTCAGCATCCACACCAACTAATCAATACTGATCGGAAGTATTGGCATGAATACCTAGCACATCTATCCTGTCACCCCAGGAGAATATACTGTATGCAGTCTGGAACTGTAGGACTGATAGAATGCAATGGTCTACTACAGCTGGCCTGCATCACCACCAAATGGCCTACAGGCCTCTGTGAAAGGCTGGTGTCTCACCCATACTGCCAATGTATGTTATGTCATGGACGCCCAAATAACAACATAACACACCAAAAACACAGCTGTGATGAAGTGATAACTATAGGTAAAGTATCAGAGAGTGTCTGCATAATTTATGGAAAAGGATAGAATAATAGAGGGGTGACAGCATGGGAGCATGAAATGTGCTAGGTCTGACACACAGATGTGTGTACATACTATCCCTAGCTGCAAACACAAAAATAGGTGTCTACAATCCTGCCCATACACCACAATAGGGGTAATGTCTTGATTTATTACCCCTGCCTCTGGGTAACCTGTGTGAATCTGTACAGCTGTGATGTATTGCCACAACAAGATAAGGCCATACTGTCATGTTGATGGATGTACAAGTATGGGATCATCTGCCAGCACTGTGGCAAGTTGCTGAACTGGATGCACAGACCCAGCAACAAGTGTCTGCAGCTCCCCCTCCAGAATGGCATAACTTTCCATGAATATGTAGGCATTTGACCACAATACTGGACACAGCTGCATTCACCCCGTGTTCCCCAGGACATCACTGTGAGCAAAATGGTCTACCTGACAGTACTTGAGGACATAAAACACCACAGTGTATAATGGTATACATGTCTGAATATCTCTGCTAACACCAGTACCATGTAGCAGAAGCAGCACAGACACAGTCACCTACAATACACACTATCCATTGCAAAGTGTGTCCCCCATATTGCTAACTGATCTACAGATAACCTGCAGAAACATTTACTACCTGTGGGTGTAGAACACAAAGGTCTGCACTGGAGTACAAAATACCTGGAATGGATCCACACATTCAATACAAAAGGGCATACTGAGCATGCTTACACACTTAGAGAAATGAAGGCAATGTTAGACAACAACATACTGAAAGGTCTTACTGGACATGCTCACACACTTAAAAAATGAAGCCCATGTCTGCCAACAACAGTGGACCATACATATCTGACAGTTGCAGATGTTAATGCATACACTCCTCAGTATGCACCAGTCATGCTTTGCACACGCATTGGATAGGAATACAATACATATATCCAAGTACAACACACTATAATATGCCAAATGTAAACATACATAGATGTGTGGAAGAGAGTGACAGTAAAAAAGAGCCTTTCATCATGAGGCCTGTCCCACCCAGCACACAGCCAAATGGCTACAACTACATGATGTGTAAATGTCACTTGCTGTAGACATTAGCCAATGGGATCCCTCAGTATTACAAACAATGTGGTGCAATTGCTAGCTGTGCAACATGACTGTACAAGGCAGTAGTCATCTAGCAGTTGTATACATGTACCTGTGGAATATAAAACTGCGTGTGCCTGAGTGTGGTGTGCCTACCTTTAGATGAATGGGTTATGGCCCATGCACACAGAGTGCCCTCCCCATAGCCCTACTATGACAAACTTGCTGATGTCATTCTCTTTGAAATACACCTTTGGGAAACAAAAAGCCCAATAATCTATGTGGCCTATAGCTGTTTAATGCTGTAGTGTGATAAACTAGTTAGGTAAGAGTTCTAATCCCAGACATGACAACTGTGTGTATTTGTGTAGGGAGCAATGTTTTTAGTCTAGTCACACTCACTACAATTCAAATGCCCTACTTTGACAAGGCTGCTGATTTCATTAACTTTGAAATACACCTTTGGGAAAGGAGTGGCACAGTGATCTCTGTGGCATGTCCTATAACTGCGTAATGCTGTAGTGTGATAAACTAGTTAGGTAGGAACTCTAATCCCAGACATGGTAACTGTGTGTCTGTGTAGGGAGCCATGCTTTTTAGGCTAGTCAAACTCGCTACGATTCAAATGCCCTACTATGGCAAGATTGCTGATGTCATTCACTTTGAAATACACCTTTGGGAAAGAAGCAGCTTAGTAATCTCCGTGGCACATCCTATAACTGCGCAATGCTGTAGTGTGATAAACTAGTTAGGTAGGAGCTCTAATCCCAGACATGGCAACTGTGTGTGTGTGTGTGTGTGTGTGTGTGTGTGTGTGTGTGTGTGTGTGTGTGTGTGTGTGTGTGTGTGTTTGTGTGTCTGTATCTGTGTAAAGAGCAATGCTTTTTAGGCTAGTCACACTCACTACAATTCGCATGCCCTACTTTGGCAAAGCTGCTGATGTCATTCACTTTGAAATACACCTTTGGGAAAGGAGTAGCCCAGAAATTTCCATGGCACATTCTGTAATTGCATAATGTGGAGTGTGATAAACTAATTAGGTAGGAGTTCTAATCACAGACATGGCAACTATTGTGTGTCTGTGAAGGGAGCAATGCTTTTTAGGATAGTCACAATCACTACAATTCAAATGCCCTACCTTGGCAAGGCTGCTGATGTCATTCACTTTGAAATACACATTTGGGAAAGGAAAAGCCCAGTAATCACTGTGGTGCATCCTAAAACAGTATAGTGTGATATAGTAGTTTCATAGGTGTTCTATTCCCACACATGGCAAGTGTGGATGTTTATGTGTGTGTTTCTTTGTCTGTGTAGGGTGCAATGCTTTTGAGGCCAGTCAAAGTCACTACAACCTCCATTGCCCTACTTTGGCAAGCCTGCCAATGTCATTCCCAGTGAAATACACCTTTAGGAAAGGAGTAGCCCAGTAGTCTCCATGGTGCATCCTATAACAGCCTAATGATGTAGTGTGATATAGTACTTTAGTAGGTGTTCTATTCCTACACATGGCAAATGTGGATGTTTGTGTGTGTTTCTTTGTCTGTTTAGGGAGCAATGCTTTTTAGGCTAGTCATACTCACTACAATTCAAATGCCCTACTTTGGCAAGCCTGCTGATGTCATTCATGGAAAAGTACACCTATGGGAAAGTAGTAGCCCAGTGATCTATGTGGCGCATCTTAAAACTGCATAATGCTGTAGTGTAATAAACTAGTCAAGTAGGAGTTCTAATCCCAGACATGGCAAGTGTGTGTGTATTTGTCATTTGTATCCTGTGTGGTGGTGGCTGTGAGTGTGTAATAACTGGACTCATTGTGGAGTGGGTTTTGCAAATTTCATATATGGTGGCCCTATTATATGTCACAATGTCCACCTTACAAGGATAACAGATGTGAATTAGGCGAGAGGCTGGGGTGCAAATCGAAACCCCTACATGTGACATCAAGCCCTGGTGAACAAAGTTAGCAACCCTTGTATTACCCAGAGACCACTCTCAATCTATGTTTCATACACAAACACACTTGCCTAGGCAGTGACCGCTATGTTGGTAGTACCCTGCATATTGCCCACAGATAGTAACCATGGTGTGATTGCCGTGGACTACAGAGGGCATGGCACCCTGTCCATCAGTACAATAGGCATGTATATGCAGACAGTGTGCCTTCCCTATGTTCTCCACTGGACTCCTGCAATACCTGTGGTGCCATCAAATGTGATTCACAAAGGACATACCATGCCTTAAACACATGCCCTGTATGGTCAGATGCCACTGACACCACAGAATACCTGTATCATACTATCAATGTAGGTGCAGGGTTGACCTGCTGTTCATTACCAGTTCCTGCCACATGAGGCCAGGAATGGCACATCTGCTGATGACAATCTGTGTACACATCAGGAGCCAGTCAGCCCAGGTACAGTTCTACATGTCACTCTACATGCATGTGGGATGTGTGCACATCCCAGACAGTGTCCATGTCATGGACTAAAGAACACATACCTAGCAAGCATTGCACAGCAATGGCCACACACAATAGTTACCCAGGTGACTGGATGGTGAATACAATACCCACCTGTGTGGGCCAATTCAGACACTACACCCCTGGGTCACACTTCAGACCATTGGCATATGGCCTTATGCCAAGGTATACCCTTCAGCTAGCCTTGTATAGCCTTCTTGCACAGTCAACCACTACACATCCATGTAGCAATGCATGCATGCATGTCAGTACTGGAACCCTGGGTCTGTGTGTGTAGTGTATCATGTTTTCAACCACATTCACACTCACTACAACTCCCATTGGCATACAGAAGCATGCTGTCTGATGTCAGACACCTTCACATACCCTTTGCCCATATAATATTCAGAAAACCCCTGTGGTGCATGTGACACCTGCACATTACTGTATTGTGGCAAACTAACTAGTTAGGAAGTGTATTCCTGACCCTGCCAAGTGTGTCAATGTGTGTGAGTCCCTGAGAGAGTGTGGCTGTGTTGACACTGAAACCTATTCATGTGGACAGGCATGTGTACTACACCTACCGTATTGCTACCATATCACTATTGCAGATGTCATTCACCATCACATATACATTTGGTCAGCTCATCAACATATAAGCTATATGGTGCATGCAATACCTGCATGGACATGTGATAGCAATACAGAGTCAGTCAGGGGTTTGAAACTCTGTACTGGTAGGTGTGTGACACAAACATGCTTAGGTTTTACTCTCCGACCCCCTCCCTGACTTACTTTGTCTCTGTCTCTTTCACTCCCTCCATGGTGAATGTGGAGAACTACACCTGCTTTGCTTAGGCAACAGCTTGTGTTTTGTAAGTGATGCTCATGATCAGCTGATGTCCTCTGCACAAATTGCATCCCTCCTCTAGCTGATTGCATGTGGAACACCTGTGGTACCATTCCCATAGCCAATTGCATGTAAACACACTCCAATATCTATGTTGGTGTTGGGCCTTTTCATTAACTGTGAGCAGGACCTAGATCTGGTGTTTGGCAAACAGCATCACAGATGGATTTGGGATTTACCTCTAACAACATACACTGTGGAAACAGGCCAACACACAGGAGGGGGATGTGTCTGACATGACTATAGAATGTAAGTGTTGCTATTCTTCATTTGGAGTAATGTTGGTTTAACAGGGTGAGTGCGTGGATATGACTGGTCTACATGTTTTAATACCTGTCATGACAGTGCTATGTTTTTGAGAAAACCCCCATCTGTAGGGTCATCTGCAGACTGAGCAGTGTGTGGTGCCTTTTGTTTCTTGGGTTACTCACAGAACACCTATCTGAGAACTGCAGAAACATAGTGTGAGGATTGCAGTCAGTACATGGTGACAACCATGAGAGGTACTGACTTCATATCCCTCATAGGACATATGTCACAACAAACCCTGTTACAACAGTAAATGTATGTGGTTATCACAGCAACATGTCAATATTGGCCCTGTGTTTGTGCCTCCAGCCGCAAATCTATCAACCTTTGCACCTATGTCATGCAGTAAGAAGTGCATATATTCTGTACAACATTATTTATTGACATCATATCTGATAACAAGCCAGTGAGATATCAGACTGCTATACATGTTATGTATAGCAGGGGTTATATCTGAGGACATAACCTGGACATTCTGTGGTTGTGTGTACAGTACTGAGGTCTGTGTACTTATGGTGATTGTCAACAATGTGGGTAATGCAAATATGTCCCTTGGCCTGTGTACAGACTGTGGTAGATGTCATTGTTCTTGGTCCTGTTCTATCTGATGTTACATACTGCTCCAGTGTATGGTATCCTAAGAGTATACATGTTTGTAGGGCCAAGCACACACATGTATCATACCACAAACAGACATCGGACCACACTTTGTAGTGGCCCAATATATGTAGGGTTAGTGTGTGAGTGGCACATATGAGGATAGTGTAGATCAAACAGTAGATATACTGTAATATTAAGCTAGCTTACCATATGTGGCTATGGCTGTGTTCACATTGGCTGTGGGTATGCACTTTCACACAGGTGTCTGTTACTCTGTGCTGTGACATGCCCGTAGAGCCTAATATATTTACAGGTACATATGTATTCCCCCATAAGAAATGTAGGCCAGTGTTGTGGCAGTCTGCCTGTAGTTTGCACAGTGTTCTGTTAAATGCCTAGAAGCTTAGAGTACTTCCCCAGTGTGATGTTATGTCCGGATATTTGCCAGATGTACTGCTTCTGGGCCACCGTAGCTGTCATGTATTTCTGTCAAAACAGTGGGATGCTGTACAGATGTATGTCACTAACTAGTCGGTAGTATGTGACCATGTGACCTCTGCACCAGCAATTATTATGTGTTAAGACAGACAGGAGTGTGTGAATGCATAACTTATGTGGGCATATGTATTCCAGTATTTCCGTGATATACCCATCTACATGGCTAACATCCACATTGTCAGGCTTGGTCCACATGTCTTGCACAAAGGGGATCTGTCTATACCTCTGGACTCACCAGACAGTGTCAGACTGTCGACATTTATTGGCCATATCTCTGCTGTAGTCCACAGGATCATTACTGTGCTAGCAGTGGTACTGTACTCTGATGTCCTTAGGATGTCTGTCAGTAGCCAATAGTGCACATGTTAAAAGAAGATGTGACCTCTCACGTACAACATATCTGTTAAGACAACCCCTATTACAGTAGCAACAGTCTACATATATACCTGCAATCCAAACCTGACATACCCTTGCACTAAGAGGTTGGGACTATTGGGGCTGAGGTAGGACTCCACTCCATGTTCTGGATATATGGTGAACATATATGTACATATAATTATCTATATAGCTATATATCTATATAAATATATACACATATACATATCAACATACATAGATGGATATATATATATCTATATATATATATATATATATATATATATATATATATATATATATATATATATATATATATATATATATACATATATCTATATACATTTTATATATATATATATATATATATATATATATATATATATATATATATATATATATATATATATATATATATATATATATGGTTCTACCTCACTTCAACGACACGCCAGAACATCGACACGGAAATCACGAGCCCCAGAAGATCGAAAGCTGAGAAGACCGACGCGACGGGACCCAGAAGATCGACAGTGCAGAAGACCGACCCGACGGATGAAAGCACCGATGCCGAGGATGCCGACATGGGAAAAGGCTGTGTAAGAATGCGGTAGTGACGGATGTTAGGGTGCGAGTAAGGTAAGTGTGGATATTGACGGTCTGTGGGGATAGGGGTGGGTTAAGTGAGTTAGGGTTAGGGAGTGGGTCAGGTAAGTGTGCGGTAGTGATTGTGTTTGGGTTAGGGGGGATAAGTGAGTTAGGGTTAGGAGCCGGTCAGGTAAGTGTGCAGTGATTGTGTTTGGGTTAGGGGTGGGATAAGTGAGTTAGGGTTAGGAGCCGGCCAGGTAAGTGTGCGGTAGTGACGGACCTTAGGGTTAGGGTTTGGGTTAGGGTTGTAGGTAGTTGTGCATGTGAGGTTTAGTGTGGGATTGTAGGGATTTTGGTGTGCTTGTGTTGTGTATGTGGTTTTGGACGGGAATGTGTTTTGTTTGTTGATTGTGGTGTAAGGTGTATGAGGTTTCGTGTTTGTGTACCGTCGGTTATTTCGTTGTCGGGCATGTGGAACTTCGTGTTTTTGTACTGTCGGTTATGTGGTTTCGGTGATTGTGTTGTCGGTGTTTTGGTGTTTCGGTTATGTGAGGTAGAACCATATATATATATGTATATATATATATATATATATATATATATATATATATATATATATATATATATATATATACATATATATATATATATATATATATATATATATATATATATATATATATATATATATATATATATATATATATATATATATATATATGTGTATATATATATATATATATATATATGTATATATATATATATATATATATATGTATATATATATATATATATATATATATATATGTACATATATATATATATATATATATATATATGTACATATATATATATATATATATATATATATATATATATATATATATATATACACACATTCAAATATATACATATACGCAGCAATATATGTCTACATATATACAGATAAAGATACATATGAACATATACTTATGGATATCTAGATGTATATTGAGAGCAATAGGTATATCATAATAGATATGTATGCACATGTAGTTATATATATCTATTTATAATTTTACATAAATAGGCATAATGGTACACACAGGATGTGCATACATACATAGCTATATATACACAAAGAGATATACCCATGGCCATGTATATATGATTCACTATACAAATGTGCATACATACATATGTATGAATATACATATGTATGTACATATAGACATATATCAACATATGTATATGTATATATCCATATTTCTGTCATGTGTAAACATCACGGTTGTGTTTACCTTCCCAGATGTATCTCACCGTATGTATCTGATATTTGTACATTATGATTAAACAACATATGTGAAGCAACATATTAATAACAAGTACTATACAATTGTGGAAGTAAAGGCAATTGTTCAGTACTAATAAATATGTATATTGACAGATATATTGGAAAAACAACGGTTGTCTTCACAGTAGTCATGGCGCAGTGGTTAAGTGCTGTGGCTGTAGTGTACAGCCTCCTGGGTTCATGACCTGCAAGGGCTGATCATTTTATTGCTGGGCAGAACAAGGGCTGTCAGATACAGAGTGGTTAAGGCAGTTTTGAACAGCTTTTAGCAGTTTTGTGCAAAGCTGAGCTGTGCTAAGCTATGGGTAAATGTACGGGTGCTTACACAGTGTAGGCTTCCCTTACCAGTGTGAGAATCAGCTTAGCTGTTATACTGGAGCAATGTTGATACCTGCTAAGCATGGCTTAGCCCTGGTAACCTGTTCACACACTCTGTCCAATAACATAGCAGGGTAATGACATCTGTAATAAGTGTATGTAATGCCATGTATAATATATGCAGCCTATGTGCTGCCATTACAGTAGCAAGGGGTGTGAGTGTCATGTCTGGGACACACAAGCATATGAGGCCTGTACAGCACTGATATCCATGTGAATGTGTTACATACAGGGGTAGTAGCCCAGGATATGTGCTGTCACACTGGCATTATGGCAGTACTACTATTGACATTGCTTTTCCAGGCAAGAGTAGAGTGCTAAATGTAGTACTGACAACAGGCATACCTGCAGGCATAACTGGACGCTGAGGCCTCCCTGTTGTATCCTTGGTGTGTGAGCTGTGTCAAAGTATATATCCCCTAATGGATAATGATCTGATGTGGAATGTAACTGTAAACTACCGTCTGTACAGCACATGATAGTGAGGGCTTCCAACATGTACTTATGGTACACATATTGTTGTCAAACATCTATCTGTCAACACATTCATCCTACTGCATAGTTCTTGTCAAGCTGATGAATGCCAGTCCCTGTACAGATGTGCAGATGGCAGGTATACAGCTGGGATATGTACAGGCAACTTAAGCTTGATTGACACTGACATGTCTGCCCAGCTGTGTAAGAACTGGCACATATAGGAGACAACACCCTGTATGCAACACATGCCATGGGTACCTCCACTACACTACCACATTCAACAGAACATGCTTGGGTACAGGTCTCCATCACAGATACTAACCATGGGTTGTAATACATGTTGCATACATGTAAACGTGATCACCTCAGTGGCCATGTGCAGGAGGCACCCAGAGGATTGGCTGATGCATGTCACTCTTACCCTGAGGGTCACCACAGTGATGTCTGTCAATAGATTGCCTGCTGCCACATGGCAGGTGGCAGGATACCACTGCACACACATCCCCAACACAACCCATCCCTCCACGGACAATAGCTAAATGCACAGCTATGACCACCTGCAGTAATGCACCCCAGTACTGACACATGTGTATATGTGCATTACTGAATATAGCAGTCTCTGTGTGTTAGCACAGCTCTACTTGAGAATTCCATGAGGCCCTTCACAACCACCACAACACCCATTGCCATAGTCATTTGTGGCTGCTGCTGTA
This sequence comes from Protopterus annectens, assembly GCF_019279795.1. NCBI lineage: Eukaryota > Metazoa > Chordata > Ceratodontiformes > Protopteridae > Protopterus > Protopterus annectens. The sequence continues at coordinate 1,952,010,219 of NC_056735.1, forward strand.
TGGGACATTACATGTACCCTCTTACGCTCCTCTCCCTGCCGGCTACACGAGCTTTGCAGTACCAGCACAACAGTGTTGTACAAATGGGTCTATAGGCATGGGATATTAACTGAGTTCTGGCAATTGTGTGTATGTGTGCATGTAAGGTGAGAGGTTGACATAATGTTTAAGGTGTTTACATTACAGATGTAAGGTGCAGGGTTTGATTTTCACATGGGGAAATTGGCTTTGCTTAAAATGGCCCACAAGGCAGTTAACCTAGTACTCACCTATTAACATGAACCTATGAACTAACCTATGAACATGTCTTTATATTTGTGGGGTACAGCATTCCAAGGCCACATACTCCTATTACAATACCCATTGCCACATAGTAGTACAGAAAGTGTTGTTGCTGCCCATAGGTGAGGCATGACAATGCAACACCCTACTATGCCTGTGGCGTGTGCATTAGATGCATATCCCTGTAGTACCACTGTTGGGATATACAATGGGTTGTATCGCAGTCGTGGGCAATGTGTGATGGTGGGTATGTCAGAGTGTCATCATGGGTTTCAGGGAGTACAGTATCCACTGGGTGATGTGGGTGCTGTGTACACTGTCATTGCACTAAGGTACACCCGGTATATGTCCCATGTACCACTTTATGGTTACCACTGTCAACATCAATCATACAGGTAACTGATATCGCAATCCAGCCCAGTTATGCACCTGCTGTGTGCAGCCTACATGTAACACATTGGACGCACGGTCAAGTTAGTTAGCAGTGATAGGCCCAGGTCTCTCAGACATGTGTCTGCCTGGTATGTGTCTGCTAATGTGTATATGAAGTTATGTCACACTATGTATTGTCCATATACACCCATTACATCCCCCATTATCATACTGTACATGTCTGAGGATGTTCTGCATGTAACATGTAACCTGGACACACCTCACCCTAAACACTGTGTGGTGTGTGCAATGAAAGCCACACACTTCAGTAGCACTACATACCTAGATAGGGGTCTAATCCCAGTGTTGCCAAGTAAGAGTGTGCATGTATGTGGATGGGTCTACATCAGGTTGCAGATTAAACACATCCCAACACGTCACCTGTCCATGTGGCATAGGCAATAACTGTTATACAAACCTGTGACATGTGTTGAACTGTACCCTGGATATGTCACAGCCATGGTGTCACCAAAGTGCCATACCCCATTGTGGAATATGGCTGCAGACCATCCTCCTGCTGACACATGTACACCTGCAACACAAATGGATAACATTATGAAGACCACTATCAACCAGTGTTACTAACAGTTATAATGCATCATTGCTGGACAGCTACACTACCTGAAATGTATGCATTAAACTTTACTCCTGATAACATGTTACACTGCAGTACTTTGGTACACTGTAGTACAGTCACCATGTGCATCATATTAGCTTGTCCCTGTATCGATGTTATGGATGACAGGGATGTGGCACAGATATCATATGCATAGGGTGTGTTGTTGGTTTGCCAGAGGCCAAGGATGGGCCATACATCTGACACCATGTGTGTGGGTGAGGGGTATAATGAGGTGAACTGGGCATGGTGATGTGGTGTGTGTAGGTACGGGATTGCCCTAGGTGTTTTTATATAGTGTGTGGGTATGCATGCACACAGATCTGCCATGTGGCTGCCCTACACAGGTGTTTATGGGCAGCTGCAGACCATACCTAGCAGGGTGTACAGGGTGTGCAGTTCACTGCCTCTGGCCAGAGACACTTGGACTGTGCCTGCCAGGGTTTCCATGGGCACGTCCAGGTACATGTATCGATGTGCTACTCTCCCTGATGATGACAGATGTCCGCTGGAACCAGGTCCCTTTTAGGATTGGCCAGGATCATGTGCTTGTGGCCTGCTGTGGTGTGCACAGTGCCACCCACAGTGCTGGGACTAGTACTGCCACTACGGGAGCCCATTGATGTCCTAGCACATCCACGTTGACTGCCAGCTGTTGGTGTTGCTGGCCTACGTCCATGTGGCCATTACCACGCTCCCACCACATATTCAAGTGCGAACAAACACAGTCAATGAGGGCCATCATCTCACCAGGCCATCTATCCATGAGCTCGGTATAAGCACGGATGGCACCAGACAGTTCAAGGAAATTGTTGCTTGCAGATGTGAGAGCAGCCCTCTGCAGCCTCAGGCACTGTCTGATGTAACGTTCCATATGTGCCTGTACTGTCATGACAGTCTGAAACATGTACCTGGTGGTACCAGTTGTGGTGCATCTGCCAAGGGCATGATGACCAGTGGCCATACCACAAGCACCCTGGGACATCTGCTTATGTGGTGCCCTGCCAGACTTCCAGCTATGCCTGCTGTGACCAGACACAGTAGGCATGGTTACCACACTCTTCTGTGCATTGCCACCAAACACCAGCTGTCCCTTCGCTATGGCCACTGGTGATGGGGTATGTATAGGCACTGAAACTGTGTGCAGGGTTGGGGTGGCTAAAAGAGGAATGTCAAATGATGGTACTGTTTTGGCGCCTGACAACCCCACCTGTGCCTCAACAGTACTATCATCATCTTCAGTGTCTATGGACATCAACATCAGATTGCATGCAGGACGCACCCTGACCCACCTCACCACCTTTGGGTGAAAACAAGAAACTCAGTTTAAGACCTCTACAGCATTGCATAACAGTACACAACACACACACACACACACACACACACACACACACACACACACACACACACACACACACACATACACACACACACACACACCACCTTAATACCTACCTGTCCGTGACTTTACACACAGTCCCAGATTTATTCCCTTGCATTCTCCATCCTGCATCACATTTGGTAACATACTCTCATTAATTCCACTCATTAACATATCATTCCTCTAAATGCCTAGACAAGTGATCAAAACAGAGACCTGTTACTCCATTACCTCCCCAACCTGAGTGGAGTGGTTTTACATAGCCCCACTGCTGTCATTCAGTGTTCACCCTGTGTATGTCCGGACTTCGTAAGGATGGCCCCTAATATTAGGGGCTACTGCATTCACTCCATAATATCATGCACTGGAGTGTCATGTGTAAGTATTGTTCATTACATACCAGATATGCTGCTCAATCAACTCATCATGTGACAACTGTAATATATATGGATACACACCCTGGTGTTGTCTAGTAATTTCCCAATGCATTTGTATTGCTGCAAATGTGGGTTGTTGGTCACCTCTCTGCTGAATGAGATATTAAGGGTAAACCTGGTGTCTACCTTCCCTCTCAATGCATGTTCCATGCTACAGACCTCATTATACTATAAACTGTCCTATGATTACATACAAGACAAGTATTCCTGATGTGTCATGTGCCAGTCCATGTCCATGTACTGCACAATCTCAAAGGGATGTACTCCTGTATGAACAACCCCACAATCACACATGCATATGTGGGCATCCACACAAACACACACACATGCACACACGCATCCTACATGCATCATCCTCTCTCCACTTCACCAGAGTGATCCTACAGACAAAATAACAACCCAATGAGACACACACACACACACACACACACACACACACGCACACACGCACACACTCACACACACACACACACACACACACACACACACACACACACACACACACACACACACAGGTGAGGTTGCCAATGATAGTACACACAGTCCTCCTATTACCCATCTGTCAACATGCATAACATATGGTACACAACAGCATGCAGTGCAGCTATAGTCAATCCATGCTAGCAACAGTATACATGTGTGTGATGCCTTTGCTGTGTTAGTAGGTGTTGCCCCTTCCCCAGGATACCACTGCACCCATGTATGCAGTATTGTTGTGCACCTGTTCTGCACCCTGTCATGTACTGTGCACCAAACCTCACAGGTGTACAACCCATTGCTGAATGTGTAGTACTGTGTCAGTCATGCTCACAGCCCCTAAGTTTTTCAGCAACACATACCTGGGATGATATGTGGACAGATGTCATTTGTGAATGCCTGATGTCTGGTTTACAAATCTCAATATCAACAGACCATGTATGACCAATCCAATACTATTACACTGATAACCGTCAGAGCATACCATGGCTATGGGGAGTGTACACACCTTTATTGATATGAATCACCCTTCCTTGATCTGCCATTGGACCACATCACCATATATATTAACAGTACTTGAGCCCAATATGAGACATATGTTCTGTACATTCACATGCAATGTGTTAGGTGTGCAGAAGCTGACCATGATGCATATACTTTGTGTGTGTATATGTGTACACACCCTTATCTTGATGGTTTGTTGCACCTATTGTTATGTGTTCTACAGCAGTTACTACTCCTGGCAGGGTTATACAACCATGGACCATCTGCATTTGCCAGTGCATGTTCAGTCTGCCCTACACATGTCCCCCACAAATGTATGATTGCAAGGTCTACTAATGTGCATATCCCTTGGTGTTTACACACTGCTGTCACTGTTGCTGTGGGGGTAGGGTTATATCTGCCACAGTTCCTGACTGTGTGCAGATACAGCTATTCTTAGCACCCTTAGGATCTCTGCTCAGTGCACTTGTGTGTCATGCTGACACCCCCACCCAAACGTCAGCCTTTTTGCAGATGCTTGACAACTAAGACCTACACATGTGTCAGTTTGCAGTGTCCCATATACTGAACACCACATGTTACAGCCTTGCCCCAGCTGATAATGTGGACCACAGTAATATGTTATGCCATAATGTAACTCTGTAACAGTTGCCATTGTACTACTGGTATGTACACTGTTGTTGCACTGTATACGGGGATGTTTCACACATGTCCCTACTGTAGGCCATGTCTTCCACCATTATGTTACTCCCTGTGGACACATTCTGCAATGACAGATGTTAGTTATCTTGCAGGTGTCTGACATACCCTTCCAATACCCCATCATGGTCACCACTGTGATGCTGTGTATTTAACAGCAACAGTACAGCATGCATTCTGGATAGGTGTGTTAGATGTGTGCATGGAATATACCATAGCCATTACATGCCTGGTGTATTGGCAAGACACAACATAAACCATACTCACCAGCTACAGGCTGCTGACTTAGTGGTATACCGGAGTGACCTACATAAGAGGGTGAGAGATGCAAAGTCAGTGGCCTTACCTGTGGCATTGCTACAAGGTGGGGTGCAGCATTACAGTACATCAACAGTAGATGTCCACAATACTACCACATAGGCACATCTGTTTATCACTACTATGCAGCAACAAACTATATCTATGACATGTCAGATATGCATGATCTACCCGTACAGATGTGGATGCATACACAACAGTGGTCTACTGATGTTCCCTGTGGCCTTACCTGCACGCTCCTAAGCCGGTGTGTGGGTAGCATGCACCTCCACAATGGTGTCCATCAGTTGTTGGCTATGCAGATGGGCAGGTGCCACAAGGCTGGCGAGGAGCTCCTCACATGTGTCGGGGGGGATGGATAGTATGCCACCCCATGTTATGAGTTGATCCCCCTGGACTGCAGCAGCATGCCAACAGGCATTGCGAAGCAGGTCAGAACAATGATGCTGGACCTGCTCATAACTGTGGTTGTGCAGTCCAACATCATTGACCCTGTGGACTACATCATTCCAGAGGCAGTCCGCTCCTTTTGCTCAGGGGTAGCCCATCCAAACAGGACAGGGTAGTGCTGGATTAGGTGTTTAGCACTATTTCATTCTCAACAACTGAGTAAGGAGGGAGCCATCCATGTGACATCTTGCCTGAAAGGCATAAAGATGAAAACAGGTCTGAGCAACTCATACAGCAAGGTTACCACAGTTCTTAATTCACATCTCTGGCACCCCCCACCATATCAGCGACAACAGACTGTACACATAACTCAATAGGTATGGCTACAGCTGACCTACCAGTGGGACATATATTGTATTGTACCACACTTTGTGCTATGTGTTTGTAGACATGTTCCCTGCATGGACACTATCATTGCTGGCCTGTGACACACTATTCGCCTGCATGCCATTGTCAGGGCCACTATGATTCCATATATGCCTGTGGTATGCTTGCTATGTGATTGCTGTACATCTGATATTCTGTGATATTGAGGATATCTATGCATGCTGTTGACATGTTCCAGGATTGTGTAGACTATTACTACCCACATAAGTTCTATAACAGTGATACAATAGCATGTTTAGGGAATATTTGTCAGCAAAGCCACCTCTCCAAACACATCTGCCCATATTACCAGGCCACATCACATGTGGGACCCACCCTGGGTCCTCCTCATGTACTGGTCCAGCACTATCTTCAGGTGGAACCAACTCAGGGGATGTTGTCCCCCCCCCCGGGGTCACACACAGACATGATCTTGTCCCTCGAGGTCAGGTCCAGTGTCTGTTCCATAGCGATCTCCACAGACTCATGTGGGATGTGTTACATCACCTTGAGGCACCCAGTACACATTCACAGGGTCCACATGCTCCTCCTGCTCAGCCTCCAGGCCAGGCTCCTTTGGGACATAGAGTGCTGCTGTGAGTAGCAGTGGGTGGGAGGCTTGTTCCCATTGTGTCCATATTGGGGTCCATGGGGTCCACTACCCACATAAGTTCTATAACAGTGATACAATAGCATGTTTAGGGAATATTTGCCAGCAAAGCCACCTCTCCAAACTCATCTGCCCATATTACCAGGCCACATCACATGTGGGACCCACCCTGGGTCCTCCTCATGTACTGGTCCAGCACTATCTTCAGGTGGAACCAACTCAGGGGATGTTGCCCCCCCCCCCGGGGGCACACACAGACATGATCTTGTCCCTCGAGGTCAGGTCCAGTGTCTGTTCCATAGCGATCTCCACAGACTCATGTGGGATGTGTTACATCACCTTGAGGCACCCAGTACACATTCACAGGGTCCACATGCTCCTCCTGCTCAGCCTCCAGGCCAGGCTCCTTTGGGACATAGAGTGCTGCTGTGAGTAGCAGTGGGTGGGAGGCTTGTTCCCATTGTGTCCATATTGGGGTCCATGGGGCTTCTACATCACAGACCACACACACCATCCAGGGTGTTTACCCACCGCATGTGTCACATACCACCCCTGTAGGCTGTCCTCTATATCTAGCAACCCAGAACACCTCCACAAATATACCTACCATACTTCCCCATATTCACATTCCTACTTCACAGACAAGGGCAATGTGGTCCCAACAAGGGCTTCACATGTAACATACCCATCACACACTGACAGCTGTATATATAAATATGTATATATATATATATATATATATAAATATGTATATATATATATATATATATATGTGTGTGTGTGTGTGTGTGTGTGTGTGTGTGTGTGTGTGTGTGTGTGCGTGTATATATACCGTATTTCTTTGTATTTCTTTGTAAATAACACTTAACTAGAGAATAAGGCCTAGCATGGTTTTCCAGGGTGGTCATGATATAAGCCCTACCCCAAAAATAAGCTTCAGTTAAAATCGTCAACAACACACGACGGACGTGTTGAATTATAAAATAATATTATTGACACCCGTTGACTGAGGTTATCATACTCTGCTCACCATTTTCAGACCATTCAGACACCCAACTTCTTCTCTTGGCAGAAAGTGATAAGATTATTTCCATGTAAGTCCTCCACAATTCTTACTGTAATCCTAACCATCACTCACACTTGACGGTTGAGAACCTTGGCCCATAAACAATGGCAGGTGTACTTTGAGCGGTCAAAGTACAGACAACATGTGTAAAGCATGCGCAGATGATAGTGCATGGTTGTGGTTGTGCCTTCTCTTCTTAAATGGCACTATTTTGTGTTGCCACTCCGGTCTCGCAAATCTTCAATTAACCCCCCCCCCCCCAGACAAGACAAGTGCAAAAAGAAAGAGCTATTCCATCAAATACAAGAAAGGAATCATGGCAAACTCCCGGAGAATTAATCTGACGGCTTTCTGCAAAGAAAATAAGTTAGATCTCCGAACGGTTCAAAAATGACATGCAGCATACGATAACCTCAAGTCAACAGGCCGACAAGGGAAATGCTAAGAAGTGCATGTGTGGATCAGGTCGGCAACCATTATTTCCTGAGCTTTAAGACATCATCTGTGAACGGATTGCTAACAGGAGAGCAAAGGCGTTGGTTGTGTGCAGGGCTGATATTCAAGCATTTGCCCTTGCAATGGCACTACAGTTAGAAATATCCCTAGAAGAATTCAAAGCATCACAACATTGGCTCGATGGCTTCCTTCAGTGATATGAACTGTCTCTAAGAAGATCAACAACATTGTTCAAGCTGGAAGATACTGAAGTTATTAAATGGGCACTTGCGTTCAAGTCCTTTGTTGATGGCATTAACTTTTCTAAATACCAACTGTCCAACATGATTGCTATAGATGAAACTGCAGTGTTTATGGACCAAGGATCTCAAACAACAAGTGATCAGAGGTGTGCCTCATCAATCTACATTCCCTCCACTGGTTATGAGAGTGCAAATGTCACCTGTATTTTGGCAATTCATCTATATGGAAAGAAAACCCCACCAGTAATTATTACTAAGGGCAAGAAAGATAAGACTGAATGTGTTTCAGGCATTCACATTCTTGAAGCCAAAAAAGCCTGGTGCACACAAGCAGCTATAAGGAAGTGGGTCAGTGCAATGCTGCCACTTGTTTTGCAAGGTGGCAAAAGAGGTCTGCTAGTCTAGGATTCAGCCAGCACTCACCGTGCTAAAGAAATGAAGAAATTCCTTGCAGAGAGAAGAATAGATCAAATAAGAACTAAGGTTGGGTGGCACGATGCCAGGGCAATCCTATGGGCTAGGCTTGTAAAGGCTCCAGGGTCATTAGCCTAGTACACATCTATGAACCTATGAATGATTCCCGCAGGAAGGATTGCCTAGCTTCAGACTCTTGATATTGCAATAAACAAGCCATTCAAGGACCATTTGCGCATGGAGTTCAATGACTACATTGAAAATAGAATGGAGAGAAATCAGCATGGAAACTTTGTGAAGCCTAGCCAGCAAGAGGTCGTAACTTGGGTGAAAATTTCATGGGATAAAATCACTGAGCTGTGTTGCCAATGCACTACGAGCAGACTACTTTGACAAGCAGTGTTCATTTAAGGAGAGCTCTATTGCTAGGTATGGCAGATTGGGGGCAATGGTTCTACAGGAAATGGAGTCACAAGAAATTCAGGCCAAAATTCAGGGGTTGGACACTTATGACAATGTTCCAGAAGAAGATGACATGACTGTATTTGAATAACTGTGAAAGTCAAGGTGCAGATATTCTGAAGTTGAAATGTTTATCGCACTATTTATGTAGAATTTTCACACAGCTGTTAACACTTTACTTAGAACTGTTGTCCAATAATAAAAAAAGGTACAAAATAAAATTTAAATTTGTGTACATGAATAAATGTCAATTTTTGTACATGAATAAATGTCGATTTGAGTTCATTAATAAATGTCAGTTTTTGTACATGAATAAATGAATAAAGGTAGATTGCTGGATAGTGCGAGTAAATAAGGCATCCCCTGATAATAAGCCCTAATGTGTATTTCATCGGGCAAAGGGTATAAGACCTTCACTTTATATCGTCGAAAGCTCATTTCATCGAATTTCAAAACAGCGAGACCAAATCGTTGAAAACTCAAATCATCTAAAACTCAAAACATTGAATCTCAAATCATTGAAAACTATAAAGCAACAAAGAAATAACATCTCACAGAGTTTTTACTATGTTTATGCAGGGGGGCAAGCCCTGCTGCACCCCCATGTGGGGGGTTCTGCCCCCCACAACCTCCATACATTAAATATACCAACTCCAAGTTCGCACTACAGTGGGGGAAAAAGTTAATCTCCTAACCCTACTGCAGTGTGACCTTGGAGTTGGTATATTTAATTTTTGGGGGGGTGAAGCCCCCCACTTGGGGTGCAGGAGGGCTTGCCCCCCTGCATAAACATAGTAAACAGTGGCTGGGATGTTATTTCTAGTTGCTTTGTAGTTTTTAATGATTTGAGATTTAATGTTATGAGTTTTCGATGATTTGAGTTTTTGACGATTTGGTCACGCTGTTTTGAAATTCGATGAAATGAGCTTTCAATGATATGAAGTGAAACCATGTACACATATACATATCTATATATGGGGTACATTCAGACATCAGGTCCACAATCTCACTACACCTTCCTGCACAGCTGCACTGTTCTGCCTTGCTGCAACACAGACAGGTGTCACATATGGACACAGCCTAACATTAGGGGGGTATATGTAGGGCCAGATTGCAGATAACCATATCACACATCTATGGCATTTCAGCATGCTACAATACAGGTTAACCTGAGTATCCTGCAAGTGGTGGGCTGTGGAACCCACGTGTCCATCATTATGGCATTACTTCCACGACCAGCTATCAGCCACAGTAATATACATGCTTCCCATTACACAACGCACACTATGATGACTCTCATCTTATCATTCAGTGCTGCTTTACACAGTTAATGGGTATGGCTCACCACCCACAGTGACAGACTCTATGTCCTTAGCAGTTGTTCAGTTGAACATTATTGCAACAACAACACCTGATGGCACATACAAATCATTCTGCATCATCTATCCCATTATTATGGACCAAGTACTACAGTCAATTACATGCATATATACTTCACATACCTGTTGTGGGAATGATGTCTCTTCTGGATAGTTTGCTGGATGGATTTTTTTTTTATTTTATTTTTGTGTGTGTTTTTTTTTTTTGCTTTTCACTCTCTCTCTCTCTATCTCGGTCTGTCTCCAGTAAATGGATTGAGCTGCTTTGAATAGATTGCAGCATGGATTTTCTAGGTGATGCACATGATCAAATGATGTCATCTGCACCATTCAGTGTCCTACACTTGCTACTTGAATGCAGCATGCTGTGTAGTACTTCCAATTACCACTGTCATGGCAACCCACTACTATAAATACCTACATCATGTGAGTGCGGTCCCTTTACCTTTCCTGTATGGTGGACATCCTTCCTGTCTGTGGGCAGCTGTTTTACAGACAGCAGGTAGCAATACCTCTTACAATAGGACTTGCACACTCAGGCCAGCTACATATTTGTATGAGGTGCCAGAACTACAGAGTGTGAGTAGTGTTGCTGTGTGCATTGTATAGCACCAGTGTTACAGGGTTTGTATGTACATACTAGTTTACATGGAATGCAGTCTGTCTGCATAGCTCTCAACTGTGGGCCTATCCACTTGATGGCTAGTGGTGTGCCTGTTATGTTTTGTCTGTCCACCACAGAGGTCTTGTGTCAGATATATCACGAGCAGTGTGTGTGTTGTGTGCTATCAGTACATGGCTACATCCATTTGTGTTTCTAACTTCATATTCCTGACTAAGGGTATGTTGCAGACTATCCTGTAACACCAGTGACTTAGTGTATGACAACACTATTTCACATATGGGCCTGTGTTCCAACCTTTGTCCTCCACCTACATACCAGGCTTTGTCCATATGACATGCTGTCAGGGGTTGTTATGTAGTGGGCTGTGAGTATGTCATGCTGCCATTCCTGCCATCATTCCACTGCTGTTGTGGCCCCCAGACATATTGTGGGGTTGGGTCCATATATATGTGTGAGCTTCATCTACACAATACATATGTGCCCTTATGCACTCCATTGGCCAGTGTATGTAACAGTGGTATATGGTCTGGTATGTCAGTCTAGGGGGTGGGAATGCATCATAACTAACCTAGGCTGTTACAACATGTGGGGTTATCAGGGGCAAGCTGTCTTAAGGTATATGTATGTACATTACCATACAATTCACCTTGTGTAAATGAAGGCCTACTGCTTCCTGCCATACAGATTATTCTGTTTGTCAGTGTGATTGTGATGGTGTCAGTTATGCCTTGTTATGTAACACATACATCCCATTGTGTCAACTGAGGTCTTTACCCCCTAGGGATTGTGTACAGAGTGTAGATAGAGGCTGCTGGACTATATATCTGCATTACTTACTGTTGATTGATTGTTATCCTGTGGCACAGTCTGTCTTTACTGTTGTACTACTTGAAGGCCTTGGCTTGGACAGCAACATATGTAAACCTTTCCAGAATACTGTATTAATTTATCTGTTTGATAGTTGCATTAGTCTGTTTATATGTATGTCAGAGTATAAACAGCTATATGACATGGCATATACAACTGTAATAGTACACAAATAAAGCTTTCCCATATATGCAAACCTGTGTGTGGTGTTATATCCTTTGACCTCTCTGTGGGTATAAGTTGCAGGCAACAATTGTCATTCGTATGGGTGGCTCATACAGTGTCCAGTTAGTAAGGTGGCAACTGTAGGCATAGTGGCTGTTCCGTATTGTGTGCACCTTCTACATATGTGTCTTCCTATACATATCTCTGTGTGTGTATGTGTGGTTAGGGTCTATATTAGAACATCAAAGTTTCAGAACTTCGAATGTTCTAATATCGACCCCTAAACTGATAACATCGAAAATTCAGAACAGCAAATTTTTTCCTAGAGAAAAAATTTGCTGTTCCAAAACACATACACACAACACAAACACACCAAACAGCAATCCACACACATACACCTAAAATCTTATATCTAACCCTACACTAAACTGTACATACACCACTATCTACCCACTTACCTTAACCCAAACCCTAACCCTAAGTTCTGTCACTATCGCACACACACCTCACCCGCACTCTAACTCTAACTCACATAACACGCCCTAACCCTCACAACCACACAATCGCACACTTACCCGAACCTGACCTGTAACTTTCCACCACAATGCTGAAAATAGCGAAGCAACAGGAACGGACGGCTTTCTGAAACTTCACTATTTTCAGCATTCGCTTATTAGTGGTCGATACTAGAACATTTGAAGTTCTGAAACTTTGATGTTCTAATATAGACCCGTGTAGTTACATATATATGTAAATATATGTATATATATATATATATATATATATATATATATATATACACATGTATAGTACTGATAATCATATCCCCTCTCTAGGTGTTCCTACCTCACCACCCCCTGAAAGGCTTGTAAAAGCATATAGGGTAATTCTGCGAATAACAACAAGTACAGAAGACTTTCCCCCACCATGGAACTTGTTTTAATAAAGTCAATATCCACTAAAATACCTTGCCACCTGTAAATCTAACAAACTGGGTCCAAAAAAGAAGCACTGGTGAATGTCCCCATAACTCCTGCTTGCAATCTGTTTATGCTGATAAGCATTAGGTTGGAAGGGTTATACTTTCCTGTAGCCTTCTTTTTTCACCAATTAAGGTTAAAACAGCATGCTTTCTACTATTTAATCAGATGAGCGTAGTGTGCTCTGCACCTCTAAACAGTGCATTTCTCAATAAACTAAGTGAAACAAGTGTGCTACAAAAGGGAATTGGAAAATGGTCTCTCTGCATTGTAAATTGAGATACAGGCAGGGAACTGTGTAGTTTTTAACAGTAGGGCCTAGGAACAGAGTATTGAGCATATAAAAAGAAACAAAAAAGCGTGCTTGTAACTCATTTAACAGTAGGGCTTAGGAATAAAGTATTGGGCATATAAAAAGAAGCAAAAAAGCATGCTTGTAACTCATACCTGCACATGCTGCCTCTAGGCATCTGCTTTACTGGTTTAGCCCTGCTCCGCTTGCTTTGCTTGCTCCATGGCCCACTCTGCCCCCATATCCCACTCGTCCCCAGTAGTACTACATTTATAGTACCACTGGCATGTCTCCTTAATTAGCTAACCAACTACACGTGCTCCTAGAACCCAGCAAACACCTAGCACAATAATACACCCTCTATCCACCCCACTATCCATATTAACCCACCCATAACTATTATATTCTCTCTAATCTTTTATCCACCACATGTACTCAATACAGACCCCACCCTAGTAATTTACTATGACTACAGCTAATACACTAAAGCTGATACCCTAAGTATCCCTGCTATTCATTCCTTATCACCTACATTCATATGAATATGTACAGCATCTTGAAATCCAATATCCAAACTCTCAAATAGACAGCAACCCAGCATTTAATAAATGTATCCACCACATAACCACCCCCTCTCCTAATTCCTTACCCCCAATTACCATTGCCTGACTAAATACAGCTAAATTAACTTAAAAACCAAAAGCTACGAAAAAATCATAAACAAATTTTTAAAACTTATAAGCAACTTAAAAATTAATCTCATGAAGGATGGAGACATCCACCGCAACCCCGGCCCATCCACAACAGTAGACTCAAGCACACCATCTAACAACCCGACATGTAATACCCAGATTGCTAGACTTCCAAACTCATTTCTCGTCTGGCATCTCAACATCGGAAGCCTAAACAACAAGATCCATAGCCTACATGGACTCTTAGCTGTTCACTCCCCTGATATCCTTTGCCTCACAGAAACCTGGCTAAAACCAATAACCAAAGATAACGAAATACTCCCCCCACAGTACAACATCCTTAGACTGGACCAGATCTCCATGAAAGGTGGCGGGGTAGCTGTACTATACAAGTCTACCCTAACAATAACAATTGACACCCAACAGACACCCCAATTTGGCAATGCAGAAATTCTCATCCCCAAACAAATAATAAACAAAAATAAATGCAGATACATTGTCTGCATTTATATTCCACCCAGCAAAAATGATAATACTCTAGAAAATATCTTACATTGGCTAGCTTCTAACTATCCCCAGGAAACCATTGTCTTGGGGGACTTTAACATTGATTGGAGTACCTGTTCCTCTGAAACTCCCTCCACCCACTTAAACCTCCATGGGTTTACTCAAATCATGGCCTCCCCCACCTGATTTAGCAAAAATAGAGTCAAAAATAGTATCCTTGATTGGATACTTATTAACAGCCACCCTCAAATGTACAAGTCAGGTACATTACCCAATGATCTAAGTGATCACTGCCTAACCTATATTATTAGGCTCAGAGCCGACATTCCCAACCAGCCCACCTACAAAACTATAAGAAATGTCAGGAACTTTAACCTTAAACCAAATGGTATCCAATGTAGGAACACAAGACAAACTGAAAAAACAAGTCCTGGAGTCCAAGATAGAAAACTTACAAAACAATGTATTTAATAATATAAACTTGAAGCACTTTCCATCACCATAAGTGCGGTAACTTCCTCAGAAATTGTGTTACAACAGACAAGAAGATTTTTAAGTGTTCAAAAAATTTTTTATATACAAGGAACAAAATGTCACATGTTTAAGAGCCACCAGTCAGGTCTAATTCCACTGGTGGACCCTATTTTAAATTGGTTGTATTAACCAAGCACCATGTTAAAATTAAAAGTAATAACTGGCCCTTACTCTTCAGTTCTATAGCAAAAATTTGCCATGACTCTGGACTCCTGGATGCCACAGCACTGCGCCTGAAAGTACACACCCTCTCCCATTCCAGACATGGTGCCTGCAAGGGGAAGCTACAACCAGTTATGAGATGTATTCCTGCCTGTTGAGTTTAAATTTGACCGATTTCCTGCACTTTGCTGTGATTGGACAGTTTTGAAAAGGCTAAGCTATGGGCAAACCTGCTTACCTAAAGTTGGCATTGATTAAAGGAGTATACCAATGGGCAAATTGAGTTAGCTGGCCTACACATTGCTTACACCTATTAAGCTGGCCTGTGCAATGCTTAGCATTGCTTAATATTTAATTTACATTATATTTGCTTTTTGGCATTGATTTATTATTCATTACATGTTATATATGTGTCTGGTATCCATGATTCATGTGTATGTACACTGTATGGGGTCCTTGTGTTTATTAGGGGACTTCAACACTTTATTACAATTACACCTCACATCTGGGCTTACTGCAGTACTCCAGTTTACATATTTATGTTATGTAGTAGGCTATAGAACATAAGACTGTATATAGATTCCTTTTACATGATTAGTTTGATTTTACTATAGTGACGATTTGTTTAGTGATACCTCAATCTTATGTATTGCTGTGATGGCTTATTGGTTAACTACTGTGACTGTAATGTACAGGGTCCTGGGTTCAAGACCTGCAAAGGCTGTTTATTTTGTTTCTGGCCAAAACAGCGGCTGTTGCATACAGAGTGATTAAGGCACTTTTAAGGACTTGCAAGTGGGTTTGCACGGGTTTGCGTGAGGGTAAGCAATGCTAACCTCCTGTTAAATATGCTTACAGAGAGTTAGCTTCAACATTGCTTAACCTGTGTGCGCATTGCTTACCCCCACTCGAACTGGCTTAAACTCACTTACTACTGCTTAAATATGCTTATTCCCACTTACTACTGCGTAAAAGTTGCTTACTAGTGCTTACTCCTGCTTACCACTAATTTAGATAGCAATGTCTAATGGTTCTTAGGAAGGTGGGAGATTTGGAAGCTGTATGGAGTTATCATTCATTACACATTTTACCTTCCATTTGTATCCCTGATTCCTGTGTACATATAGTGTATGGGACACATGTGATTATCTATGGACTTTTCAACATTATGACACTAACACCTCACATCTGCATTTAATGCAGTACTCCAGTTCACAAATATATGTTATTTAGTAGGTTTTCAACTAAAAATATTGATCATAAAGTGATTTGACATGGAAAATGGAATGTGCTGCAGTAGGACTCGAACCGGGAATGACTGCTCTGCCCACTACACTATTGCTATACTGCTTCATTTGCATATATCTTGCTTTATATCCTCTTCTGCCATTTAAGATGCATTAACCATAAATAAGCAATAGGCACCATGCACCTACGGTTAGATTTCATCTATTTCGTAAAAAGAAAATCTTTATATTTGTTGTTTTAACTATTGCTCTTGTACATGTGGGGGGTGTTGCGGGGCATATGTATACACCTATGAGCAGTCCCACTCATTCTTTTAGGACTTGTCTGCTGTTCGTCATTGCAGGGGCGTGTATATTCTTAGAGCTCTGCTCTCAGACACGTCCCCTGCACTCTTACAAGCTCTGTATAAGATTAAGAGCTCAGGCAGCCCACCTTCATTGATATGCATGGCGTGCTGCCATCCTGCTCGTAAATGGCCACTTTGGTGCAGGACTAAGCTTGTCCTGCACAGAAGGATAGTAAATCCAGGGGCCTGTCTATAAAGAATGGATCTTTTTGATTTTTCCTATAGCTTTTACACAGGATATTATATTATCATCCGATCCAAATAAGAACATATCACTTAAACAGAAAGAATTACATTTTTTGTTTCAGTTGATATCAGATGGAAATGTTAAAACTACAGATTCACTCATATAGGAATTTGAACTAGATATACAAACTTTTAGACGGTTCTTATTAAACAAACTTGATTTGATGTCTCCAGCAGTTAGACAAAACACATCTATATTGATAGATTTTCTGGGACTGAGTATACAACACAAATCCTCTAACAAAGGTAAACTTTCTTATATTTATAGGATCATCAGAGATGAAACATATACTTGTCCAGAAAGTTTTTGGAAATACTAACATCTGATTAACAATGAAATACCTAAAGAATTGGATAAAATGTATATATTGCAATGAGCTGGTAAAACAACTTCCTTTCTTAAATGGAAGCTATATACTTGGAGGTTTATACATAGATCATTCTATACACCACAAATTATGAGTAAAATTAATAAGAAAGACAACCTTTGTAAGAGATGTAAAATAGAGACAAATTTAGGCTGGGCACATATGTTTTATGATTGCTTGGAACTGAAAGTTTACTGGGAAAATGTTAATTATACGCTAGAAGCATTATTTACAGACTGTTTTACTATAAATAGATCTATGGTTCTTTTTAGTTTGTCTATTCCTTCATGTGTTAAAAAATAAAACTTCCCTTAGTTTGGTCAATCCTAGCAGTAGCCAGAAAAATCATTACTAGAAATTGGATCTCTGACTCCATTCCATCTTTCACAGAGTTTAAGAATGGTATTACTGTATTAAATCACGAACATCTAGGAAAACATATGCATATAACATGTGGGTTAGTTTACAGAATGTGTTAAAAAATAATTAATCGTTTCATGGAATTTTAATATGTATATCTACAAATGAATGTTTTTAAAAGTGGATGTTCTTGTAAATGCTTTACTTATTTTAAATATGTTCATTTATTTATATATAATTTTATCAATTGTATGCTGAATTACAATATGATTAATTGCTTATATGTGAAAAACAATAATTTTATTTTCAAAAAAAAAAAAAAAAAAAGAATTCAAATATTACAAATCTAATCTAATTCCATGACAAAGCTTCAAAACACACTTATGCCAGCATGTCACCATGGTAGGGAGCTTAACAAAGGAGTCTATATCCAGTTAGGTAAATGTATAGAGCTGCCAGTCCTAATCAGAGTTAATGTAATGGAAAATTTGAATATAAACCACTCTGGTAGTCCACCTACATAGATAAATTCTGTAATTAAAGAAAAAGGAACTCCTTGCAATATACAGTTGATCAAAAGATGCTCATGCCAAGGTTAACATCATAAAACTGACTAACAATGAAAAATACTATTAGAACTAGTAAGGCAGTCCATACAATTAGGCTAGTGTAGGAAGCTAAGGGCAATTGCAAATCACCTTAGCTACATTAGGAAACTAAGAAATAACATGCAACATTCCTCTGAATGCATTCAGTATGTCACATGTATTCTGACCTACTAGACATTACCAACATATTAGGAGACAACAGGTGCCCCATCAGAGAGTATTAGCATGAAGGTGGCCAGGGGTGCAGTGCAGGTGTCCATGCTGGTACCTTTTATTTGCTTTTCTGATTCCAGACATGAACCAAGATTTTGGCTAAACAAGTTTGAGGGAAACTGTAAATTGAGAGGGATTCTCAAGTCTCCCAAGAATATCTAAGCCTCGCAGCATGATTGTACTTGTGTAAAAAACTACATTACTAAAAGTGGGCTAACATTAAATGTTTAATTGTGGAGTACTGTCACATGTGGTAAACAAACCCACCCCTCCATAAGTCCCCACTCAAAAAAAGTATATATATATATATATATATATATATATATATATATATATATATATATATAATGATTCGTATCACTTCATTGAAAGACCATTTCACTGACACTCATTTCACTGAGACCAAATCACCTAAAGTTAATTTCACCAAAATTTAATTTCACCTAAAACTCATTTCACTGACAAGTAGTACTCTAAGGCAAGTCAAAGGTAGATGTCATTTCCTCACTGTAGTGCGATCCTGGTGTTAGTATATATAGTAGGGGGGTGTGGGGGCATTGCCCCCATTTGGTTTTCTGTTGTCTGGTTTGGTTTTATATTAACTATATATACTAACACCAGGATCGCACTACAGTGGGGAAAACAACACATACCTTTGACGTGCCTTAGAGTACTACTTGTCAATGAAATGAGTTTTAGGTGAAATGACATGTCAGTAAAATGAACTTTAGGTGATTTTTAAATTTCTAGTCTCCCACCAGGACACAAGTGCTCTTCAGCAATTACATTTTGCTTGCCGAGCACACTCAAGCAAATCTGCAGTCTGCGGCTACCACTCCATCCATACAGTATAAGAAGGAATCAGTACTGCAAACTAAACAAGGATATACATTTTGAGCCTCAAGAGCAGGAGCACACTCAAGCAAATCTGCAGTCTGCAGCTACCACTCCATCCATACAGTATAAGAAGGAATCAGTACTGCAAACTAAACAAGGATATACATTTTGAGCCTCAAGAGTAGGAGCACACTCAAGCAAATCTGCAGTCTGCGGCTACCACTCCATCCATACAGTATAAGAAGGAATCAGTACTGCAAACTAAACAAGGATATACATTTTGAGCCTCAACAGTAGGAGCACACTCAAGCAAATCTGCAGTCTGCAGCTACCACTCCATCCATACAGTATAAGAAGGAATCAGTACTGCAAACTAAACAAGGATATACATTTTGAGCCTCAAGAGCAAGAGCACACTCAAGCAAATCTGCAGTCTGCGGCTACCACTCCATCCATACAGTATAAGAAGGAATCAGTACTGCAAACTAAACAAGAATATACATTTTGAGCCTCAAGAGCAGGAGCACACTCGAGCAAATCTGCAGTCTGCGGCTACCACTCCATCCATACAGTATAAGAAGGAATCAGTACTGCAAACTAAACAAGGATATATATTTTGAGCTTCAAAAGCAGGAGCACACTCAAGCAAATCTGCAGTCTGCAGCTACCACTCCATTCATACAGTATAAGAAGGAATCAGTACTGCAAACTAAACAAGGATATACATTTTGAGCCTCAAGAGTAGGAGCACACTCAAGCAAATCTGCAGTCTGCGGCTACCACTCCATCCATATAGTATAAGAAGGAATCAGTACTGCAAACTAAACAAGAATATACATTTTGAACCTCAAGAGCAGGAGCACACTCAAGCAAATCTGCAGTCTGCGGCTACCACTCCATCCATACAGTATAAGAAGGAATCAGTACTGCAAACTAAACAAGGATATACATTTTGAGCCTCAAGAGCAGTGTCAGTCCACCCAGGCATTCTACTTGCATGTTTTATGAGAGTATAGCTATTACATTAGCAGTATTTCTTAGTAGTTCTCAGCTTGCTAATAAAGCTGACTGTTGGAGCCTTGTGTCCTCCCCCCACCACTAGTACAGTAATCCTAACTGTCCAATAGACAGTATATATTTAATTCACATCCCTGTGACTAAATTAACCATCAAGCAGCCCTCTCAGTGCTTTCTGCCATAGTTTGTATCACTTGGAGGCCCAACTGTTTATTTGCAACTCATTCCCCTTCATTGCTAATGTATCACCCTACTCTAATCTGTGCACAAACTGGTTACTAATCAGCAAGTCAATGTGAAGACACACTCCAAACCTTAATAAACTTTGTTGTCTCTTCTCTCCTTCACTTTACAGGTAGTTTGAATTATTACTTAGCCCCTCTGATGCCTTCACTGATTTCCACTGATTGCCTCTCTGGTTTCTTTGCATTCCACCTGGTTTACACCCCTTGTGCTATCTCCCTCCCCCAATACAAAGTCTATATTAGAATCCTGCTGAGCATGGAGCCATCTTTAAATTTCTAATCTCCCACCAGGACACAAGTGCTCCTCAGCAATTACCTTCTGCTTGCCGGTATGCCATTAGACCTCAGGAATTTGTTTTAAAAGTGTTCAGATTTGTAAAATAATACTTACTTTTTTCTCTTGTCTTGATGCTCGGGCTCTCTCCACTCCCCTGCCCTGCCTCCTATTCCCTCTAGCCCCCACTACCTCTACATTTATAGTAATCACAGCCACACCCACAGCTCACCCTCACATCACCTTCACCAATCACAGCTCCTCAAGTTATATCACATTATACCACACCAACTTGCTCTACACAAAATACTCCCAATCACTCTCATTCCCACTAGGCATTTTTTACATCACCCACACTACTTCCCCATCCACATATAGTGCAACCCTATACTTCCTATTCAGACTCCCCACCTAGAAACAACTTAAACTTTATAACCATGACTGTCACACAACTAAGTCTAGTCTGTCTTCTCATAATTGTTTACAACACCACAAGTTATCACCCTAGCAATATCCCTAAACTTAGTATCACAGCACTGCATTATGCACTCTCGTATACAGGCACCACACATTATAATAACATCTGCCCACAGTTATTCAAGAACTACATGAAGGACCAATTCAGAACTAAACATATATGCTCTCATTCACACTCCAAAAAAACACAATACTTTCTCATACTCCTCACCAAACTCCAACATCTGTATAACCATTTTAACTCCAGGCTCACCATAAGTGGGGATATCCACCCCAACCCAGGCCCAAATCCATCCTTTCCAACACAAACTGCTCCAACACAAATGTCAGAACATAACACCCCCGCTTTCTTCATCCCTGGGCAAATCAACAACAGCAGCAAAACCAACCATCTTTTATGCTAAATATTAATATTAGAAGTATCAAAAATAAAATGTCTGAACTTCAAGCGACAATAGGACACTACTCCCCAGACATAGTTGCTTTAACAGAAACCTGGCTAAATAAAAACATAACTAACTCAGAAGTTCTCTCTACCGGCTACAATATCATTAGACAAGACAGACCACTTCCTAAAGAGTGTGGAACTGCCTTACTGTATAAGTCCAACTTAACTGTCTGTCAATTACCAAACTCCTACCCCCTCCCCCAATAATTGGGACACACTTATCTCACAACTTCAACTTCTCCCTATAAGGTCATCACCATAATTGTGATCTATATCCCACTTGGTAATACACCTGCTAGCCTTGAAGACTTCTTATCCTGGTGTTCTTCCACATAATCACAAGAAACCCTTATTCTGGGGGTCTTCAACCTAGATTGGTTCACCTGTATATCAGAACCACAAAGTAATCTAATAAATCTCCATGGCTACCAGCAGCTAGTCCAAATTCCAACTAGATGTGATAAAAACTCTAAAAAGGAATCCATCCTTGACTGGGTCCTAACTAACAACCCCACATTGTACCCTCACACAGGCAGTCTCCCAGACACCTTAAGTGACCACAACATAATATACTTTATACATAGTAGAACAAGCATATGCAAAACCACTAACTATATATACACTAGAAACACAAAAAAATTCTCTCCTGAGGTCCTCAACACTTTACTCTGTAACTGTGACTGGACCCCCCTAAAAACCTTCCCACTTGACCAGGCTGTAGCATATTTCAACAAAACATTTCTACAACACCTAGACACTGTCGCTCCATTGTGCAAAATCAAGGTTAGAACCTCTACAAACCCCTGGCTCAGTAAAGAAACCAAACAAATCTTCAAGTCCAGAGACACTGCCTGGCTTTACTATCAAAAAATCAAAGAAACACAAAGCCTAACTAAGTACCAAGAACTGCGGAACCGTGCAGAAAATGCATTAGGCTGGACAAAAAAAATCCTACTAGATAACATTACAAACTAAATACCTACACAACCCACAAAAAATTTGTAAAAATGTAAACCAGCTACTAAAATCTACCCAAAAGTCTACCCCCAAACCAACCACTCCTGACACTAAAGTTCCCATCGAAACACAATTTAACTCCCACTTTGTGAACTCAGTTCTATCCTTAGTATCACAGGACAGTTCCTTCCTCACTATCCCACCAAACACAAATAACACTAATACAAGCTTTACCCTCAAAACAGTTTCTACCACTTCAATCAAAAGCATGCTCTCCAAACTAAAAACCTCATCAACAGCAGCTGACCTACTCTCCAGCTATTTCTTGAAACTCACAGCAGATGCTATTGCTATCCCAGTCTCCACTCTCATAAACAGATCAATTGTTTAAAACTATGTGTCCAAACTCTGGAAAATATTGTATGTTACACCCATACATAAAGGCGGGACCTCCACTGATCTTAATAACGACAGACCCATTGCTTTACTCTCCCCCCTGGCCAAAATCCTAAAAAAATGCATCCATACCCAGATGCTAAACTATCTCCTAGACAGCAACATCCTGTCACCTACTCAGCATGGTTTCAGACCTGCCCATAGTACCACTACAGCCCTCCTCTGCTACACAGACACAATAAACCATCTCAAAAATGAAGGCCTACAAGTGTCAACTCTTTTTTTAGATATGTCCAAAGCATTTGACACAGTCTCACACCAAATCCTGCTCAACAAACTAAACCAATATCATCTATCAAATTCCACTCTTACCTGGTTCCAAAGCTACTTAACTGACAGTGATGAGTTCTATATGCTGTGAAATGGGGAAATTCTCTCTCTCCTCAGCTGCCCATAACTATAGGAGTCCCACAGGGTTCTATCTTAGGACCACTACTATTCACAGTCTTCACAAATAACCTCCATGCCTCCACATAGCATGCATCTATAATTCAGTGTGCAGATGACACTACCTTAATCTGTGCTGCACAAAACATTCCCACCCTCCTGCAAACAACTCAGCTACCATTCTCTGATGTTGAAAACTACCTTACCAAAGCCCAACTTACCCTCAATCCAAAGAAAACTCAACTTATGATTATAACCAGTTCGAACAAAAACATTAACAGTCAATTCACTATCTACTCCACAAATGCTACTCCAATTGCTCCAGTGGCACAGCCTAAGCTATTGGGAATAATCATAGACTCCCACCTAAAATTTGATTGTCATCTCAACTTAACTATTAAAAATTTACATGCCAAACTGGGGTCACTCTACCGTATCAAACCATTTCTTGCCAACAACACAAGATCAGCCATTGCTCGCTCCCAACTTCTATCCACCCTACTCTATACATCTCCCATTCTGACTAATCTCAACAAAACTGAACTAAACAAAATGGAAGCCTGCTATAACAGAATTGCCCACTTTGCTGCAAATTGCTCATATAGAACTCATCACTGTACTGTTTTGAGACAGCTCCACTGACTTGAACTGCCCAACCTCCTAACCTACAATCAGCTCTGCCTCTGTCATTCTATCTATTACCTCCCCAATAAGTGTCCTGCCCTCAAAAACCTAGTACAACATCACTCAGCCAAAAGGCCTCTTAGATCATCAAGCAAACTACTACTAGAAGTCACCACCAGCTACAATAGCTTTGGGGATAGACTATATAGTAGCTCAGTGGCTAAAAAATGGAACTCTGCCCCTACTAGCATTCAAAACACATCATCCAAAGCCTGCTTTAAAGACCTCATCAGGCAACATCTCAAGCAAATTTGGCGGTGCCATGATTGCTCCCCAGGCTAGTGAAAGCGGATAACATATATATATATACTAAATCTAGGGCACTTGATAATAGTTTTTAGCCTTACTCACAAACACTGGCTAATCTAAAATGTATGTACTGTTCCTGTGTACTATGTATGTATTCTACTTATGTTTCAAATTTCAGCTGTACACCACAAATCTATTAATTACCTTTATTTTTAGAATTAATATTTTTTGTTTGTTCTCTCCACTGTAACTGTTTATGTGCCGCATACCACTGTAAAAACATGTCTCTTGTAATTTGTGTGTATACTGATCATGTCTAAATAACTAAATGTGTCTGTAATTTTTCTTTTTGGAGCTTTTCTCCCTGGGCCTCTGCTGAAAAAGGGCCTTTACGGCTCAGTCAAATACCCCCAGTTAACAAATGAAAAATAAAATAAATAAATAATAAATTTGGTCTCAGTGAAATGAGTGTCAGTTCAAATCAATAAATCACTACAGTCAGAAAAATATATTGACTCAACTAAAACAGAAGAATCACTCATTAAAGTCGATAGAAGAAGCCACAGTGCAGATAAGTTCAATGAAGTCCAGTGGAGACATAGGGCTTGGGTGTGTGTGTGTGTGTGTGTGTGTGTGTGTGTGTGTGTGTGTGTGTGTGTGTGTGTGTGTGTGTGTGTGTGTGTGTGTTTGTGTGTAAAAGTATGTGTTCAAGCTTGTAGGAGTATGACTGGAGTCAGACGACTGTGTGTGCGTGTGTATGTGTGTCATACCTCTCAACCTATTAGTGTAAAAATCTGGACAAAGCTTAAAATAATGGGGTAATAAAGGCCTAGAAATAGGGACAAATTTTAAATATTGCTCTTATAAACTTAGAAAGTTGCTAGAATAACAGGATTTGAATTAGTATTCATTTTCTGAAGGATATGAAGTCTGAAACTTAAATGTATGTCATTATCTAGTGACTTTAAACCTCAGATTATCCCAGAGATTTGCCAGAAAAACAGAAATTTTATGAGGATCCCACCAAAAATATGAGACAAAAATCTGGACAGTCTGCAAAAAATGTGGACAGTTGACAGGTATGAATTGTGTGTGAGTGTGTGTCTGCTTGGCTGTGTGTCCATATCTGAATGTGTGTGTGTGTGTGTGTGTGTGTGTGTGTGTGTGTGTGTGTGTGTGTGTGTGTGTGTGTGTTTGTTTATGAGTGGGTGATCGTTCCAGCATTATGCAAGAGGCAATGAACGCTGAAGTTGACAAACTGCAAGTTCGTGGAAGTGCTGGGGTGCAGGATAACAGTAAAAAAAAGTAAAAAAAACTATCTAAGTATCCCAACGACTTACAGTACAAAAAATAATGGATATAATGGCCTACACTCACAGCAGCAAGGCTCAGTGCAGACAGACAAAAGTAGAAAAAAAAAGAGCCGACAGAGCACACTAGTGCTGTTACAGACTTTCAGCACAAGCAGTAGATAAATACAATTCAGAGATAAACAAATAAGTCAATAATGAGGTCTTTCTCATCGCAGAAAAAGTTCTCTCTCAATAACATTTTCATGGATCATGTAAACTGTCCTACCTGTGGCAGAAATTTATGGGACCTCAAGGCCGCTCTTTGAATCCCAGGACATGTTTCTAGGTATAGTTTAGTGCATAGAAACCTTTCAGTACTTTTCTTCTCTTTCAGTTCTGTTTTATTCTGCAAAATATCATAAGGTTTCCAGCTTTTTTTCCCTAACTTGATTTCACATTGTGTTTGAAAGTAATTTGTTACAGCCTGTATGTTATAGTGGTAATAACACTCTTTTCATATTTTTTTACTGTTAATCACCACCCAGTTATAAATTCTGAAATTGTGCTTTGTTTAGGTCAATAAAGTACAGTAAAGCATACTCAACAGCTAAAAAAGCCTTTTTTTCTATAGTTAGTTCTTAGTCAACTCTTTATGTGAATCTCAGGATCAGTTGTACTGCAACACTTCATAAACAGAGTACATTTATTCCAGACAGTGAAGTTTTGGTGTTATTCAAGCAGTTGCAGAACATGATGGACAGTATAAAACAAAATGTCTGAAACTGTTTTATCAGGGTATGAAGTGTCTACTGTCACATATAGGTGGCTGAACTTAGTTAAGTAGGGGATGTTATACATCCTTTCTAAGAAATGCAATTTGAGTGTATATAATACATCTCTAAGTTAGTTATTTTAACTAAATAAAATTTAAATGTAGAATGAAAACATCTAATTTAGTTATTTCAACTAAATAAAATTTAAATGCATGACAAATATTGTTAGTATTTTTAGAGCAATTCAGTAAAAATGAAACACTAGCACTGTTTCCAGAGACCATCAGGAACATACCTCTCAACTGTACAGATTTTCACAGAACATCCAGATTATTGCCTTGTATTTTTGGTGTGTTTTTCATAAAATTGTGGTTTTCTGGCAAACTAGTGGCAGAACATTAAAGAATGAAGTTAGAAAATAATGACAGACATTTGTGTTTCAGACTTCATACCCTTCAGAAAAACATCATGTTCATGTAAAACCTGTTTATTTTATCAACTTTCTGAGTTTGTAAGAGCAATTTTAAAAATTGTCCATATTTTTGGTCCTTTGTCCCACTTTTATATAAGGCTTTGTCCAGATTTCTTGCTCTAAGAGGTTGAGAGTTATGCCAGAAAATCACACTACTCATAACACTGTTATTAAGTAAGCAGATAAACAAATCTCCTATTGCATCTAGGTTGTATCTTATTGTAGGACACTAAAAGCCTTATGGAAGTCTTCTTCTTCTTTCAGCATTTCCCAGTTAGGGGTCACCATGGCGGATCACCTGTCTGCTCATGATTGGCAGTGGAGCTCTACCATGTCGAGTTGCCAGCTTGGCACCCAACCTTCTACAGGAGGCACCCACACACACATACCTAGGGCCAATTTAGTGTCCAATCCACCTACAACATGTCTTTGGGATGTAGGAGGAAACCAGAGCACCCAGAGGAAACCCACACAAACACAGGGAGGACATGCAGACTCCACAAAGAAGGCACCCTGGCCAAGGATTGAACCAGAGAACCTCTTGCTGTGAGGCAGCGATGCTAACCACTGCACCACCATGGCCACCTTATAAGTAAGACAGAGAAACTGAAGAACAACTTCACATTAGTATGCTAGCCATGTGAAGTAATTATTGGTAATGATAAACTGCAAAAAATACTAATACTCAGAGAACTAATGTGTCATTTGTAATTTGCAGAAATATTTTGAAATTCCTGGGTAGAACTTTTCTTTAATAACATAAATAAGTAAATAAATAAATAATCTCAGCTAAATTGAACTGGTAACACCAGCTGACATAATTGTTAAGGTCTTCACCTTTCATACAGAACGTACAAGTTTCGATCTTGACCTCTGCCCATTGCCTGTTTAGAGCTGACATGTTCTTACTGTTTCTCTGTGGGGTTTCTCTCACCTCAGGAAAGCATCCTGAGCATTTCCATGTCGAATTCACCCAAGAATGGAGCTGTGGGCAGCAGCATAGACTCTATACAATACCCTATGTGGAAGAATTGTACAGACCAACCACTTTGGGCATCTGTTGTGGTGTGCAGTATCCTCAGTATAGGAGAACATGGATCACAAGCTGTCGTGTGGTAGAGTTAGCCTCTTGATGGTATAAAAAATATGGTTCTATGTGATTCAGTTGTGTTGACTAATGTCGTCGTATGGCCATGAGTATTTGCAGAGAACATAGCTTATGCTGATTTATACCAGGGACCAACACTAATGGACAGAGGGGTGCATGTGACACTACTGGCAAGTGTGCCCCCCCATTAAGCCCAGCAGCCCTGGGTCAATAAGGTACTGACCATCTGGTGTCCAGATGCTCAGTTTGGGTTACCTGGGACAGTTCTTTTGAGCTGAATGTATATCCAATCATAATAATCTTGCCAAACATGAATTAAGAATTGCTACACTCAGTGTAGGTTCACTGACAGGATAGAGCTTAGAAGTAGATGACATGATGGTAAGGAAGAAGCTTGACACCATATGTATCCAGGAGAAGAGATGAAAGGACAGTTCAGCAGCACCATTTAGCTTGAGGTCCACATTCTACTACTCGGGGAACAGATTAGAAATTGCATGGGAATTGTGGTGAGGCAGAGGCTTAGAGGCTTCAGAAGAAGGGAAGGATATAATCAGAATTAGTGATGGAGCAATCAGACACCAGCCTGATGATAGAACAGTAATCATAATCTCAGCCTATGCCCCACAGCAGGGTTGTGATAGTGAAGAAAGAATTGCATTCAGACAGCACTTACAGGACTTACTAAATAAACAGGACAACATGAATTGGTGTTGCTGATTGCTGACCTGATCACATATATCGGGAGAGACAGAACAGAATATGAGGACTGCCTAGGGTCTACAAGGGTGGGACAACAGCATTAAAGAAGGAAAGGCCATTCTTGATGTTTATCTGGCAAATGGATTGATATTAGCCAACACATTGTTCAGAAAGAGAGACAGTCACAAGATCACATACAAGAGTGGCCAACATGCAACTCAGTTTCTCCTTATAAGGAAAGGACATTATGATAAAATCAGTGATTGCAAAGCTATTCCCAGTGAAAGAGTCAACGCTCAGTATAAACCACTTAAGCAGTGGTCAGATAAGGCTCTAAGGTTAACAGAGACAAGGCTGAAGACCTGGTAGTTGACTGGAGAGAAAGCACAAAAATTCAAGGAATTAATCAGGGCTCTAACATCTTAAGAAGAAGAAGAAATATGTGGAGTTGAAGAAGAATGGCAGTGCTTCAAAACAATATGCATGAGGACTATGGAACAGATGTGTGGCTGAGCCAGGTGTGAAAATAAGTTACATAAGGAAACTTGGTGATGGAATGCAGAAGTCCATCAAAAGAAGGAAGGAATGTATGAAAAAGTGTGAGATAAGAAAAGAGAGACCAGCCTTGGAAGGAATACTGGCTGTAACAAAATGGCTAAGGAAGGAGTTGCAATAGGAAAGAACCAGGCATCAGAGGCACTCTATCAGCTTCTGGAAAGTGACTTAGTAGCTGGCACAAAGAAACTATATCATGTTTCAAGGCAAAGACAGAAGGATAAAGAAGACAGTTGGATATCCTTCATAAGGAATGCCAGCAACAACCTGTTCACCAGTCCACAGGACATCTGAGGCAGATGGAAAGAGTACTTCTAGCAGTTTCTGAATGAAGAAAACTCAAGAATGAAAGGGACATTCACAACTGTTGGCAGTACTCATCATCTTCTTTCGGCTGTTCCCATTAGGGGTCACCACTGCAGATAATCCATTTCCATTTCTTCCTGTCCTCTGCATCATACTCTTTCACACCAACTGCCTGCATGTCCTCTCTCACCACATCCATAAACCTTATCTTAGGCCTTCCTCTTTTCCTCTTACCTGGCAGCTCCATCCTTAGCATCCTTTTCCCAATATACCCAGCATCCCTCCTCAGCACATGGCCAAACCAACGCAATCTCGCCTCTCTTGCTTTGTCTCCAAACTGTCCAACCCGAGCTGTCCCTCTAATATACTGATTCCTAATCCTGTTCATCCTAGTCACACTCATTGCAAATCATAACATCTTTAACTCTGCCACATCCAGCTCGGTCTCCTGCCTTTTCGTCAATGCCACCGTCTCCAACCCATATGATATAGCTGGTCTAACTACCCTCTTGTAGACCTTACCTTTCATTCTTACTGGTACCCGTATGTCACAAATCACTCCTGACACTCTTCTGCACCCATTCCACCCTGCCTGTACTCTCTTCTTCACCTCTCTTCCACACTCACCATTACTCTGAACTGTTGGTCCCAAGTACTTAAACTCATCCACCTTTACCAACTCTACTCCCTGCATCCTCACCATTCCTCTACCCTCCCTCTCATTTACACACATATATTCAGTTTTAGCCCTGCTGACCTTCATTTCTCTCCTCTCTAAAGCATATCTCCACCTCTCCAGGGTCTCCTCAACCTGGTCCCTACTCTCACTGCATATCACAATGTCATCTGAAAACATCATAGTGTATGGGGCCTCCTTTCTGATCTCATCTGTCAACCTGTCCATCACCACTGCAAATAAGAAAGGGCTCAGAGCTGATCCTTGATGTAATCCCACCTCCACCTTAAACGTATCTGTCACTCCCACCGCAGTCCTCACTAATGCCACACTACCCTCGTACATATCCTGTACCACTCTTACATACTTCTCTGCCACTCCTGACGTCCTCATACAATAGCACAACTCCTCTCTAGGCACCCTGTCATATGCTTTCTCTAAGTCCACAAAGACACAATGCAACTCCTTCTGACCTTCTCTGTATTTCTCCAGCAACACTCTCAGAGCAAATATTGCATCTGTAGTGCTCTTTCCTGCCATGAAACCATACTGCTGATCACTAATCATCACCTCCCTTCTTAACCTAGCTTCCACTGCTCTTTCCCATAACTTTAAGCTGTGTGGCAGTACTGATGTATCAAAATCCTGTCACACTGCATGAAAGTTCTGGAGAAGTTGATTAATAAACAAATACTCAGAGTAGTCGAAAGTAAGATAGGACGTGAGCAGTTTGGATTCAGATTAGACTACAAGAGGGCCAATGTTTGCAGTGAGGCTATCTTTTCAGACATCTTTCCACACAACTCCGATCCAGGCTACTATTTTTCCATTCCCACCCCACTAGATGACTAACCAGACGTCTCTCCTTTTTCAGATTCCCGGATCTACCACTGGTATATACTGTGTTTTCTCAATGCAAGAGGCAATTGTGAATCCCAACACTAGGTCTGAGATTATTGCATTCCAAATATACTGAGATATTTATCCATCCGTCTACAGATAATATTTCCCATTTTTGCACATGGAGGTTGGGGTGTCTCTTCACCAGTGACAGAAAGCCTATGTTTACATAGCCTCGTGGC
Organism: Protopterus annectens; assembly: GCF_019279795.1. Taxonomy (NCBI): domain Eukaryota; kingdom Metazoa; phylum Chordata; order Ceratodontiformes; family Protopteridae; genus Protopterus; species Protopterus annectens. The sequence continues at coordinate 1,952,042,020 of NC_056735.1, forward strand.
TAGCCCTGCTACAATTGTTCTTGTTGCTGTTGTATATCAACATATTTATGTTTTACATTAAGTTAAAATTGCTTTATCAGGATATCAGAAGCATACCTCTCAAGTGTACCTCATTATGAGGAATGTACCTCATTTGGGATCTTAAAAAGTTCATGTTCCTTGAAGTTCCTCGAAGTTTCACATTGAAAGTGTCTGTCAAAAATTCGGTGTTAGGAATTTTTTTAAGTGAAGTCCATGGTAAATAGAAGTTAATCATATTAATTCATTAAAATATCTTCTTTATAAGCAAAACCAGCATATTTTAGCCATCCTATGACCTTCCTAGTTGAAGTTGTTAGTAAGACATTAGCATGTGTTCCACATTTTGACCATTTGTTCCACATTGTGAGGGCTAGTGTTCCTCATTTTGGAAATGGAAGATTGAGAGCTATGATCAGAAGAAGGCTCATAAAAAGACATTTTGAGAAATTACTCAGGTGAAAATCAATTATTTCATCTACTATAAGAGGCATTTAGAACCTTTTTAAAAAATACTATCAATATGAACTATTCAGATTCAGCCACATCTGAATTTGCCAGTCTTCACTTAATGGGCACATTAGTTTCAGCTGTAAGAGCAGCACCTCTGTAACACAAACTTCTTCCTAGTTGCTTTTCATCTGTGTAACACAGCATACTCCCTTGTATATAATATATTTGAGTTCCTATCGACAGTTTACCTTACTGGTCTGTTACTACTCATTACGACTCACTCAAAAGATGATATGCAAAATGTTTCAATATTTAACTGTGGATAAAGACCTTTATTTGTTGTTGTAACAATAGTAAGGACCATAACAGTTATACAAGCTAGCCTCCTGGCTACTGAGATCAGGACTGGCCTTAGGTCATTTGAAGCCATTTGGCCCAATAGGGTAGTTCTTACTAGGGGCTACAGACTAGGCCACAACTGAGTCATTTTGCTTTCTGTGGCCCAGTAGACTTGCCAGAGAGACACTACAACAAAGTGCAAGGCATTTCTATATTCATAATCAAGTTTCTTTCCTGTCAAGCTTTGCACTAGTAGTTAGTTTATTAATATTAATACATCTGCTTCATACCACCTATATAGCTCAAAGCATTAACTTCACATGGTCCAGTAGGAGTCAGTTATTGTTGCTCAGTGCTCAGTATGGTTTACCCCTTAAATCTGAGATAGACTAACCATCTGATTTGCCTATTGATCCATTTAGTGTCAAATATAATAAGACCGGATTTGATTTGAAAACCGACAGAGGTATTATGTTTTCCTGTGCTTCTCTTACTGGTATGAGGAATGTGATCAGCTCCTATTGCAAACATTTATGAAAAATAACTGTGGAATAGTCAGCCTATATATACATACTTCTAACTGGGATGCACTGTAAGTAATACTGTTTTTGTTTGTGTGTGTGGGGGGGGTATGAAATGAGAAGTAACTGGGCAAGGGGCTACAACAATTCAGAGCAGGTGTAGGAGATGATTGGAAGGCTGGCAAAGCAGAAAGGGGAAGCATGAGATCAGAATGTACAATAGAAATTTATTGGTCTTTTTAGTAGTCCAGACTCCTTACAACCATCCAAACTATCACCACTGGCTCATTTGTCCTACACTTCCCATCATCGGAGAAGAATAGTTAGGGAATAGAAGAGTTGAGGGCTGCTATGAGTTAGAAGATTTTAGCAGGTGAAACATGATGTTTCAAATTATATTATTTCAGTATGGTAGCACCTTCTGTGGGTGGGACACTTATTAAACTAGGTTGAGAGGCCATTGCTATTGTAACACATTTAATGAATAATTATGGATATCTTGTTTTCAATAAACAGCAGGGCAACACAGTGGCAGAGTGGTCCAGTGGCAAGGGCAGCACAGTGGCACAGCAGGTAGATTTGTTGCTCACAACAAGAGGTTTGCCAGTTCTATTCTTGGCTGGGGTGCCTTCTGTAGGAGTCTGCATGTCCTCCCTGTGTTTGTGTGGGTATCCCCAGGTGCTCTTGTTTTCTCCCACATCCAGATATGCAGTAGATGGATTGAACACTCTAAATTGGCCATAGGTGTGAGTGTGCATGTGTGGTGTTGAAAAACTACAGTGGCATGTCTAGCCAGCTGGCTATGTAAAACCTTGGTTCTAGATGATTGTCACTGTTGAAGTGACATCCCAACCCTGTGTGCAAAAATGGGAAAAAAGGGGTTGCGGGTAGATGGATGGATACCACTAACACCTAAAGTGCAGTATTCTTTAGTCATGAAGACCAGTGGGTGGAGGTGGGTTGGGGATGGGATAAGGAGGTTAGAGGCCCATCATAACAGTCAATATTGTATCCCATAACTGCTAAGGCAGGCCCTGACTGAGATTGAAACCTGACACTTCCTTACTGATGGTATAATAAATGCATAAGGTTGCATATTTTGGGAGCATGGCATTTTTTAGCATTTGCTTTTGTAATGTTTCTGTGCATTTCCCTGTCAGGTCAAGTAATTGTATTTTTATGTACTGAAATATTACAATCGAAAACGTATTCCAAGACCACCTTGTAAATAATAAAATGTATTATCAAGCTTTGCTTTCTTTTAAAGGTTTCAAGTCCCATAAAGAAGCATTGATTAATTTGACGAAATACATAACATGCTAGATAAAGTCTGGCAGTTGACTTAGAGAATTATGAATCTGTTTCCTGTGATCCATTGGTCCAAGGTTTGATTCCCTCAGCCTTCATTGCCTGACTGAGAGACTGAGAAGTCACTTGACCAGACACTGCTCCTGGGCTGAGTCTGAACAAGGTCTATGGAGATCAGTGCTCTACCCCAGAATACAAATAAAATATAGATTCAATACACATGGTTATTAAAATGGTGCAGCAAAGAATGAGCAAATTGGTGTTGGTTTTTCATAGACTGTAAAGAACAAACACAAAATTAAAGTCTAATAAAATGCACATATTAAACCGTTAAGCTATGAGATAGCATTTGAGCAGTTAATATGTTAGAAACTGATCATGTAGGTAGGTGCTGTGGCACAAAGCTATAGCATTTTCAGGTAGTTATACTACAACTCCTAACAGACCATTTAGCAAATTAACAGATCTAGATATGAAATCTATATTTTGAACATGTTTCACATGAAATGTCACTCTCAATTTCTGGAGATAAATACTGACCATCATGACCAAATCAACAAACACTTTCTCACAGTTGCATTGCTGCTGATTATTTCCACTGATGTCTTGTTGCCAGACAAGTCAAACACAGTGTCTACATAGTTTCTTAACTATTATAAAGGATTACTATTTTGAATGTGAGGATTTAGCATTCTTTGCCTTTCCATCCTAAAACCATTATTTTCTAACATAATATTCAGTATTAAATTATTGCTTAAGCAAGTTCATGAATAGTTATGCAAAGGTAGCGTATCTGCCTTACTGACCCAGGCACTCTTAGCTGAGCCCCCACCAACCCAAATTAGCTGAAGTATAAAGGAATGAGTTGTCTGATTAGACTGCATTGATATCCAGGGAGATAACATAAGTCATTTTGCAAAATAGGGGTCATTCATCTTGAGTCTAAACATTAGTGCTCTTTCTGAACTTCAACAAGTCACTCATCTCTCCTGAGGTCCTAGAATGTGCACACATGAACACTAATGAACTAAAATGTAATGTAAATTTACCATCACAGATGTTTAACAAAATAAAACAGTTTAAATCTTTTTCAGACATAACTCAAGAGTTGCAGTCCTGAGTGCAGTATGCATTGAAAAGTTAGCATTTGTTTTCAGCTTGGCACATTGTCAAATCATGTCATATTTTCTGGTCAGATGTAGCAGTAAACCCTATGGGGTACTATAAATGTTACTTTGTATCTTCACAGCTTATTGTTTCTGCTGTACATGATGAATTACTCTGGTCAGCAGGAGTTAATTCTCTGGGGATCAGTTAAAACCATCCTGTGGGTTCTTAGTATATATGCCTAAAAATAGCAGTGTAGACTTAATCAAACTTTGCTGAAGGAAGAATGTGGATAGAATAAACCACTACTAAAAATCAGGACTATAAACTTCATACAGATCTGAAATAATACAAGCTGATATTCCTTAATATTTTCCTCATGTAATGCCATGCAAATTGCAATAGCAGTATGAATTTCTCAGCTTCAGTTATAATGTATTTTTAAGGCTACCGAGAGAGAACTAATGGAAGAAATATATTAAATGTGCTTATTCTTGCAGATACCACTTTTCATATATGATCTACCTGCACTTGGGGTACTTGTTTATTTTAGAAATCATCATGACTGTTAAGAAAGAAGCATTAGATTCAAAAAATGCTAGCTGAGTATGAGTACTCCATTCATCAGAGAACCAACTAGAAAGTTGTGGGCATGGGTACCTACACTGTTAGATGATAGATGGATAGACAGATAGACAGATAGATAGATAGATAGATAGATAGATAGATAGATAGATAGATAGATAGATAAACTGACAGGTAACTAATGGATGTTTGCCAAGATAGATGCTCTCTGTCATTTCCTAATCTTTGTATGGTTAAGTTTGTATTATGTTAGATGAAGAAGGTATTACTGCACTTGGTATGGAATCCGATCACTTGACAGCCTTGATTATAGGAGAAGAAATGTCTGGGAACCAGCCTGTTTACTTGAAATTATGTAAAATAGTTAAAATGTACACGATCCATAAAAGATTAAAAAAAGAAAGACAAATCAGACACAGTGACTGTGGCAGATTTGAAGTACCTGACACTTGTACTACTCTAACACCAATTTAATGTCTGATGGATCTGCAGCACATTTGTTAAACAAACAGCATTAGAAATACCTGATTTAAGGATCTGAACTTCATCTGTGACATAAACCAAACATCTTGGAGGGATAGGTATGTGTCTCAGAGATTAACTCTTCTCTGGAACGGACTCCTCATTCATGTGAAACAGAGCTTCTCCCTAAGCCTATTCAAATGCAATTTGGACTAGTGGATGGAAAATCGCAAATTCACCACTGGCTTGTCACCTTTGGCTCTTATAGGCACAGGTAGTCTGCAGATGCCCTGAGTCAGAGATATATACCAAAGTCATTCTAGCCTGCTGGCACTGATAACTGGGAAGTTTGGGGCATGAATAGTTAGGCTGCAAAGGCTCTAGGACAGTTAGTCTATTAACCTCCTATGATTCTAGGATTCTAAAACAAAGCACTTTAGGAATGACCAAAATAAGTTCTATATGGAGCTTGGAAATGAAGCAGCAATAATTGAGACTCTGCTAGTAGCAGAATAACAATGGATTAAGGGAAAATATCTAAGAAAAGCATATTGAACACAACAGGGTTTTGAGTGGATCAAAGGCATTAAACAAAATAAAAACATAAAAAATGCAGACAATATGGAACAGAATGAGAAAAAATATAACTGAGATTTTGTTAAGGTTAAGAAAAAATTCCAAATGAGAAACGTTGAGTTCAGATACTGTGCAGGACTTCTGTTTAAAGGCATTATACCTTTGTACCAGAGCTGGATCATTGTCAAAGGGGAGCTTAGGCAGAATAATGGATTCCCCCCCCACACACACACACACACCCACAGCACCCTCCCAAGCAGCAGCCTCCAACACGCATGCAGCCCTACAGCCCACCACCACCACACACACAGCCATTCCATTGTCCTATTACTTGGCTATTTCTCCAGTTACCATAAACACTGTTCAAACCTGTATGCATGATATTTTCTTCTTTTCTTCTACAATGATTGCAGATAATTGGATTTAATTTAAAACTTTTACTTCAAATTTTATAGCACAAACACCAGTAGCCATTTGCTAAACAAAACAATACAGTCTCACATTCAAAACACACAGCATGAACAGTAAAATTATATGCCCTTGAAGCTCACATTCACTAAAACTGAATTGTAACCCATATTCAAATTAAACATATCTTGACCAGTGGCAGATTTTTACCTTGAGGTCATTTTCAAACCATAGGCCCTTTGCACACATTTTTAAGACCATGCATACATGCATGACTTCTTTGATTTACCTTCCTGATTGTAATAATTATATTCCTTTTATAATGCAGCCCCACTTGTATGAGTGTCTTTTAAATTTGTAGTTTTGAACATGTTTCCAGTAAGCAATGAAGCAAAACGTATGAGATAATAATGACAAAACTGCCAATCTCAGAACATTTCAACTATAAAAAGCCAATCAAGATTCTGTCATTACAATCCACTAATACCAGCCAATATGCACAATCTATGCAGAAGTAAAAGTCATCTGAATACTTCCACATTTCAGAGCTCTATAACAAATGAAGAGGTTGCTGCTTGGCAAACAACTTTATATTTCTGTGTTTCATCTACAAATTCATAGCTTCCTGCCCTTGAAGAATAAATTGCCTATGTTACATTAAAAAAATAAGCTGACAATATTGCAGTAGGGAATGGATGGCAAACAGACAACAGGGTCATAGTTGCTAGTCATTTCATCCAAAGGAGGACACATTCATGACTGCAGCAGCACCCCCTACCCTCCTTAAAGTACAACACAGTATCAGCAATCCATTTACATGGTGTTGGAGTAGAATTAACTGCCTTCTGTGTAAAAAGCAAGCATGCTACCTGCTGTGCTGCTAACACTGCTTTCAAAGGCGCTGGCACAAATAGTGATGACCATTTGCTGGAGCCGGTTCTGCTTTGTGCCATGATTGAGCTGTGAGAAAAATGATCAGTATAACCTAAAATAACACCTGCATGTTTAACAAATGAGAAATCTATATTCCTATTTAAAAGTGAGCCTGTAAACCATTCTTCAAATTACTAACCAAAAACATGTCTTCAAAAGACATGTAGGTGCATAAAGGTAATGAACCAGGCTGAGTCTACATTCATTTATATAAACCATCAGTCTTACCACAAAAAAGAAAGGTAACGAAGGAGAATCATGCAATACAAAGGATCATTTTCTGCTAATCAAAGCCACATTAGAGAAACATAGAGGGGTCAGAACCTCAGAAAGGTAAGCATAGATTACAAAAAAAGAGTTTGACAGCACTCCACACTATTGAATTTTTAATGTTTACAGATGCATAAGACTATCCACAGACTAACACATTAGTTTGCACTTTGCTGTTGCTATGAACATATGGCATACTAGGACATACTACTTTACAAATGGACATGAGATGAGGTTGATTACTATCCCTATTTTAGGAATACAACAAGGAAGATGTCAGGATTACTTTTTGTCACGATTGTTGTTCTGCCTTGCCCACAATACATTTACTTAATAAACTAGGCTATAGATTCAATTTGACTTCAAGTAAAATATCCTGTGAAACCTCATCTCAAATCTTTTTTACAGGGATCTAAAACAGTATAGCTTATCCACATGCATTCCTATCAACTTCTTAGAGTAAGAAATCAGGACAAAGCCTAAAATAATGGGCGGCAACGGCCGACAAATAGGAACAGATTTTAAATACTGCTTATAAACGTATAAATTTGCTATGATAATAGGATGTGTGTTGGAGCGCATTTTCAGAAGTATATGAAGTAAGAAACTCATATGTCTGTCATTATATAATTACTTCAATCCTCAGTGATTTGCCAGAAAATCACACATTTTATGAGGAACACACCATACATAATAGGCAAAATGCCGGACATTCTGTGAAAATCTGTACTGTTGAGAGGAATGTTCACATGGGTGGCACAACATTGGGTCATAAAGGGGTACATGCCCAGTATGTGAAAATCTGTGGCTCAGTGAGGGTCACAGTCCCTGGAGGAATACATTTTAAAAGAAAAAAATGAAAACAAACAAAATAAAGATAAAGTTGTTTTCATTTTTGTTTGTTTGTTTGTTCGTTTACTTTTTTTTTTTTTTTGCCAATGCAGCATATAGTCTGCAACTATTGTTGAAGTGCCTGGGCTTTAGTTTTATTTTTTTGTTTTGTTAGTAGAGGAATGAATTGACAAATGTAAAAAATAACTTGTCCATGTGCAGTGCATCAAGAAATGTAGTCCTGCTCCATTGCTCCAAAACTTTAATAACAGTAGCTGCAATGGTGGAGTGGGGGATGTGTCCATTAATGCAATGTATTCAAGACAACCAGTTGTATACCACTTTGTGAGAATTGTCTGAATGTTTAGTAAATGATGGCAAGCAAGAAGAGGAGGATCACTTGCATCATTAATTACTAATTAATTACTTTATATATGCATTTATTTATTTATTTTTGGCTCAGAACAACTCAATATTTATTTTCAACATGTACAAAACATGCACTCTTGACCTTAGTATTCCTTTGACATAACCCACATTCTAAAAGAGTTCACCAGTTTAGTATGGTATGTATATTTATTTGCATATGTAGCTTACAGTGGGAAAATGATTAATACTATATAATGCATCATAAGCTGTTTAAAAGCTGATTTTTTTAACCTAGAGTGCTTGAGCATGTTATGCTTGGTTTGCAACAGCAATACATTCAAAATTATGTATCCTGTGATTATGCAGAAGGGTAAAATCAAGCCTTGTTGTGCTGTTTCCTCTTGCCTTATCAAGTATTTAATGCCCAAGGTATTACTTTAACTTCTTTATATGGAGTGATTTCCTTACTGATGTTGTTTGTTTATATACAGTTGTTAAGCTATAACAGTCATTTGCATGTACACTACTGTAGACCTCAAAGGTTGTTCTAGTGTATTTATCTTCTGAGTATCACATAAAGTTAATAATATTAATACAGACAGATTCCTCACATAGAGTTAGGTAAAGGGTTCTAGTGTTAAAACGAACAAGCTGCTTCTTTTTGAGATATTTGGAATGATTTAATGTAAAATATTAATTTCATTAAATGTCATCAGGTCAATAGCTGTCTGTAACATATTTGCATTGGAATGGTTTCTAAAACAGACGGATTTGATCAGACAGCAGGTTTTATCCTCATAGCAAATACTACTGAGTGGTACTTAAATTTGACCAATGATCGGGGCAGCTTCAGGTACAGAAAACAGTGGGATTATATTGTTGAGGACAAGATCTACTGTTATTAAAACTGTATTTAGGATGTGGAGTAGATGACCTATGGTTCTAGCATTTATGAAATGTAGAAAGGATTCTGTATACTTATTTGAGGTAGTGTAGGTTTCGTATTTAATGGGTAGGAAGATGAAAGCCCTTAGGAAATTGTGTTAAACTCAGTAAGGAGTCATTTAATTTTGTTTAGCTATGCCACAAGGGTTACAGGTGCATAGAGGGAGGGTGGTAATTAACTATTATAGTGAATGGACTTTTACTGGGTGGGATATAGAGGAAGTCATTGCCTTTCCTTATTAGTTGTGTTGTGATTTGATTTATTTGAAGTATAGACATGCAGGCATCGGCCACATAGTCATTGTCAGTGGTCGATCAGAAGGAGTGCTAGACATTGAAATCAAATTCTGAGAGGGTGTTATCACTACATTGAAGCCATATTTCAGTAATAATTCACATATATTTTTGAAGGTCAGGAAATCTATATACAAATATGAAGTCCTTACAGAAGGTCAAGAAGGCCTGTAAGGACTACAAATTTGTATATAGATTTCTAGATTTGAGGAGCGCTACCTTTATATAATCTTGATTTTGATGAACTATGTTGGTAATTTGAGGAGACTGACGTTAACTATGAAAGGCACCATGGGGGAGGAAAACTTTTTGGCCACTATATGAAAGTCATGAGGGGAGAGAGAGGTGTAGGCCATCACTATCAAAGCAGGTATACCTGTCAGTCTCCTTATCCCAGATTGATAAATATTAGACCCCTTAGAATTACAACAATAACTAAGCCGATGGTTAAAGCCAAGTATCTTTTATTTGTATTGTGGCATTATTTTTGGTGATGGTAGGATGGGGCTCAACAATGGTTTCACAACAACCTCAAGTACATATTCTGAGAGCTCTGTCATTTTCCTCTTTGTATGATTCTAGGAGGCATATCAAGACCTTCACTATCTTATACAGAATGACCAAATCATATGTCTGTTTGTTTACCAGGAAAGTCCTACTTGGAACAAAGACAATTTTCAGCAAAAGCTGGGGAAGAAATGATCCAGATGCATGTCTTTGAAACGTGGGAGGAAACTGGAGCACCTGGAGGAAACCCACACACATGCAGGGAGGACATGCAGACTCTGCACAGAAGGCACTCCAGCTGAGAATCGAACAGGACAACCTCTTGCTGTGAGGCAACAATGCCACCCCTGCACCACTATGCCATCTAATGTCTACTTTGCATGAAGGGACTTAATGGTTATAATGATATGGCTTATCCAAGGAACCTGAGAGACAACTTGCTGTCATTCTGTCCTTGTTCATCTTGATGAATGGTGCATCATTGTGTCACACTGCGAAGTAACTTATGACTGGAAATTTAGAGACATGTAGGTTCAATGTTTCTACTTTAAGGGCATTGACGTGTCAGCTGGATGACTACCTTATGCTCTTCTACTGTCTCTTATTTCTTTAGTCATTGTCTGCTTGTAAATGTGACTTTGAAATCCATGTATATCAACCTACACCTTGGAGACCTTTGAGGTTTGGGTATGGATTTTCTGTGTACCATAAATTAATGTAGCTTATTTACCAGGTACATACAAGGTGGGCATAGTTGTGGGAGGTGGCTCCAAGAACTGAAATATTGGTGGCTACTGCCAATTAATGTAGACAAGAGGCTGTCCTGTAATAATAATAAATGCTTGCACACCTCACATATCAATTAATTTAGTGAGGGAAACAAACAGTTGTCAGTAAGCATGAAGCAATTTTTACATTCCCTTAGGGTGCCTTGTGTGTTCAGGCTGGCTACAGATCATGTGGGAGACAGTGACCTCATAGTTTACAGTGTCTGATTTGTAATGAAGTTGGTAATTATTGTAGGGAGTGTTTTTTGAGCTAATTTGGAGAGGAGGTTTGCTGGTGAAGTAAGACAGTACACTAGAGACAAAGTACAAAAAGTGAAAAAGGAAGAAAAGAATTAGGGTAAGCCCACAGTGCATGGGTCTCACCAAATCCATAGGTGAATGTGACATTATGTACATGGCTGAGTCAATAATCAATGAGTTGCTGGTGCAGCAGCATATTTTAATTACAGTGAATTAGTAGCGGCAGTTTTAAATACAACATAGCAGCATTGCAGCAGTTTGTAAACACAATATGATGACTAATAAACAGTCTCACTTACTGCAACAAAATAAGTAAAATATCCCGTTCATGAATTTGTGTAATGAGATTCTTTCTACCTTACTGATGCTCAGACATTTTTTACATGACATATTCCATGTTCTATTGTTTTATTGTTGGCTATCCCTTGATTTATATCACAGTATCATACTAATACATTATCCAAACTGTGATCCATGAGCATGACAAATTAGTTATTATTCACTGTACTGTGCATATTGCTAGAAGTTACTATATTTTTCATATGCAGATGGTCTTTCATTTTTAGCAATGAATTGTGGGTGTGTTTTTACCATATATTGTAAACTTTAGTGATGTCTGACATGCCCAAACAGCTAACAACTGTTCCCCTATTGTGCGCTGGCAGGAAAAGGAACTTTATACCACTAGTGCGTATCCAACCGCAGAAAGTGCAGCAACAAAAAATCATGTGGTACAAGAATGATGTCTCAGCCTGAAAATGTACATAAGCAACATTGTTTTTTCTTTGTGAAGAAGCTGACGCATCAATAAAATTTCAGTCTGGAAGATGAATATTATCTGAAGATGTGGAACAAGAGGGAGTGTTTATTCAAGAATAGATGAAGGGTCAGCAACTTATTTTCGACTAATACAAACACATTTCAGAGAGGAATACATTGAAAGACTAAAACTTATAATGAAATTTGATATATGGGAATAATGTTCTTCCTGTAAAGTAATTTGTACTCTTTTTTATTTACACCTTTAGCATGATTCAATGGTGTCAAACAGTTTGATTTGTATAGAAAAACAAAACAAACAAAAAATAATTTCATGCATTTAACATGACACATAACCATTAGATCTGGCAAGAACATGTATCTCCAAGTCTGAAGGAGGCATCTGTCTTCTTTAAAAGTAAGCCATGTATGAATATATCATTTTGGGACTGCAGACATATCTTGTGATTTCAACAGATAAATAATAAAATCTCTGAACTATGAAGAAAGCAAGTCTAGGAGGACTTCCTTAAAAGATTAGCAGAATCTTTTTTGAAGGGATTAGATAATGATATTAAAGGAGAAGTAGTTCAAAACAGGTAACAACTGAAAGTACTAAAACTTGGAAGATTATGACAGAAGAAAAAACTATGTAAAGCTACAAGTTATAGTGGCAAGTACAAAGAAATGTTGGAATAGCCACATGATTATCAAGATCACACACACATGTGCGCTCACATACACACACACACACATGCACACGCACACGCACACGCACGCACACACGCGCACACGCACACACGCACACCCACACTCACATACACTCACACACACACGCACACACGCACGCACGCACGCACGCGCGCATGCACACACTCACATACACACACACGCGCACACACGGCTAAGGAATAGTGGACTTAATCTAGTTGAGTTGTTTGTTGAAGGTGGTTTTGGTGAATGGTTTTCTTTTTTTTTGCTGTTTACCAAAATGACTTTTGATGTCTCAACATGAAGCCAAACATAATAATGTAGCAAAGTTGTTACACTGGAGACTGATACATAAGCCAGGGATTGTCACCATTCTTTTATTTAATTGGCCATAAAACAGCAACTGCTTCACAATCTCAAACTATCTATTATCAGCTCCTCACCACTACTGTCTCTGTCTCTCTTTTATCTGGACCCCCTCAATACTTCATCATAATTTGTAACCATCTTCAGCTTACAATTGCTTTACTGTCTTCTCCTCAATACCTATTTACAACTGATTCCATTTGAAAGTAACTAGACTCTTATAAGCTTAATAATAACTAATATTTTACCATGTTCCTTTTTTAATTATCATATTTTCATTAACTGTCATATCATTGCTATTCTGTGCATGTTCATTTACTATTCTATGTATGTACATTTATTTTGATTAACTGTCTTGTCATTACTAGTCTATGATTGGACATTAATTATGTAAATCTGGTATAACTCACTTTATAAAATAGATTTCTCCCCAGGCCTCAGCTAAATGCGGGACGTACCCAGTCGGCCTTTTTGCGGTAAACAAAAGCAATAAATAAATACATTTCTGAGAGACAATGGAAATATCAAACCAATTAATGTCTGAAAAAGAAGAAATAATGATCCTGAGTAATCTGCCAATACAAACAGGAAAGTAGATTTTTTAGTTAAAAAAGAGCATTAATTACTATCTATACCTACCAATGTAGTGCCCTACATATTGAAACAAAATTCTAAAACTATCAAAACATATAAGTCTAAACTAGAGCAATGTGAAAAATGGGCACCCAGATTTTATCAGCATAAGGAACAAATGAGATAATAATAATAATGAACTTTATGCATACTTAAAACATGCTTTAGTGGTGGTGGTGCTGCGGTAGTGTTGTCACCTCTCAGTAAGACGTTGTCCTGTTCGATTCTCAGCTAGAGCATCTTCTGTGTGGAGGCATGCGTGAATGAGTATACCTTCCTTGAAGGTTGTGCATCAGAGCTGTCAACTTGGCACGTAAAAATTTACTGCCAATCATTAGCGGACCGGGGTTCCGCTGTGGCGACCCCTAACTGGGAAAAGCCGAAAGCCACAACAACAACATGCATACTTAAAACATATTCCTTGCAAATGTCAAAGACTGAAATAAAACTGTTTTCATAAAAGTAACTATGTCATCAATTGGAAATGTGGTCCATTATTTTCACAATATTAAAAATTCTAAACATTTGGAGATTGGAGACATGAATAATGTTAAGTAGACTGATAGTGGCAGTTCAGCATCTGGTTCCAACGATTCATTATCATTATAATTCACCTTTACTACCACTGGCAATGTTTTTGCACATGGCGTCATGTTTACAAGCACATGTCACTGAAGCTAATGTGATCAATACAGAGAATGTTATGTGTGATGAGGATACGACAAATCTTGAGAGTTCTATGTATAGCAATGACAAATCAGAGCATTAGCCTCTATCTGAAGATAGTTTTACTGAGTAAGTAGCTATGAGGTGTACTTAGAGCAACTCCATTCATTCCACATTCAGCAGTATCTGACAGAGCAGTGTGAACACATCATGCTTTTTATGAGGTATGAAGATTCTTAGATGTTACTTTATACCAAGGAAGCAGCAAGCAACCTTGTTGACAATGCAGTATACTCTGTTTGATCATATGTAATGGAGTGTCTACAGGGTGCCAGCCCTTTAACTGACTGTGTATTCGAAACATCACAGAGCTTTATGAGGTGTTGTTGTTGTGACATTTATGTACATCCTGCTTGCCTGTTCTTGAGGGCATTATGTATGCAGAGTATTCCCTGCTAGGATTGCATATGTCATCTTCCTCAGCATGTTGTGCATGCCTTATAGTTATGGCCTAGTTATGTCTGCAGTCATGACTGGAGTGCAGTGGAAAAGTCAGACTAGTATTTGTTTATTTATGCATTTATTTATTCATTTATCTTTTTTTGGCCTGGTTAGTCTCACTAGGCTAGTGGCCTCAACTGTTGTATATGTTCCTTTTTCTGATCATTATTCCATGTGGAATATTTCATTTTGCTTGGGACACAGAAATGCTTTGACTGTTTTGGTACTTGTAAATCTGAAAACACAAGATATACTGCATGATCCTTGTCTGTTGTCCCCACTGCACACTACATAACTCAAGGCCATGCTTGCTTGTAGAGCCAATCATCTGTATTAAGTTTGCTAAATAGACTATATTGGGCTTGAGAGTGCCACACATAAGCTAGGCCCATTTCTGTCACTATTATTCACCAGGCTATCCTTGTGGTTTTTCTGGCACATCCAATTGATTTTCACATAAGTCTCTTTGTATTTGTTATGGTACTGATGCTCAGCTTGCTATCATTGTGTGTAGCTTTATGATGAGAACAGTACCCCATGCTTACCACTGAACATCTAAGTACAAGAAGTCTGTCCTAGGCCAAAAATACTGGATGGGTTGTTGTTGTGCCTTTCAGCTTTTCCCGGTTAGGGGTCGCCACAGCGGAACTCCAGTCCATTAATGATTGGCATTAGATTTTTACATGCCAAGTTGCCAGCCCTGACGCACAACCTTCAACGAAAGTACGCCCATGCACGCATGTCTCCACACAGAAGAATATCTAGCTGAGAATCGAACAGGATAATGTCTTACTGTGAGGTGACAACACTACCACAGCACCACCACCGGGATGGGTAAAGACCCAAAATCAGGGACAGATTTTAAATATTGTTCAAATATCCATTCAGTCATACTATGACCGAACTGATGCACAATGCATACCTCAAAACTTCTTTGCTCAGGAATTCTGGACAAAGCCAAAAATAATGGTAGGACAAAGACCCAAAATCAGTGATTATTTGAAATATTACTCTAATTCACTTAAAATTAATAGAAAAAAACAGGTTTGGTATTGTTTTGCCTTTTCTGAGCAGCAAAACATATGAAACTCTAATGCCTGGCATTATTGACTGACTGTAATCTTTGGTGACTTACTATAAAATAAAAAAATTACGAAGGACAGGGAAAAAATGAGTCAAAACTGAGAATATTCTGAAATATTGTGACAATTTTGAGGTATGGTGAAGTGGTATACACTTCTGGTACAGCAGTGAATATCCTTTAGAGTGGCATCAGTAGTCATGGATCAAATGGATATCTTGCATCAAATGTAAGGCAACCATCTGGACATGAAAGGTTTAGGAATCTCATGTAAACTGTTTGGGCATAGTATATTATCTCTTATTTCTGCATTTCACAACTACAACAGAACAAACTGGCACCCCACCTAAGTACGTTCAGTCATAGCCTCACCTTAGGTTTGTGCCCGCTGAATGGCGCACTGTGACAGTTATCCCACTCCACAAGAGGGGAGCCACCACGGACCCTGGGAACTACCACCCCATTAGCCTGATGAGCCTGTTCTGCAAGGCCACAGAATGTATCATCATGGAACTTATAAACAAAGACATTGGTAATCTCCAAACCCTGGATCCCACCCAGTTCAGGTTTGTAAAAGGCAGATCATGTCTCCTAAACCTGATAGACTTCTTTGAAGCAGTCACCAAAGCCGTAGATGAGGGTAAGGTGGTTCACACAGCCTATCTAGATCTTGCCAAGGCTTTTGACACCATCCCCCATTCTGGAATTATAGAAAAACTCACTAAACTAGGTATAAATCCCTATGTCACAAGATGGGTTGCCAACTGGCTCACTGACAGAACCCACACTGTGAAAGTAGTAGACTACAAATCCGACTTCAGACCAGTTACAAGTGGAGTACCACAGGGTTCAATCCTGGGTCCTCTCCTGTTTGGTATCTACTTCTCTGAAGTACAGACTAACATAGAAGGTCTTTGGTTAATGAAGTTCGCAGATGACTGCAGACTACGAGCCATAATCAAAACTCCTAACGATGTGGACATCTTACAAAAGGGTCTCACTGGGACAGATGCCTGGTGTCAAAGCCATGGCCTCAAGCTCAATGCCAAAAAGTTCATTGTCATCCCCTTTGATAAAAACTCTATACCCAAGAACTACAATATAGGCAATGGTATATTTAACACCAAAAGTGTGATAACAGACCTTGGGACACAGGTGGACAGTAGTCTCTCATAGATTCATAGATTAGTACTAGGCTAACTGCCCTTGTGGGCCATTTTCAGCATAGCCAATTACCCCATGTGAGAATCAAACCCTGCACCTTGTGTTTGTAAGGTAAACACATTAAGCATTATGCCAACATCCCATCATCCCATCATCCTTTGATAATCACATTGCCACAGTAGTCAGGAAATCCTTTTACGTGGCACACCTCATCACAAAAGGTTTCTCATCCAGAAAAAAAAGAGGTCATTGTTCCCCTCTACTCACCATTCATTAGACCCATTTTAGAGTACAATGCCTGTTTTGGTATGCACCTCACAAGACATCTACAACAACTGGAAAGGCCGCAGAAATACCTCACAAAGAGGATTACCGGCCTCAAACAGATGCTCTACGCAGACCATCTCAAAAAACTCCAGCTTTACTCTGTCGTATATCACCTGCTCAGAGGTGATCTCTTCCTAACATACAAAGCTATGTCAAACCCAGAGCTGTTGGACATGCTCCACTTAAAGAAACCCCAATCCCTACAAGCTACATGCTCTAGGGACCTAAACCTTGTCACCACAATAAACAGAACATGCTGGAGGGATAGATTCCTGTCCAAGAGACTTCCCATACTCTGGAATAAACTACCTATCTAAATCAAACAAAGCTCCTCATTAGCACTCTTCAAGAAAAATCTTGATGATTGGATGGGAAATAGGAAATTCACCCTGGGGATCACTTCTGTGGCTCTGCTTGACAGTGGCACAGGAAAATAATTTTCTTGGGTGGCAAAAGCCAGGGTACCTTTTTGGCTGGGCTTGTATAGGCCCTAGGGTCGATAGCCTAGTACCTACCTATGAACCTATAATCAAATACTTCATATAGAAGAAAACAAGTTAATATTCACAATATTTTATTTATTCTACCAGTGACAGCTCAGAAAACAGTCTGTTTTGTTATATATTGAATTAATTAGACTAGTATAAGAGTGATGTTATTGTAACTTCATACACAAGGATGTTAGGTAATGCTATGTTAAAGTTTTATATGATGAGGAAATATACAAATGTATTCAGTGCCCACAACTTCTTTGTTTAATACAGTCAGAGAAGATCTGTCTTGAGAAAGTTTGTTACTCATTATAAATGACTACAAAGTGGAAAAATGAAGTCTTTTGCCCGGTTTAATCATTAGGCATGCATTAGAAATTCTTTAATGAAACTAAAAAAGTGCACGATGTGAAAAAAGATTCAGTAGGCCATTTGGAAAATTCATTTGAAATACCTGAAATTTCATACATTAAGGAGAAAAATAGCATCTGAAAAAGGAAAAGGTTATGATCCCACAGCACTGATATGCAAATCTAAAATTTAAAGTGTCTAATATAAAATGTGTGTTTCATTTTTAATCACAAAGAAGGAAAGCACATTACTTTTTTTCTATATTTACTTTGGTTTCTCTTTATCTTCTGATTATCTTCTTTAGTTATTGATATTTTTAATGAAAAAATAAAATATGTAACATTATTTAGACAACATGATGCTCACTTTACCATTCTGAGACAATATCAGTCGCGGTATCTCTACAGCTTCAAGTCTGACAAATGATTTGCCTTTCATACCTAGCTAGCCACATATTCTAAATAGTTCACATTTCACTCCATGACATAAATAATATACTTCCTTAATAGTAAAGGCTCGTGCAGCTTACATTTTTTAATCTTATTTGCTTGTTTGCTGGGGTAATGAGCTGATCTGTCTCAACCATGGACCTAGTCACACAGTAGGCAAGTAAAGACTGAAAGAATCTAAACACGTACTATGAGATTTATCTCATTAATAACAATTCATACTCTGAATCCTCTGCACTGTCAGAATGACAAGTTATGTCACTTGAGAGTACAGCATATAGAAAAAATGATGTTAAGTTTTCAAAAGCATATGTGAAAACATGCTTGAGTCAGTTCTCTCTCTTTGTTTAGTTAACCATTTATTACGGTATATTCTCACACCACAAAGTGCAAGTTAGAAGAAAGAATTTCAAAAGTTAAACTAAGTATCAACTACTTTTCATATGACTACACATGCTTCTACTGTAACTAGCACCTCGGGTCCTTTGCAAAGGTAGACATGTGCCTCCATGAGTATATACACACACACACACACACACACACACACACACACACACACACACACACACACACACACAAACTGTTGTAATAGATTATGTGTCCTCATTCACACATTTATTTAATAGATTATATGTACCTTTATTGAGGAGCAGTAAGCAGAGAGCTACATCTGTGGAATGAGTGGACGTTTTCTGCATTGGTAACCATTAAAAGGTAAATGTTCTTACTACATGAAAGAAGTGAACCAGTGTGCACTGAAATGAGTAATACTTCATCTCAGTTTTGTAAATCACTTATTCTTATATTTTGTATTGGTATTGTTATAATTCTTGTTTGGTATGCAAAACAAAGCAAGCTAAGGCAAGCACTGATGACCATAAGGCAGACAATGAGAGACGTAAAGGACAATTGCATAGGTAACTTAAAAAAAGTATGTTCTTTCATCATATCTTGATCTTTTCTGCGTTATTAATGTCCCTCACCAGTCTGTGTTGCAATTGCTGTTTATAATATTCTGCTTTGTTATAATATCAAAAAATAGCTTCATAACACTGGCCATGCTGGTATTATTTATTTATTTATTGATTTATTCATTTATTTATTTAGTTAGTTATTTTACAACCGATGATTTTTGCTCCATTGATCTGCTCTGACAAAGAACATTTACAGTGGTGCCATCTTTCTTGTATCACACAGCTAGAGTACTGTGATTTGCAGTTGCTGACTGTTTGCTGACAAGAGTGTCGGCACACCCTTTGCAGTTATGTCCTTTAATTTTTGTGGGATGGTAATCTCTTACATGGCATTTTAAGGCACATTTAAACATTAAGCTTTGAAGAGTACCTTACTGGTTTTCTTGAAGGTGAAAACTGAAGTTGTAAGTCACTTCTATTTAATATCATAAGATGATCATCTGTGACTGGTTGCACGCACACATTAAAACATATCTACATCAATACCTTGGTATAAAATGTTTGATGCATTCATCTGTATCTGTAGTCTGCCCATTTTTTTTTTATTTCAAAGTTGTCAGAGTATGAGGTGCATCTACCCTTCCCTGCCTGCAAGAATTCACAAATGCATTAACAAAATAATCCAGTCTTTGAAAAAATGCTAAAAACATATAAATACACTGAAGAGATTCAATTAAACTGGAAGGAAAAATACTAGAGATGCAAAAAAAATGCATTGGTAGCAAATGTTGAACACTCTTTGCAAACTCATGTTTGTCTTAGACTAAAGAAAAAGTCTCTAAAACATGTTTGAATTAGTTCCAATATATATATATATATATATATATATATATATATATATATATATATATATATATATATATATATATAAAATGAGATTCTCCACAGTGTTTGATGTTTCATTTGAACTGAAAATTCATTTGGGATTCTTACTTTCAATTTAGGAGGCTTACAGCTGCACTTACAGCACAATCAAAATATATTGTCCATCAAATACAAAGACTTCACTGCTGTTCACCAAACGCAAACTGAATGGGCTTCTAGCTTGCCAGATACAACAACATGATGGATGCTTTCCATTGGAAATTACTGTTGCTACGAGGTCTAAGTGAACAACAGCAGTCATTCCTTCTTTTTGGTCTTTTCTCCTTTCTTCATGCGTGTGAGACCATGGGGTATTGTAGTTAATGTATTTGTATTGAAGGTGATGGACAGTAACCACATGAGTGGACTGGGGCCTTGATAACATTTCATTTTTTTCTGTCTTGCTGTTTTAACAACCAGTTGTAGCTCAATGAGCTACAGTGAAGGCAATATAAAACTGTTTTCATGTATTTGGGTGCCATCACTTTTATCCTACACTGATGGATTAAATATGTAATGACCAGTGAACATGAGACATTAACTATCATATAAAAAGCATTACAGGCTTAGAAAATATAATACACACAGCGAGTATACCGAATGTTGCTTGTCTATAAATTTTCGTAGTAAGGTTCCTGCATTTTATTATTGCTCAGTGCATAGTTCACTACCCCACTAATGTTCTACTTTATGAATGTCTCTAATTTCACCCAAAGGAAGGGCTGTATTAATATTGATACAGTACTCCAGTGAAATTTTTACACTAGGTTTTGAAAACAGCTCCCTGTACTCTCCTGCAGGTAATGAAAATTTATTGTACTTGTCCAGTGCTGCAATTTAAAATGCAAATACCAAAGTAACTAAAAATATATTAGCCCTACTGCTTGCTAACAGCAGATTTTGATAATAACTCTAAAGTTTAAGACAAATATGAATTTATAAACAGTGTTTAATAATTGCCAGCTATTCATTTTCTATGACATCAACAGTGCTGTCTAGTGACCATAATGTTCCAGTAATTGTAAATGTAAATGTAAAATACCACAATTTTTTACTCTTAATTTTCTCTGTACTATGTTGAAAAGTTTTATTTTAATGTAGCATTCCTTTGGTAAGAGTGATCTATTACATTCCCCTCATATGATGTAAAACTGAAGAACAAAAGGTATACATGTATGTGTGTGTGTGTGTGTGTGTGTGTGTGTGTGTGTGTGTGTGTGTGTGTGTGTGTGTGTGTGTGTGTGTGTGTGTGTGTGTGTGTGTATGCATGTGCACAGGCAAGAGTGCATGACCATTTTATGTTTGCGTGTTTGTGAGTGTTTCTGTTTCTTTGGCTGAATGTCTCTGTGTGCATCAGTTAGTGTATATATGTATATGTGTTTGTGTTTGTCTACATCTCTGTGTCTATGTTTACAAGTATAGTAGAGTAGTACAACAATAACCCATCCAGAGTAGAAGTCTAAAAGAATTTGGTCATTCTTGGCTTTAAAATTGGCTTTAGCAGTCCAGTGACAGCTGAGAGAACCAAGCTGATATACCACAAACACAATAATCAGGAGTGCTAAAAAGTTTGCTTCATACAAGTGATTTGTTATGGCCTCTGGAAGGAGTTTCTTCTACTGAGGAGAATGTTAGCTCAGAACATTGGTGCAAATGCCTATTATTTTGAGTGGGTATACCTAGAAAACATGCCTCTCAGGTACAGCATTATAAGACGGTGCCTCATACATTTATTTCTTAAAAAAACAAAACAAAAAAAAAAAAAACAGGAAACTGATAATTTGCCATCTGTCCTTATTGCAGTTAATGTATAAATTCCTACATTTTAATGATTATCTTCAGTTTGAGATTATAATCATTTTGTTGTGTTTAATTGCACCACACTCTGTGATGTCAGTTTCAAGACTGAACCCTTGTCAATTATTTTCCAACTTGTAACACATTGCATCTTGGATTTTGGTGCACAGAAAATTAGAGGTATGCCAAAAAGTAAAAGTTGGCAGTATTTGTAATTAATACTTCATAAGCATTTTTGTACAATGAGTGCTTCTCTAGTCAAATGTGTTAATTTATATGCTACTAGAATCTTACTGATTTTCAAATCATAAACTGCTTCTGTACAACTATGCTTTCTATTATCTATGGCATGTCACATGGCTTTATGGCTTCTTAAATAAAACAAATTATACCTTGCTGAGCCTATGTTGACCTCTTTCCTGTCATTATAGACTGAAAAAAGGCATTCCTATGTGTGTAGTGATATTACTACTTACAAAATGTTTATTTTCCTTTCTTGTGTCTATGGGTAGCCAGATCTGCTTTGTGACATGAAAATATTTGCTCATACTGAACTACCCCAATACATCTAACCTACTGAATTTTACAATCCCAAAATAATTTAAGTGGAAATCTTACATATAAGAAATTATACTTACCTAGCTGAGCTAAAGCTGACTGGTATAACCTAAGGATTGCAATAGCCCCACTTGGGCTCTCTCCGCTCCCCTCCCTGCCCCCAATTCCCACCCGCCTCACTACCTCTAGATTTATTGCCACTTAGCCACTCCCACACTTGCTAGCGCCTACCACCTTCCTGCTAAGTTAATTACCCCCACCCCATCTCTCTTCCTCCTTTGTAGTGGCACTCATCAGCTCCTAGCTGCTTCCTTCTCTCTTCCATTATAGTAACCCATTTCACACTATCGTCTGATAGTGCACTTCCAGGTACATAGCTCCTCATCTCTCTAGATATGTGGTTCTCCATTCTACTACCTATCCTATTAGCCCCATACCTCCTAACCTTATATGAAACCCAACCTCTCTTAGAACTCTAAGCTCCAAAGGCCCACAGTAACACCCTAGAAGCCAAACATCCCACATTTTATCATATCCATAGTACCAGGACATATCTAACATCATGCTCTCACTCCCTACACACTAACACCAGGAAAATTAGCCTTAGAATCAAACATTACCATAAACTTGTAGATACACTCCTGAAACTTATCTCCAAGCTTAGACTTAGTCTATTACTTGATAGGGACACCCTAACCCTGGCCCTGCCAACTCAGGCATGTACTCTCCCTCTACCAGAAACCTAAGCCTCAAGCCTACAATTTCCAGGCCACCAAGCTTTCTCCTAACCTGTCATCTTAATATCAGAAGCATCAGTAACAAGGTGCATGAACTTCATGCACTCCTTGCTGATTCTCCTCTGAGATTCTCTGTCTGTCTGAGACATGGTTAAAACCTACCACTACCGATAATGAAGTACTACTCCCTGGGTATAACATACAAAGGTTGGACCATGCTTCCAGAAAAGGAGGTGGGATAGCCATACTCTACAAATCTGAGTTGATTGCATCCACAGATGTCATACAACTACATCAGATTAACAACTTAGAGATTCTAGCCACCAAACTGCAACTCAACAAAAGTAAATGCATTTATATCATCTGCATGTACATTCCCCCAGGTAATAATATAGCTACACATGAAGATACCTTACACTGGGAATCTAGTCACTACCCTCAAGAAACCTTACTTCTCAGAGACTTTAATATAGATTGGGCCACCTGTTCTTCAGAATCCCCTACCATTCATATTAGCCTGGACTCATTTATGCAAGTTATCACACCCCTACTAGGACAGGCAAACCCAACCATAAAGAAAGTATACTTGATTGGGTACTCATTAATAGTCACCCTAACCTGTATACATTTGGTACCCTCCCTGATAGTCTAAGTGATCACCATCTCACATATATAATCAAGCACAAAGTAATCAATCCCCAACAACCCTTACTAAGACATGTCAGAAATAAAAAAAATGACCCAGCCAAATTCCAACAAGAATTAAATTCTTGTAATTGGTCTATCCTAAAACTTTTCCCCTTAGAAGAAGCAGTCTTGTATTTTAACAAAAAATTCCTTGAGATTCGTGACTTTCACGCACCCACTCGCTCAAAGAGAACTAAGGCAAAAGCTGTGCCTTGGCTTTCAAAAGAGACCAGGCTCAAAATTTATCTCAGAAATTAAGCCTGGGCTTTATGGCGAACTACTAAACTCCATCATGATCAAATAAAAAATAGGCAACTTAGGAATGAAACTAAAAAACTTATACTACTTGACAAAAAACAATATTACTGCAAATTACAAACAGATAATCAGAATAACACTCAGAAGTTCTGGTCAGGGATGAATAATCTACTACACCCTAGTCATACTACTACCCTTGTCCCAGCTGCCTCCACTGATAAACCCCCAGAAGCAGTCTCTGATAGTTTTAACTGATTATTTACCGAGACAATCCAAGCCCTAGTCAGCCAACTGCCTCTTAGCTCCCACAGCTTAGATAGTTCCACCCCTAAAAATCGACCCTTATTTAGCTTTCAACCTGTTGCCACATCACTTATCCATACCCAAATCAGAAAACTAAAACCTACCACACTCTCAGCTGACCAACTTCCAGCTGAATACCTACTAAAATCAGCTGATGCCATTGCCTGCCCAGTGTCATTACTTATCAATCGCACCATAGTAGAATCAAAAATTCCTGATATCTGGAGATATCCTATGTAATCTCTCTTCATAAAGGAGGTAGTTCTACTGAACTCTCCAATTATAGGCCTATAGCTATACTCTCTCCCCTAGCAAAGATAATGGAAAAATGTATTCAGAAACAGTTCATGCACCACCTAATAACCACCTCATGGCAGATACCAAACATGGCTTTAGACCTCACCATAGCACTACCTCAGCCCCACTAGTTTTTTTCCAATGCCATAAACCTTAATCGTAATAATAACCATATTTCTTCAGCTCTTTTTTTGGATCTGTCTAAAGCTTTTGATATGGTCGATCACCAACTATTAATCCATAACCTGCAATCACTTTGTCTAGATCCCGATGTCCTTCAATGGTTTAATTCCTACCTAAATGGTAGACAGCAGGCTGTACTTTGGCAGACCAAACTCTCTACCCTGCTACCTAACAACCTGGGAGTACCACAAGGTTCTATATTAGGGCCACTGTTATTCTCCATTTTCATCAAAGATTTGAAAACTGTCATACCTAAAGTCAGCTGTATCTAATATGCAGATGACTCTACACTGATTTGCTCAGGAACATCCCCTACAGAGTTACAGTTAGCTACCCAGACTACCTTTAACACAATAGAAAACTGGCTTATCAATTGTTGCCTGATACTGAATCCTAAAAAGACTAAAATGCTGTTATTCCAACTGACACAAAGGTCTAGCACCATTAACTTTACAATTACAGCAAAGTATGGCACAATAATCTCACCTGACCACTCTACTAAACTACTAGGTGTCACTATTGATAACTTAAAATTCGACCTACATGTTAACCAATTGATCAAATCAATCAATAAAAAACTAGGTTTGTTGTACAGAATAAAAAGCTTCCTGATTCCCCCAGCCAAGGTTGCTATTGCTCGATCTCACCTTCTCTCTACTCTCTTGTATGCATCCCCTCTTCTCCGTAATACTAGCAAGACTGCCCTGAATCAAATCAAATATCTATCTAATCACATCGCCAGGTTTGCCACTGGGCTGCCTTTCAGGACACATCATTGCATCAATCTAATTCAGTTTGGATGGATTAACTACCTAGTCTAATGTTATATAACCAACTGGTTATGGCCCATGAAATTATATACAACCCTGAAAACATCCCTGCACTCAAAAATCTGGTCACCCTGTATAACATCCCTAGACCATTGCGTTCTTCCAACAGACTCCTTATCAAGACATGTAAAACTAATAACCTAGCCGGCTACTCTATCTTTACAAACTCTGTAGGCAGATAATGGAACTTTCTACCTCCTGAGATTACCTCACTCTCTTCTCTAGGTCAGTTCAAAACTAAGTTCAAACAATACCTGGGATCAGAATGGACATGCTATTGTATCAAGCCTGGCTAATCTTTTCTCCAGATTGTGTACAGCTGCTATGTAAGCTATCTTGCACTGCAACTTTCAGATGTATCTACTCTGAAAAACTGTTCCTAAGAAACTATTAAAAATGGTCGTTCATTGATTTAATGTAAAAAAAATCTATATATAATTTCTGTATGGTTTGTCTCTATGTTCTCTGTAAATATTCTATTATGCTATCTGTGACATGTGATATGTAATGATATTTTTTCTCTGTTTGGAGCTTTTCTCCCCGGGCCTCCGATGAAAATGGACATATATCCAGTTGGACTATCCAGGTTAACAAATGTAAAATAAATAAAAATAAATCACAGCCACAAAAATGTCAAAACATGTATTTTATTTCAAAAAAAGTTCAAATTAGTGGAATAGCAGCAGTTATCATCATGAAGGTAAATTGTGTACTTTCCATGAAAAAGGCAAAGGAAAATAATATCAAACAACACTTCAAAGATCATCTTAATTTAATAAGGAAGCAAGTGCCTATGAAAAAGAACCACTACTTTTACTTTTCTTAATAATGTCTTTAAGCTCAACAAATGATAAAGATATAGAGGTATCCTCTAAATGATATCCTTTTTTAATAGAAACATTCATCTTAAAATAGTGGTCAACAATTTTGTCATCAGATGTCAAAATTACTCTATTATGAAATTGTTCATGAAAATCCTTGAAAATAATTAACATTTCTTCTACATATTTTTTTCATTAGTTAATGGGTTTGCTAAATTAATAATCTGAGCATTCCAACTCATCATTTTACTTCTATTTGATAACGTGAAGATTAAAAAAAAAACATTGCATAACTATGTAACATACATTTTTTTCAAAGCAGTTTCAGTTTTTTGTTATTAAGCTGTTAATAATTTTAGAATTTTAGTATTATCAAAATTATTATTTTGTTTTTCTATCCTGACATAATGTATTTTTTTCTTGTATAGGAAGTGGTTTTTTATCCCTTTGTTTAATTTTATTATATAACAATTTTCCATTTTTCCCTTATGAACATTTTAAGCAATCCCATAATATAACTTCACTTACTAATCAATTGTCAAGTTTTAGAAAGTATACTATTTGTTCTAAAATATGAATTTTAAAATCCTTTTTTTTTTTCATATAAGCAGGAATTCTATATACAACCTGAAAATTCTTACAATCCATTTTTAAATCTATGTATAATGAGTTATGATCTGATAATGGACAAGGAATGATATTACAAGTATCTACTTTGCTTATAATATATATATATATATATATTAACTTATTAGTATTATCCCATGCGGTAGTGTTGTCGCCTCACAGTTAGATGTTGCCCGTTTTATTCTCAGTTAGAGCATCTTCTGTGTAGCGACATGCATGAATGGGTGTTCCTTCATTGAAGGTTGTGCATTAGGCCCGGCAAGCCAGTACGTAAAAATCTACTGCCAATCATTAGCGGACCGGAGTTCTGCTGTGGCGACCCCTAACTGGGAAAAGCCAAAAGATACAAACAAACAAGTATTATCCCATTATTATTTAAAACTTTTGCTTTAGAAGATACTGTAGTATTTTATCAATACATGTATCTTTCTTGTCCATTATACAATTAAATCTTGATCAACAAATAAGACACCTTTTGCATAGACTCAATAAAATGTCTAAATAATTCTTTGCTACTGCTACACCTAACTCAGTGATCCAAATAAAAATTAGCTAACATATATATCTTATTATTATTATAAAGAGTAGTCATTACTAATACTATGCCTCTTGGATCAGTATATTTATTAATAATTTTTGGCATATCTTGAATTTTTCCATGCTATAATAATGGGCAGGATTCACGAAGGCTTGCACGGAGTCTAAGAGTAGTGTAAGACTCCATGCAGCCTTCGCGATCCAGGAACAGCCCTAAAGTCCGTGTAAGAGACCAGCTAAAATGTCTCTTACATGGAGTGGGCGTGGATATGCTAATCACCTCACTTGCAGCCGAATAGCATGAGGTAGATTAGCGATCCAGGAAGCCCAAAGCAGCCCGTGAAAGAGCCGTTTTAGCTGCAGAAATGTACTCAGTTGACAACTGAATACGTTTCTGCAAAAAACACAATGGAGCCATGTCAGCTCCAAATAAAGGGTGCATATGTGTCAGGCAGCATGCCAATGGCCAAATATGTGGCCATTGGCAAGGTACCCTGATGCAAATATGAGAAATAATTATTTTTTTTTCGCCCGATGTTTAAACGCAGCGCAGCCCAGCGCAAACAGGCTGCGCTATATAAAACATAGAATGAAGGTTATAAACCCACAAATGTGGGTTTTATGCAATACATGGATTTACAATGCAGGGACCAGCAGACCAAAAACAACATGGCCACTGTTTAGTGGTTGCTAAGGGGGGAAGCTGAGTCTAAGACATGTAACTAAGCATTAGTAGGCAATCTGATGCAAATGAGTGTTAGGATACTGAATTCCACTGTCACATAGCAAATGAGCACATTCTGAGTAGTGTAAGAGTTACATAAGGGGGAGGAGCAGAGTAGGAGATAGGTGACATCACAGGGGGGGATGGCAGAAAGAAATGCAGTTCATTGGAGGTCAGTGTTACATGACAGATGTCAGACACATATCATGGAAAGAGGTGTGCCACAACATAAGCGTGGGAAAGTCAAGAAATGGAAGGTGTACACTGTTGCCTACACCAAAGTTTCTTGCTGGGCGTGCATGCGCACATGTGCGCACCATGAAGCGCGAGTAGGACAGTGTGCGCGCGTGTAAGGCAGACTGAGCATGTGGGAGCCTGTTTGTAGATGTTTAACACTGTTTGTGCTGGTGTGTGCGCGTTTTAACCCAAATAAGCAGATTCTGAACCATGTAAGCATGTGTGCGCGTGTGTAAGCCACTGTGAGCGTGCTTCTGCTGGTATGCACGCTGCTCCCCCCTGAGGAAACAGAAAGGAAAAAGGAAGCAACAGAATTCGTAGGAAGCTAGCAGGGAATACTGCTGGAGCTAGCAGGAGAAAACAATTAAAAGCGGGCAATTACACAGGCAGAATAGTAGCCCAGCCCAGCACTTAAAACTCTGCAAACAGCAGTGCAGGATGTTTCTCTCAAGAGACACTGCAAGACAGGAGTAAGCTATTAGAAGTGAAAACTGAAAAAGCTGAACTCAGAGCAGAAATGTTAGGGGCTGCCATAGCTGTCATAATGAGACATAGGCGACTTGCTGAGGGTGGTGACAATGCAGATGGTGCCAGACAACCCACAGTGAAGAGACAGAGAAGAGTGTACAGCCCCAGGGTCACCTACCACGGGTTATATGAGCTGGAGATAGTAGAGCGCTATAGAGTGGACAGAGAGCTCCTGCAGCAAATAGTTGAGCTGTGCAGGCCACGCCTCACACACAGAACCAACAGAGGGGAACCCATCCCAGTGGAAACCAAGGTATGTGTTGGCCTAAGAATACTAGCAACAGGTACCTTCCAAAGACCAACTGGTGATATGATGGGGATATCACAGGCATCAGCCTCCAGGATACTGCACCAGTTCCTGGATGCCATGTCAGCACATGTCGGTGATCATGTATATTTCCCCAATGCTCGTGAGGTATTGGCCAGCAATATGCATATCTTCCAGCAAATAGCAGAATACCCTGAGGTACTGGGTGCAATAGACTGCACGCACATACGCATCAAAGCACCAGCTGGTGAGTGGGGTAGGGCCTACATTAACTGCAAGGGATTCCCCTCCATCAACTGCCAGGTCGTGTGTGATGCCCAGGGCATAATAATGAATGTGCGTGCTGGCTGCCCTGTGAGCTACCATGATTCTTACATCTGGCATTTGACGCAGCTGTACCAGACATTTGCCAATAGGGACATCCCACACGGACACCTAGTGGGGGATGCATGTTATGCACTGGAGCCTTGGCTGATGACACCCATCAGAAACGCACAAACACCTGAACAGGAACGCCATAATGAGGCACACGCACAAACACGTAATGTAATAGAGCGTGTGTTTGGGCTGCTCAAGTCGCGGTTCCGGTGTCTGGACACATCTGGTGGAGCCTTGCAGTACACAACAACTACATGTATCCAAATTGTCATGGTATGTGCTATGCTACATAATATGATCTTGCGAAAACAGCTGCAGCAGGACCAGCATAGGGCTGGGCCAAACAGCCCCCCACCATTGCCAAGGCCATCACAGGCAGAGCGTGACTCAGAGGAGGAACAACCTGAGCCTGCCTCTGTAGGCAGAAGGAGGCATGCCCAGTATGCCCTGGCCTTGGCAAAGAGGCAACGCATAGCACATACACTGGCTCAGTAGGAACCCTGGGAATGATACCCCTCTGACTCACTCAAATAATAACAGGGATGCCTAAAATGACATGACCTGCTCACAAACATGTACAGGAAGTGTAATATGTGCATCCGACAGAGGCAGCCCTGCAGCACCACCTGAGGCATGAATGCCATGTGTTAAGTAATGTAACACCATGTACTATATGCACACCTGAGGACCGTGACTAACATCCTACCCTCATCAAGCATCATGCCACAATATGACAATGAGATGATCAATTGCAATAATTGGCTGAAGTATTGCAGTTAGTCAAAGGGGATCCAATGTGTGCCAGCCTGGGATGACATGCTGAGCATGACATGATGCTCCACCTGCTAGGACTGGCGTGCACCTATCAGTGCAGGCTGTATGGATACTGGCAAAGGCTGTTGTTACCCACAGCGTGCCCTGAATAGGTAAGGCTCAAAACACAAACCTACCTCCATAGGTATCAGAAGGGTTAAGAACCTAGATGTAATGCTACCCAATGCCAAAAGTCTAAACAGCAAGATGCATGCAGTCTAAACTCACCCAGTATGGAGAATGCTGATATCTGTGCTGCAACAGAAAACTGGGTCAAGGCTCATAACAGCACCCTAACACTACCAGGTTACACCTCATACTGTGCTGTACAGCCTCAAAACATGGAACAAGCTACAAAAGGAGGGTGACTAGCAATAATTGTCAAGGATAACCACACCCCCATGTTGGTACCACAACAAGAAGCAGCATGGACTAGCCATGGTCAAGTAAGAGTGGCTAAAACTGCCTCCCAGTTTATAGCCTGCTACAGACTACCGTCCCAACACCAGGAACTGCACCTGGCCTATGTTGGAATACATGAATATATCAAGTCCTCCAAACCACATTATATTGGGTGACTGAAAATACCCAGACATAGACTGGGAGCATTATACTAGCTCCAACACTGTAGGACAAAAGTTCCTAGAATCCATAAACCAAAATGCCCAGGAACAACATACCACTCCCACAAGAGGGGTAAGCATACCGGATGTGATAATCAGCAACATGAGTACTGGATGGCAAGATGCTAAGTGTATTGCTCACTGGTAAGACCAGACCATAGAGTAATCACACTGAATATACACATCCTGACCACAGTCCCTGGCCAGAAAACCACAGTGAAAAACATGTGTAAAGCAAAAGTTGCACTCCTCCAAACTGATGTGGAATCCATTAAAGATCCTGTGCAGGTGCAAAATATGGGCCACACCTAAGAACCTGTTATACAGGCATTCCATGAACACTGCCAGGAATGCTTGGATTATGCAATCCTAAATTAAAACAAGACACAATGCCATACACGCAGGCATTTGACATGGTGGACTCCAGCCATTACCAAACCATGCAAGAGAATGAGGAAGCTACTACATGATAGAGCAAACATAAAAAAAGAAGTAATCACTGATCAGTAGTATGGCAATAAAATATGTCCACACATACAATCCACTAAGGCCAGCTACAACAAGTTGAATCTGTGAATCTTGAGGCAATGTTACACCTGCCCCAAGTACACAGACAACCCTCAACTCCCCCCAAGAAATACAAATATATGTGAGAGATGCAACCATTTATCCAAACTGGAGGCTGAGCTCCCTCAACTCAGTACTCCCAAAACTAGTCAGGAGGAGAAGGTAACCACACACACCACAAACCCAGTCCCACATAGACCTATCACAACTGCAAACCAAAGACATAAACACAGAAAAACATTCCCGGAGGCCCGAATTACAAACACACCACACCAACAGAGGCCTCCAAAGCAGACACCCAATCAAACAACCTCCAAACATAGCACATGCAACACATAGTACACAAAGCTGGTGTGCCAAACAGTCACAGGCCAGAAGGAGAAACAATATGCCTGATACAGTTGTAATAGGTGACTCCATAGTGAGACACGCTGCTGTCCCCACACCAGACTGAACAAGGGAAAGGTTACAGTAAGCTGCATGTAGGCTGCTACAATATGCCACATAACACAAGTATGCAGGTCACCCCAAAGCAAGTAGAAATATGATGCAGTCATAGTCCATGCTGGTGTGAATGACCTGAGATGTACCTCCCCGGACTACATGAAAAGAGACATAGATGAGCTCTCTGATTATGTAGTCCAGGCTGGTATGACACTGACCGTTTGCAGCATCCTACCCTCACCAAGAATGATGCCACAGTACAAACACAGAATGATCAGTTATAACAAGTGGCACAATTACTGGTGTCATTCCAAGGGGATCCAATGTCTGTCTGCTTGGGATGTCATGCTTGACCAGCCACGCAGCTGTTCCAGGGATGACTTGCACCTGTTACCCCTGGGCATCTGGATATTGGATAAGGCTTTTGCCACCTCCATAGAGCCTTTCATAGGCAAGGCTGAAAAGACTAACCCACCACCCTAGAAAACATAAGTGGAAAGAAACATAAGGGTAATGCTGACCAATGCCAGATGTGTAAACCTCAATATGCATGCTCCTGAGGCCCTCCCCAGTATGGAGAACATCGATGTCTGTGCAGTGGCAGAAACCTGCTGCAATCCTCCTGACAGCACACCAGCACTACCAGGTTATACCACATACCATGCATTATGGCCCCAAAACCTGGAACAAAACATAAAAGGAGGGTGAGTATCCATATTCAGCACAGACACCCATACGTCCAGGTAACTGACAATGCACAAGGCATTGGAGTCCACCCAAGTGCAGCTAACCATAGGCAAGACTGCTGTACAGTCTGTAGCATGCTACAGACCACACTCTCACACACAGGAACCCCACCCAGCCATCCTGAAGACACTGGACATTATGAATGTCCCACCAAATACCAAACAATGTACTCACAAATTAGCATATAGGTGGTAAACCATTATGTATGGAAGGAGTAATCAGGGACCTTGGGACACAAGTGGACAGTAACCTGTTATGTGACACTCACATTGCCAATGTGGCTAGGAAGACTGTCTATATTGGACACTGTATCATGAAAGAATTCACATCTACGTCAACAGAGGTCACTGTGCCCCTGTACTGTTCTCTTATCAGACCCATAATCTAGTACAATGCCTCATTTGGGATGTACCTTACCTGACACCTGCAGCAGTTAGAAAGACCTCAAAGGTATCTCACCAAGAGGATAAAGGGTCTCAAATATATGTCATATGCTGCCTGGCTGTAGACACCCCAGCTGAATGCAGTCACATACTGCCTGCACAGAGGCATTGTATGTCTGTTGTACAAGGCCATGTCCAACACAGGAGTAATGGACATGCTCCACCCCAGAAAACTCAAAGCCATCGGAGCTGTGAGAGTGAGAGAGAGATGTCAACCTCAACACATAATGAAATAGGATGTGCTGGAAGGACAGATACATAACCCAGAGGCTCCCCACACCCTGGAACAGAATCACACTCCATGTTAGGCAGAGCCCCTCACTGACACTCTTCAACAGGAATCTTGCCAAGTGGATGGATGATTGTAGATTTACACTGGGGGTCTTCACTGTGTCACATCTAGACAGAGGCACAGCAAAGCAAATTATAAATGGCCATAATATTCACATAGCAAGGGGTGGCAAAAGCCACACACACTCTGGCTAGGCTTACAAATGCCCTAGTGTGGATAGCCTAGTATGAACCTATGAACCTATGAAGATACAAATTGTACAGGACACTAAGGATAATCCCAAGGCTTCCTCAACTGATGGTAGGAACCGTGTTGGGAATTCACAGATATGCTCTGAATCACACAAATATTACAAACAACATACCAAACACACACACATATTGCCAACATACATCCTGACAGGTGCAGTGCAACCCCCAGAATGCAAAATATCTATCCCAGCAGACTGCTGGACCCTGACATTGCAGATGCTGAGGTAACAGCCAGCATCTACAAAGCAAAACACACAGCAGCAATGGTATGAGATGGTGTCCTGGGCTGAGTCCAACATGGACTCCAAGAAGAATGGAATGCCAAATCACACTACTGCTCAATGTCAGCCTTACCACAGGATATGTACCCAAAGAGCAGTGTACAACAAAAGTGGTCATTCTCAACAAAGGTGTTGCCTGAATGGATACTGAAAACTACCACCCCAGAATCCTGAGAAGCTTGGTCTGCACAGCTATGGAAAGGATCAGCATGTACCGCAGACATAAAGATATTGGGGACCTACTGACACCGGACCCTACCCAGTGTGGCTTTCTTAAGTGCAGATCCTGCCCCTAAACATGTTTGACTCATTTGAAACAGTCATTAAGGTCATTGATGAGGGCAATGTGGTCCACACAGCGTAGCTGGACCTTGCAAAGGCTTCCATACAATACCCTACGTGTTCATTATCGATATGCTCACCAGCTTAAATATAAACCCCTATGTCAGTAGAGGGTTTGTAAACCAGACCAAGGACAGAACTGACATTGTCAGACATGCTGCAGCCATGTCAGACTACAAACCAGATATAACTGGCATCCCACAAGGCTTGGTCCTGGGACCTCCCTCATTTGGTATACATGTCCCATAAGTACAGGCCAACATGGAAGGACTGTGTCTGAACATGTTTGCAGAGGACTACAAACTGCCCACCATATCTGACCTTCCAGCTGACACAAGCATCCCACAAAAGGGCCACATAGAAACAGACAACTGGTGCCATAGCCATGTCAGCAAGCTAATTGCAGAAAAGTGTATAGTCAACCCCCATGGATATACAGTAAGTGCCCACCAATTTCCACATAGGTGTTAACCCATTATGTACTTAACATGTAATGAGAGACCTGGGGACACAAGGTGATAGATATCCTGCATTGGACAAACATGTGGCTGTAGTGTTTACAGAAACGTACCATATACCCACCTAATCATGAAGATTGTCAGATCTAGATAAGGGGAGGTCATTGTGGCTCTGCAGTCATCCTTCATCAGCGTTACAATTGACTACAATAGCCCCTGTGGGATGTACCTCAGCAGACACCTCCATCAACTGTAAAGTCCCCAACAGTACCTCATCAGGAGTATCAAAGAGCTTGAACAGATGCCATGTGTTGCCTGACTAAACAAACTGCAGCTACACACACTGCCATACTGCCCACCCAGAGGTAAACTGTGCCTGATGTATAAAGCCATGTCCAAGCTGGAATCAATAAACATGCTGCACCTTGTACAATCTGAATGGCAGTGAGCTATGCACATGAGAGACCTGAACCCCAGCACTGACATACATAGGACAAGCTGTACTGCATGATCCATAACACAGAAGCCACCCCCACTCATGAGTAGACTCCCAGTACAGGTTATCCATAGAGTCACTCATCGATTCTCCTCAAGAGGAATCTTGATGAGTGGATGGGAGATGGTAGGTTTACCCTGGGTATCACTGTTATGTCACAGGTAGACGGAGGCACAGTATACAAACCATGACATATGTCATGGCAAACTTCACTAAAAATGTGTGTTGAAGGACAAACACACTCTCCGACTAGCATTAGAAATGGCCTAGGGCACATCGCTAGTGTTTGCAAGTGTACACCTATGTTGTGGAATACACTACCAATGTTGGACAAGCCTGGTTTAAGTAGTTCATATCTGAACATAATGCAACATGGTCAGATGTGCATAACTGGCCCCTAACCAGGCTGTTGTGCTCACTATGGAAATGTAAAGCAGTGATAGGACTAAAGCCCAGGATACTGTCCACCACAGTGAAAGTACTGAACCAGTACTCTATACAGTACTACACTGTTAGGTCAGTATGAAAGGATGTTGACAACTATATGCAAAGTATCCCATGAAAACCCTGCAGGCACAGTATAATCCCTGTTGTGTTCACACACAAAGCAGTTGGACAGTAACTACACAACATGACACACAATACACAACCATAAACGGGAGATATTTGTTGAAGTTCACACTCATCCACAAATGTGATGGGCTGCAGAGTTCAACATATGGAAAGCTCACAATGGGCATGCTCGCACACTTTGATAAATGAGACATATGTCAGACAACATGCTCTGGGAAGGCTGAACTGGGCATGCTCACACAGGCCAAATCTCAGTTTAGCAATTGGCCACACATATCTGGTATTTGTACGTGTTATTCCAGGAAACAACCACATTACAGCAATCTGCCCAGTGCACACAGTTAAATGACTACAGAGACATACGTGATATAGTGGATCCCTCCCATATGCAAACATCTTCCACAGATACACAAGTTGTTCATACAAACAGGGAATACTATGGCAATAAAGACCTGCAAACAGTCTATCAGCAACAAATAATGTGCATCTGACAATTAAACATATGGGTGTAGAGGTCAACACTAGGCTGTTTGCCCTAGGGAATGACAGCTTAGCCAGAGTGTGCTTGGCGTCTGCCTCCCCAGTACAGTAGGCTACTGTGCCACTGTAAAGTAGGTCACATAAGGCACCGTGTGAGGCTAGTGTGCTGTGCCTCTGTCAAGCAGGGACACAGTGGAGATCCCAGGGTTTGAATTTGCTAAGCCACAGCCATGTTGTTGGTGTGTGCTGGAAGAGGGTTGCTGAGGACCTCTAACAGTAAGTGGGTGTCAATAACAGACTGAGGGGAGCCTTGTCTGCATTGTCTGGACAATTTCACTGTCAACATTGTGTCAGGATGATTATGAGGGATTGAAGTGTCATGCCGGTACTGTTCAGAGATGTCCTCCCTCTGTGGGCTACTGCTCTGCAATGTATTAGCTCACTCTGTCTGTTGGACAGCTCATATATGGCTGGTGTACATCTGACAGGTGTCCTGTTGTGGAGCAGTCATGGGTATATTTGGGATAGCATGATCAATGCAAACCTTCCACATGCTCATAGAATGCAATTGTCAAGGATTATGCAGAGTGGCCTGTATACTCCCCCAGCATGGGTCCTTTGAAGTCTTCCACCCCAGTCTTCAAAAGTGTAAAGTCTGCTTTTGATAAATACAGTTTGTTTGCAGTGACAACCTTGCCTGGGGGTGGGGATGGGATATGGATGGCCAGGGAAAGGTGGGTATGGTCAGATATCAACAATGGTGGTCTACCTCTGGTGTGGAACAGTGAGTATCCATGTTGTAGATGGTCAGGTGCAATATGTATTCCCCCTTGTGGCTGTGGTGAGTGGTTCTGCCATAGCACATGGACTCACAAATTGTAGTGGCTGTAGGGTTATGTTGTAGAGGCCTGAGTAGTTCCCACACAAAATATGCCTGTACCTGACGTTAACAACTGGAATGGTGTATGTGAACACCTATATATTTTGGCACTGTTCCCAGGGAAGCAAAGTGTGTGTCCTGGATGTGGGAGAGGTGGTCAGGACTGGTTGTGTTGTGTGTTACAGGTCCTGTGGTCACGAAGCATGGTATAAAACATAACCTGCCAGTGCAATGTGCATATCTGACCCTGACATAGGTGGCTGCAAATGCATATATATGCTATCCCCCACCTGACAGGTAGTACTAGATGTACATACCACTGTAGACATAATGATGTCAGCACCCTATAAATACTACAGGTGCAGAACAAATGCCCAGTATTTCGGATAGTGCCCTCTGCTAATGCGTCTCCCTCAAATGTCATAAAATAGTTAGGTAGGGGTTTGAATCTTGCAAATGCTCAGTGTGTGGGTGAGTGGGGTTGGTGTGTCTGTGTGAGGGAACTGTTCCTTTTGGCAACTGGGAAAACACACTACAGGATGCACATTCCCCCGTCTAAACACTGATGATGTCAGCACCCTATAAGTACAGCAGGAGAAGGGAAACCTCCCAGTAATGCGAATAGCATTCTCTGCTAATGCGTCCGTCTCGAGTGTCATAACATAGTTAGGTAGGGGTTTGAATCTTGCAAATGCTCAGTGAGTGTGGAGAGGGTTAGTGTGTGTGCAAGTCTGTATGAAAAAAATGTCCCTTTTAGCAACTAGGAGAACACACTACAGGATGCACATTCCCCTTTCTAGACACTGATGATGTCAGCAACCTATAAGTACAGCAGGCGAAGGGGAATTCTCCCAGTAATGCAAATAGCATGCTCCGCTAATGCGTCCGTCTGGAGTGTCATAACAGAGTTAAGTAGGGATTTGAATCCTGCAAATGCTTAGTGGGTGTGGAGGGAGTTAGTGTGTGTGCAAGTCTTTATGAAAGAAATGTCCCTTTTGGCTACTAGGAGAACACACTACAGGATGCACATTCCCCTTTCTATACACTGATGATGTCAGCATCCTATAAGGAAAGCAGGAGAAGGGAAACCTCCCAGTAATGTGAATAGTGCGCTCGCCTAATGCATCCGTCTCGAGTGTCATAACATAGGTAGGAGTTTGAATCCTACAAATGCTCAATATGTGTGGAGGGGTTTAATGTGTGTGCAAGTCTGTATGAAAGAAATGTCCCTTTTGGCAACAAGGAGAACACACTACAGGATGCACATTCCCCTTTCTAAACACTGATGATGTCAGCACCCTATAAGTATAGCAGGAGAAGGGAAACCTCCCAGTAATGAAAATAGCGTGCTTTGCTAATGCGTCCTTCTTGAATGTCATAACATAGTTAGGTAGGAGTTTGAATCCTGCAAGTAGCAAGTGTGTGTGGGAGAAAGTGAAAGTAGTGTGTATGCAATTACATGTGTAAGAGAACTGACCCTTTTGCCAACCAGTACAACACACCAGCTGCTGCATATTCCAATCTCTACACAGAGATGATGTCAGCACCCTACAAGTATAGCGGAAGAGGGCAAATCTCCCAGTAATGCAAATAGCATGCTCTGCTACTGTGTCTCTCACTACTGTCATAGCACAGTTAGTTATGGCATTGGATTGCAGACATGCCACGTGTGTTTTTGTCACACAGAATGCCCATGTGTGTGGGTTGTTGTTCACAATAATGCATGACATCAATTAAACCAGTAATGGCAATGGACACAGATGATGTATGTGTGTGCCAAATACACATATGTACCTGTGACCTTCAATAGTTACCATGTCTGACGCCTGCCACATGTGAATACATGGTATTTGCACTGGATAACATTGTGACTGTGGTCTTCTGTGCGGGTGCTGCATGTGGTATGTGTATATACAGTGTGATATGTAGATGGTATCAACCTAGAAGCGAGGGATACACATCTGGTCTGGGGCATATAGTCTACATGTTGTTGATGAACAGGTGCTGCATGTTTTCACTTGTTGCGGGAGTGATAACAAGTTGTTCCATTGCAATGCAGTGACTACATGCTAGGAACCTTTCAGCTAGGGTGTTGTAGCTACAGTAATTCATCAGCATTCAGTAATACGTCAGCATTCCTGGTGAGGGTATGATGTCAACCAAGGTCAAGGTCATACCAGCCTGTGCCACATGCTCAGAGAGCCCTTCCATGTTCCCTATCATGTAGTCCAGGGAGGTGCATCACAGGTCAGCCATAGTGGCATGGACAATGACTGAGTCATATGTGTCCATGCCTCTGACTGACCTGTATGCTTGTGTTATGTGGTGGACCATAGTGCCCCACGGGCATATCACTGTGACCTTCACCTTGTCCAGCCTGGTGAGCGTGACCTCACTGTACCGGACAATAAAGGTACCCAACACAACTGTAGCAGGTGTGTTGTCTAGCCGTACAGGCTGCGACTGTTTGGCACACAGGATGTGTGTGCTATGTGTTATGCGTGATGTGTTCTGGCATAACGTATGCCTGTGTGCCAGCTGCAGAGGTGTCTGCCGCTCAGGCAGGATGCTATTCTTAGGCTCCACGAATGGCCCAATGTGTTCATGTGCTTGTATTGCTGTCAGTGTAGGTCTACATCAGACTGGTATTGCAGTCACTGTAGTATTTCATGCCACCTGACATGTTATGCCAGTACTGGGTTCAGAGTGCTTAGTCCCCAGTTTGGCTATGTGGTTCCATCTCATACATGTGTTGTACATCCATGTGTAGGGGAGAGGGTTGACTGTGTACATGTGGCAGCTGTGACATTGCCACATGACCCACATATTCCACAACTGTACCATAGAGGTGACTGACAACTGACCTTTGCACATGCTACCATAGTATTGTGATTGCCATGATGATTAACAGCACATAGGGCCAATGGGGAACAAGGTACATAGGTTCATAGGTTCATAGGTTCATACTAGGCTATCTGCCCTAGGGCATTTATAAACCTAGCCAGAATGTGTTTGGCTGTCGCCATCCATTGTAAATTTATCTTGATACGCCCTTTTTCAAGGTTAGTATACTGTGCCTCTGTCTAACAGTGACACAGAAGTGATACCCGGGGTAAACCTACGATGTCCCATCCACTCATCAAGATTCCTCTTGAAGAGAGTCATTGAGGGACTCTGCCTAACCTGGACTGGGATTTTATTCCAGAGTGAAGGGAGCCTCTGGGTTATGAATCTGTCCCTCCAGCATGTCCTATTTATTTCAGTGCTGAGGTTCACGTCTCTCAAGCATGTAGCTCGATGGGATTTGGATATTCTGAGGTGCAGCATGCCCATTAATTCTGGGTTTTACATGGCTTTATACATCAGGCACAGATCACCTCTGAACAGGCGGTATGCCACTGAGTAGAGCTGGTGTTTCTTTAACCGGTCAGCATATGGCATCTGTTTGAGCCCTTTGATCCTCTTGGTGAGGTACTTTTGGGGTCTTTCCAGTTGCTGCAGGTGCCTGGTAAGGTACATCCCAACAGGGGCATTGTACTCAGTTATGGGCCTGATGAGGGATGAGTAAAGAGGCACGATGTCCTCCCCTGATCTAGATGTGAATCCCTTCATGATGAGGTGGGCTATATAAAATGTTTTTCTAACCACTTTGGCCATGTGGTTGTCAAATGAGAGATTGCTATCAACTTGGGTCCCCAGGTCCCTAATTACTTCTTCTGTACTTAATGGATTACCACCTATGTGGTACTTTGTGGGCACTTTGTTTTTGCCAAAGGGGATGACTATACACTTTTTGGCATTCAGCTTGAGGCCATGGCTCTGGCACAAGTTGTCTGTTTCTATGAGGCCCTTTTGGAGGATGCTTGTGTCGGCTGGAGAGTCGATTATGGTGGCCAGTTTGCAGTCAGCTGCGAATTTGGTCAGCCACAGTCCTTTCGTCTTGGTCTGTACCTCCGATAAATATATACCGAAAAAGAGAGGTCCCAGGACTGAGCCTTGTGGGACACCACTTGTAACTGGTTTGGAGTCTGGCATGGCTCCAGCAATTCTAACCATGTGGGTTCTGTCCTTGAGCCAGTGTGCAATCCATCTAGTGACATAGGGGTTTGTATTTAAGCTGGTGAGCTTCTCTAGAATGCCCGAGTGGGGTATTGTATCAAAGGCTTTTGAGAGGTCCAGGTAGGCTGTGTGGACCACCTTCCCCTCGTCAATGGCCTTGGTGACTGTTTCAAAGAAATCAACCAGGTTTGAGAGGCAGGATCTGCCCTTAAAGCCAAACTGGGTATGATCCAGTGTCGGTAAGTCCCCAATATCTTTATTTATGATGTCCATGATGATCCTTTCCATAGCTTTGCAGACCAAGCAAGTCAGGCTTATGGGGCGATAGTGTCCAGGATCCGTTGAGGCACCACCTTTCTGTAGAGGGACCACTGTTGCTGAACGCCACTCTTTGGCTACATATCCTGTAGTAAGGCTGGGATTGAACAGTAGTTTTATGTTTGGGTGTAGCTCTTCTTGGAGTTCATGTAGGACACAGCCCGGGACACTGTCTGGTTTCATTGATGCAGTGTTTATTGCTTTGGAGAGGGCGGCTCTTACCTGAGCATCTGAGATGTCAGGGAGGCAGCACTCTTCTGGGATAAATATTTGCCCTTTTGATGTGGAGGGGGGGGGGGAGTTTGCGCTGAACCTGTCAGCTAGGATGTTGCAATGTCTGTGGGTTTGGTGTTTCTATTGACATTTTGGACTACCTCTGAGCATATCTGGGAATTACCACCCAGGTTCCTAACATAACTAAAGAAAGCCTTGTGATTATCCTTAGTGTCCTGTGCAATTTTCTCTCAAAGCTGGCCTTAGACAATCTTATGAGTACCCATAGTTTTTTGCCAATACTGATCAGTGATGCCTTCCCTTTTTGGGATTTTTGCTGTATCATTTAGTAGCTTCCTCCTTCTATTGTATAGTTTGTTTATGGCTGGGGTCCACCAGACAGGATGTCTACCTTTGGAGGATTGGGTCTTGGTTTTATTTGGGATCGCATGATCCATGCATTCCTGAAGGTGTCCATACAATGCATTTATAGAGGAATCTGCGGTCTGGTCCATGTTTTCCACAGGCCGGGGGGCTTTGAAGGTTTCCACCTCAGTTTTGTGGAGTGTGAATTTGCTTTAGAGAAGTTGTTCACTGTGGTTTTCTGGGCAGGGGGTGGGGTCGGGATGTGAATATCCAGTGAGATTAGTTTATGGTCTGATCTTACCAGTGAGGGATACACTTCTGGTCTGGAGCATAGAGTCCCCATGTTGCTGATGATCAGGTCCAGTATGTTTTCCCTTCTTGTGGGAGTGGTAACAAGTTTTTCCATAGCATTTGAGTTCATATATTCTAGGAATCTCTGGGCTAGGGTGTTGGAGCTAGAGTCATGCTCCCAGTCTATGTTTGGGTAGTTGAAGTCGCCCAATATAATGGTGTTTGGAGAGACCTTCATTTTTTACACTGTTTTCAGGAAGGCTGAGTGTGGTTCTTGGGTTTGGTAGGGTGGTCTGTAGCAGGCTATAACCTAGAAGGCAGTTTTACCCATTGTTAGTTGCACATGGATAGTCTCTGATGCTTGGTACTTTGCCACCAACCTGGAGGTGAGGGTATCTTTGATGAATATCAATACTCCCCCTCCTTTTGTGGTTCAGTCCAAGTTTTGGGGCTGAAAAGCATGGTATGAGGTATAACCTGGTAATGCTGGGGTGCTCTCAGTAGCCCTGAACCAGGTATCTGTTACTGCACAGATATCGATGTTCTCCATGCTAAGGAGAGTTTCGAGTGCATGCATCTTGAGGTTTAGACTTCTGGCGTTGAGTAGCATTACTCTTAGTTTCTTATCCCTTGTGATACCTATGAAGGTGGGTTTGTCATTTGAGCCTTGCCTAACAAAGGCACTATGGGGGTAGCAAGAGCCTTTGCCAATATCCGAAAGCCCAGGGGTGACAGGTGCAAGCCGTCCCTAGCGAAGCAGGTGATTCAACAGAAGATGAGTATGTGAGGGTGTAGTGTCTGTGATTAGTTAGCAGTGGCATATATGACTGCTCACGTGGACAAATGCCAGGTAAGTCATATGTAATGTGTCACAGGCAACGTACATGTGAACAGGACAAACAGTGACGTTCTGTCAAGTGAGACAAGGACATACATATAGTAAGCTATGCAGATGTCACTAGGAGTCCACAGAAGCTCTGTAACTATGCATTGCAGGTGGGATCAGTATTCCAGGGTAATTGCAAGCAAACATGCATGCAAACAAAGCTACAGTAAGCAGGGCTGCATGTAGTCCATTGTACAACAAACAAGCTGTACCACTTCCAGTAGGTAACACTGCAAATATGCAGGCACTATGCACATGTACATGGAAATACACAGGTCAGATGGCTAGGGTCCAGTCTCAGCGCACACAAGTGTACAGACCATGTACCGTCAGGATGTACAATAACTGGATAGAAACCCATGTGCTCATACCTGCAGTAATACACATGTCAAATAACAGACACTGAGCCTTCACTCAGTGGTTCCATACTTAGTAGGATGTATGCTACCTGGCCTGCCACCACAGTATCCCTGACATGTATGGGGACTCTCCCTCCTGCGACAGTTAGTTTTGTGTGTTGTGGCTGTCTAGCATGGTATGAGATGTGAGCTTGCAGTGCTAGGGTGCTCCTGTGTGTCCTGTACCAGTCGTGTAGTACTGCACACATATCAACATCCTCAAACATCCGCATTGCAGAGTCCAGTGTGGGCAACATGCCACTTGCAGTTTACATGTCCATCATTGCATATTAATACTTTCATTACCTTATCCCCTGTGCTACCTATGTATGTAGCTTTCTGTTGACATCCTTACCACCAGTATGCCAACATGTGCAGATGATACACTATGGTACTTACCATGGGTGTAGACAACAGTATATGACAATCATACCCTTACTGCATAAGGCATGCTGTGATATACCCACAATTATTTCAGCACACAGTACTGTTAACAACATGATACTATTACTACACGTCTATGTAGTCACCCTGTGCATCAGCAACATGTTAACCTGTACCT
Source organism: Protopterus annectens (assembly GCF_019279795.1). NCBI lineage: Eukaryota > Metazoa > Chordata > Ceratodontiformes > Protopteridae > Protopterus > Protopterus annectens. The sequence continues at coordinate 1,952,086,864 of NC_056735.1, forward strand.
GCACTGATGTTACAGATTACAGGAGGTGGCACAGTTTCATCATATGCACAGGGTGTGAACTTGGTATGCCTGAGTCAGCCAACGATACCACCAATTGACATGTATGTGTATGTGTGCTGGTGAGGGACAGCAGTACAAGATGGGGCAATGTTGATGCAGTGTGTGCATGTATGCGGTAGCCCTAGGTGTTGTCAATTTGCATGTGTGTATGGATGCACACAGTTCCACCTCATGGCTGCCATATACTGGTGTTTGTGGACAGCCACAGACTGTACCTGCCAGGTCATACAGATCAGTGTCTCTGGCCACGGACACGGTACCTGTGCCTTGCAGGGGTACTACGGACCGTATTCGGTACCAACCCAGACTGGGTACTGTCATCAGAAGCAGGTGTTCATTGACTGGACACAGATCCCTTTTGGGCCTGGCCAGAGCCACGTGCACGTGGTCTCCTGGGGTGGTCTGATGACAGCACAGACCCAGCATTGCTGGGGCTGCTGCTGGCACTATGGGGGCGGCCGCGGCCCTGTTGTCGTCCGCGACGACTGCCAGCTGCTGCTGTTGCTGGCATACACCCACGTTGATGCCTCAACCGTCCACCATTGCCCTGGCTCATCGACATGTAGTTGTGGAACTGGTCTAATATGTCCCCACAACATCTGTCTATGACACCGGTGAAATTACGGATGGCAGCCGCAATGTCACGCATACTGTCAGTCATGGCTGTGCGACATGCTGTCAGCTCCCTCAGACCCTGTCTGGTGTACCATTCCATATGTGACTGTGCCTGCATGACAGCCCGAAACATAGCTGAGGTTGTAAGACCTCTGAGGGCAGGTCTGACAGGGGCAGTATGCCCACGGATTCTCCCACGAGAACCCCTGGACATCTGTCTGTGTGGTACCATCTCAGGGCCATGCCCATGGCTGCTGTGTGGGGAGGCATGTGCTACAGATACCACATTACCCTGGTCAATGCCCACTGTATGCTGTCCATCACCTAGGGATATTGGTGACAAAGGGTGTATTGGCAGGATAACTGTGCGTATTGATGGGGTTGACAGCTGTGTACTGTCAGTCAGCTGAGAAATGATGGACACTGGCATACCTTCATGTGCCATTACACAGATGTCATCATTATCAGTACCCATAGCACCTGATTCAGGTTCCTTGCTGCATGACACCAGAGCAGCACCAGAACCTGTGTGAGGGAAACAGGAAACACAGTTTACAATGTCTACACAATATTACCAGTGATGCACATGTGCACACATGTACACATGCACACATGCACACATGCACAAGTGCACAAGTGCACGCGTACACATGCACACAGTTGCACACAGTTGTACACTACTCAGTATGTGAGATATCAACAAACAGACACAGACACACCTGCATGCATACACAGAGCACTACTAAGTGAGCCTACTATTACTATTACTATCAAGACTATTAAAGGTATTATTAATACACACTCACCAGCATGGATAGGCTGCATTGCTGTTACACCGGAGGGACCTGCAGAAGTGAGGAAACTAATGTCAGTGGGCACACCAGTGCCATTGTTACTGAGTATGATACAGGTCAGTAGTACAACAGTCGCCTTTCACAGGTCAGCTGCTGATATTGAGGATATCACACTTGCACATTAAATACTATGATGACAGCTACAAACCAAGGACACACCTCACACATGCATTAACTACCAGTGTACACAACAGTCAACTATACATATGGCATATTACCTGCACGCTCATAGTCTTGCTGCTGCGTGGCTCCAGCCTCCATCATAATGCATGTCTGCTGCTGTTGTTGTTGGCGTACTGGAGCCACTACACTCATGAGTAGTCCCTCCAGTCTGGTGAGTGGGGGATGTGTAGCCACCCCACCACCTGTGGTGACCTGTTGCCTGTGGATATCCGATGCACGCTGATGGACATTTCTGATTAAATCACTGCAGTGATGTCGTACCTGCTCATATGTCCTATTATGCATGCATATGTCATTTACCCGATGGACCAGGTCTTGCCACAGTGCAGCCCTCTCCTGCTGATTCTGGCTGGTGTGGGAAAAGAGTATTGCATAATCCCGCACCAGGCTCTGGTGTATCTCCTCATCCTCAGCTGCGGAGTAAGCTGGATTTCATGGGTGAGCCATGTTCCTGAAAAAGGAAATAACCTGATATCAGCAATATATGTCAGCAGAATTTGGCACACATACTACACATGCTACTCGACTGTTATGATACGACATATCTCACATATATAGCATCTGTCTGTCTATTGGTGGATACACATGTAAATGGCCAGGTATCAGTGCTCAGCCAGCAACTGTGCAACAGTACCTGGCACACTCCATATGACATACTACCAAACCCCAGCAGTCAGAACACTGATTCAGGTCCAGAGCACCTCCTCACTCTGGGTTTGTATCTAGGTACTGTATGGGCTACATCATCAACTACTGTGAGCTGACCACAAACTAATTGCCCTGGATATACATATCCCACCTCCACCACCAGCACAAACGACTATAGTGAATAATATTGCAAATGCAAACTTTACACTTTGTAACAGTGACATGGTATCCTTTCAGCCCACTGGGCCAGTGGAAGACAAAACCCACAATGCTGACCCCTTCACAAATGCTTTCTACGGACATCTCCGAGAATGCATGGATCATGCAATCCCATATATGGCCAAGACACTCTCCACAAAGGGACAGCATCCTGTCTGGTGGACCCCAGCCATAGACAGATTGTATTACAAAAGATGGAAGCTACTGCAAGACAGAGCATAATTCCATAAAGGGAAGCCATGTCTGAGCAGCACTAGTAAGGATCTATTTTCCCTCATACAAACATCCATGGGCAACTTTGAGAGGGAAATCAAGAGGGACACTACAGATAACCACAAGGCCTTCTTCTGTTATGTTAGCACCCTGGTCAGAATCCCTCCACTATGCTCATAGTTAGTACACAACAACAAATAATTCACTGAAACCACAGATATTGACAACATTGTGGCAGACAGGTTCAGTGCAGGTTTCACTCCTCCCTCTCCCCCAAAATAAGACATAGATATCCCAGCTGACTGTAACCTCCCTGTCATCAGAGATGTCCAGGTGAGAGCTGCCCTCAGGAAAACAGAATACACAACATGAATGGGACCTGATGGTATCCCTGGTTGCATACTACATGAACTCTGACAGGAGCTAAACACACATATAGAAGTGCTATGTAACACTAGCCTGACTACAGGATATGAACCTGTACACTGGCGCACAGCAGCAGTGGTTCCACTCCACGAAGGAGGCACCTCAACATACCAATACAATACAACACAATACAATACATTACAATACAATACTATACAATATGCTATTGCCCCTGGGACTACAGCAGCATACTGTTCTGCTACCCTGACCATTGTGACACATGTGGTGTGATGGTATCTGCTGCTGTCAAACAGTTACACAGGGTGACTCATATGGCATATTACCTATCTGACTAACTTCATTCTTCACTGATAGTTGCTGTATGTCCCCTGCCCTTTGCACATCTTCATATACATATGGATACAGACCAATGACACATATGGAGGGTTCACCGTATGTAGACCTTTATAGTATTACTTTACATTACCTGTGTTTGTCACAGATGCTTGTGTTGCCGTCTGGTTTTGTGTCCTGCTGCTCCACTTACCAGTTGTCAGCTTTCAGGTGGCTGTTGCTGACCAGTTTTGTTTGTGTATGTTTAATTTTGTTTTTCTCTGTCTCTGTCTCTCTCTCTCTCTCTGTCTCTCACTTCCTCCTCAGGGTGCAATGAAAGTATTGCTTGTGTGGACTGGGAGTACAGCATGCTTTTGTAGGTATCTGCATATGTCCATGTGATGGCCTCTGCACCAGTTGTTAGCTAGCATTTGCTAATTGCATGCAGCCAGTTGTGTACTGATTGCAGTTCTCACTGTGATTTCAGAACAGTGCTATAAAAAGGTATGTGAGATAGGCGTAGCCCTTTCAGATTTTAAGGGCAGGGACCATGCTGGTATGCTGTGGACAATGTTCTGTGAGTGTAAAGGTTGGTATCTCTCTCATATTTCCAGCTGTGTTGTAGATTAACATTTCTCCATTCATTTCTCCAGTTTCCTGTACTAACTGTGTGTGTACACTGACACCTACGACTACTACTACTGTTAATGTGTGTGTGTGTGTGCTTTCCTGTGGGACATGTGGTGTAACTGGTGTATAGCAGTGGCTCTTGCACTTTGTTGCTATGGCTTCAATATTTGCCCTTTACAGTCACTACTTGAATGCCTGCTAGGTGTCCTGACTGTAGTATGCTGCTGTGGCTTTCCTATTTTCCACGTACATTCACACCTTGGAATGCTTGCTATATCTGCTAGGGTGTTACAGCATGCAGTGTGGTCTGGCCATGGTGTGGGCCTTGACATCTATTAGGGTATTTGAGTATGCTGCTGAGCAGGCCCCAGAGACTCTCAAGTGCATCTGTTATCTGCCTCATGGAATGGTACATATCAGTGGGGTACACCCATTAAATTGTCTGGTATGCTGCAGTTGTGACTGTGGGATAGCATGAGCATATGTATTACTACACTTTTTCTGCCATGCAAGTGGTGCATACTTTCAGGACTTCATAGTTACCATTGCATGTGTTGTAACACCTTTCTGCCTACTGTTTGTACATTTCACATGGAGTCTCTGGGGCATCCCTGTAATTCAGTCACTGTTGCTATGTCTAGGCTCTTAACTATTCAAATATGGTGGTGTCAAACCTCTCATGTGTACAAATATTTGCAGGTTGTCCACATTTCTGCCTCATATTTTGGTCAATATCTCATGCACAGCTTTTTCTGGCAAATCACTCTGGGCTCAAGTCAGAATATAGTGACAAACATTTAAGTTTCAGACTTCATACCCTTCCAAACATCCCACAAAATGCAGAACCTGTTACTCTCTGAACTGTCTAAGTTTGTTGTAACATTATTTGTAATGTGTCCCTGGTTTTGGCCCTTTGCTCCACATATTTTATTACTTGGTCCGGATGTGTTCCTGTAACAGGTTGTGGGGTATAGGCAGTGATTATCCTGCTGTGAGTATGTGTGTGGCTTGCAAGGTGCTACAGTGACATTATTACCTACTAGCTACCAACTAGCATGGCTGTTTCTGTTCACACACTACTATCATAGATATCCACTAGATTTGACAGTAAATATACATGACATGCTTTGTGTACTACACATCCTATATTCCCTTTACATTCATTCCTACTATTACATGATATATTTATTTTAGCACAATGTTCTTGTATAACATTCATGGCTTAGTGGTAAGTCATGCAGACTACTGTTTCCAAGGTCCTGGATTCGGGACTGACAGTGGGATTTTATTTTGTTTTTGAATTGACTACAGGACCTGTCCATCAGAGTGACTAAGGCACTTTTAAGCAGTTGTAACCGGGATAGCGCTGGTTTGCGCAAAGCTCCCACATGCGCACTGGCATTCAGCTCCGCGCACACCCGCTTACAACCGCTTAAACGTGCTTACTCTTGCGCACACCCGCGCTATTTTCTTTGAAAGAAATGAAAATGGGGAGACAGGAAAGTGGTGAAAAAGGGGTTACAAAGAGGGTAAGACAGTAGGGAAACAAGCTCGGGTTTTGCAGGAGGGATGTAGGTAAGGCCCATAGCTGCCCATTTCCTCATCAGCAACACCTGTGCATATGTATGTAATTTGGTGTGACATTTGAAACCTTCCACCCCTGAGAGAGTTGTCAGGACAACAATAATACTTGTTGTACAGCCAATTGTAATTGATAGTTTCCATGTCCAGCAGACATATGTGCGGAATGGGCAGCTATGTATGGGGCGTAATTTTTTTGTGGGTACAGAGTGCCCTTTTTTTTTTTTTTTTTCAGGTAAGAGTGGTATGTCAGGTGAAGGAAGTCAGTATAGCTGGGGAGGTAGGTTGGGTAGGTCAACAGACAAGACAAACAAGACGCATACAGGGGCGGTGTATGACACGTGTGGGGGGTTACACAATTGACGGGGACGGAGGTTTGGATATCCAGAGCCCATGAGCCCACAGATGGCAACAGTGGAACTGATATCCCCACCCATGGGCAGTTGCCACTGTTCCTTCATTACCCAAGACGGGGCTGTGCTGGGGGCTGTGTAGGCCGGGCAACAGGCATGCCCGTAAGTTGTGCCACCTGTGCCTCAAGCTGGCATAAGGGCCCAAGAACATGTTCTCCCTGTGTTCGCGTGGGTTTCCTCCGGGTACTCCAGTTTCCTCCCACATTCCAAAGACATGCATTTGGAGCATTTCTCCCTGGGCCTCAGCTGAAAACAGGATCTGTGGAACCTAGTCGGACATTCCCGGTCAACAAATGTTAAATAAAATAAATAAAAAAAGAACAGAGTCCCGGATCTCCCTACGCACCACAGTCTGGACGCTACGGAGGGTGAGTGGTGGTTCTCCTCCGGCCACACTTGCAGAGGGGGGACGGGCCCCATCCCATGCAGCTCTTCCACCTGCAGGTGGCACAGGGCCACCGGAGGAGGGTCCAGACTGGGCACTAGTGCCAGGTGCACTCGCCAGCTGAGGTGGGAGAGGTGGGTCTGCTGGAACCCGCCTTCCCTGTCGTCCTATGTTTTGCCAAAACAAGCGCTGCAATAAACAAACCACACAAAGAAGAAGCAGCCACACCAGTCCAGAAGCTGTGGGGGCAAAAGCTCACGATAATGCACAATTGTAAGAAAATAAGTTTATTAACATGCAAAAGATTCCAGCGGCAAGCACCACACACGTTTTCGTCTCTCAGGAAGACTTCATCAGATAAAACAATTCCCCATAACACTCAGTTTAAATATCATCCCCAAATAAAGTAATTAATCAATTAGTTACTTAATGATAATGGGTTAACCTAAAAAACATTTTTTTAAAAACATTTTTTTTAAAAAGAATATCCATCAATTGTTAAAAATAATGAACGTTACATGTTAAACTACATCCACGATGAATTGCACTAACAAGTTAAAATTAAGGGAGCAATTTCAAAAATGAAAAAAACAAATATAACCCATAATAGGCAAAACTTGTTTGGTATATATTGCTTTAAATTTTATTTGATATGTTGCGCCTTTAACTTCAAATAGGGCACTATTGAGATGGACTCATTTAAACCGGGGGATTTATTGGCTTCCAACAAGATCTGCCAGTATGTTTCCTTGTGGGCCAATCTTGCCTCCCATGGGCCACCCCTTATGTCCTTGTGGACTACCTCTATGGCAAAAAACAAAAATTTGGCATCCTCACATAAGGTGGTGTGCTTGTACAAAGCACTGGTGTTCTTACATTTGGCAATATCGTAATTGTGTTCATAGATACGTCGAGAAAAAAAACTTTCGGTTTTGCCGACGTAAAACGCCGGACAATTCTGACATGTTGCCAAATAAACTAGCCCACCAGACTTGCAGTTATAGTGACCCCTTGCCTTGATGTCCCTACATCTACTCTCCAAATAAACATGGCTGGCTTGCAAAATATGTTTACAGGAGGAACAATGGCCACACTTAAAGGTACCTATGTTCATTCTAGAATGTTGAAAGGAAACATCATGTTGTTCCAAGGTTCTTTTAATGTTAGTACCCCTCCTAAATACAGTTTTGATGTCCCTATCCTTGAAGGTGTCCAGGTCAGTCAAATCTCTAAACATGCCCCATTCTTTTTCAACAATATTTCTTATGTGGGACGCGTTTTCCACTAAACTCAGTAATGAAGGTGAGACAACCCGCATACTGATCTACCATGTTACATCTGGATCCATGTTCAGAACTAGCGACATTTGTTCCTAGAATCGGAGCAAATCTGGAGGACCTTGCCAAGGTAACCTCCTCTTGTACGGCCTTAATCAATGATGTAGGATAACCCCTTTCCAAAAATAGGGATTGCAAAATATCACATTCTTTGTAATAGTCCTCATCAAGAGAGGTCATCCGGGAGATACGAACATATTGTCCCTTGAGAATCCCCCTTTTTTGGAAATTAGGATGGGAACTCTGATAGTGTAAGTACCCGTTGGAAAATGTGGGTTTACGGTAAATATTGGATTTTATCCCTTGATCATCCCTGGTAAGTGTTACATCGAGATAATTAACACTATGATAAGATATATGATGTGTAAACTTTAAAAAATTGGTGGTGGTGTGTATATACTCAATAAATTTGTCAATATCATCCACGGGTCCGGTCCAAAAAATACAAATGTCATCAAGGAATCGACAATAGTGATTCCAAGATTTGGAAAAAGGACTATCCAAGATGTATTTCTTCTCCCATATATACATAACAATGTCGGCATAAGTAGGTGCACAATTCGCCCCCATAGAAACACCAGTCACCTGGTGAAAATATTCACCCGAATAGAACACAAAGTTGTTCTTTAAAACGAGACCCAACAGTTCAGTAATGGCATGCACATCATTGTTGGTAATCTGGGGACATTCCCACAAGGCTTCTTCCAACCATTCGAGACCCAGTGCAGTGGGAATGATGGAAAAAAGATCCACCACATCTATGGTTAAAAATACCATATTGGATTCAAACAGGTGAGGAGTAATGCCACGCAGGAAGGCCCAGGAATCTTTGAGAATGCATTCCTGCCTACCCCATAACTCCTTCAACCTCCAATCCACAAATTTGGATATGGTATGGGTCTTCGAACCTTGGGCTGCTACAATGGGTCTTAAGGGTGGATCAAGGGGGTTTTTGTGCACCTTGGGTATCCTGAAGATGGAGGGAATCCTGGGTACTGTGTTGGAAAGAAAGGTATAGGTTTGAAAATCAATTACCTCCTGATCCAACAAGTCCTGTATGACAAGATCTATTTTATGATAGGACACGTGAATTTCGTTCAAAGAAGCAGAAGTGTATCTTTCATGATCATGTAGAATGTCATACATCTTACCCTGGTAGACCAAACAATCCATTATAACCGTCCCCCCACCTTAGTCGGGTTCCATGACCCTTAATATGAATGAACATAGGTACCTTTAAGTGTGGCCATTGTTCCTCCTGTAAACATATTTTGCAAGCCAGCCATGTTTATTTGAAGAGTAGATGTAGGGACATCAAGGCAAGGGGTCACTATAACTGCAAGTCTGGTGGGCTAGTTTATTTGGCAACATGTCAGAATTGTCCGGCGTTTTACGTCGGCAAAACCGAAAGGTTATTTTCTAGACGTATCTATGAACACAATTACGATATTGCCAAATGTAAGAACACCAGTGCTTTATACAAGCACACCACCTTATGTGAGGATGCCAAATTTTTGTTTTTTGCCATAGAGGTAGTCCACAAGGACATAAGGGGTGGCCCATGGGAGGCAAGATTGGCCCACAAGGAAACATACTGGCAGATCTTGTTGGAAGCCAATAAATCCCCTGGTTTAAATGAGTCCATCTCAATAGTGCCCTATTTGAAGTTAAAGGCACAACATATCAAATAAAATTTAAAGCAATATATACCAAACAAGTTTTGCCTATTATGGGTTATATTTGTTTTTTTCATTTTTGAAATTGCTCCCTTAATTTTAACTTGTTAGTGCAATTCATCGTGGATGTAGTTTAACATGTAACGTTCATTATTTTTAACAATTGATGGATATTCTTTTTAAAAAAAATGTTTTTAAAAAAATGTTTTTTAGGTTAACCCATTATCATTAAGTAACTAATTGATTAATTACTTTATTTGGGGATGATATTTAAACTGAGTGTTATGGGGAATTGTTTTATCTGATGAAGTCTTCTTGAGAGACGAAAACGTGTGTGGTGCTTGTCGCTGGAATCTTTTGCACGTTAATAAACTTATTTTCTTACAATTGTGCATTATCGTGAGCTTTTGCCCCCACAGCTTCTGGACTGGTGTGGCTGCTTCTTCTTTGTGTGGTCCTATGTTTTGCATTATGTCATGACAGTTTGGGTTAGTAACATACAATACCATTCGCAATTAGTTGTAACAGCATGCATTAGTATTCCCATTAACCAAACACCCAGATATTCACACCATTGAACAGCGAGCATAACACATGCATAATTTGAACAGCAATACACAGTCCAACAACATGCAGGGTTGATTGATGGCAACAGGCCATCGGGTTTGGATGTATGAACAGGGCAGATGCATCAACGTACATGCAAATATTTATGACCCAATAGGACAAATGTCCAGGGGTGTTAATTGTGATTGCACATACCAATTTCACATGGAATGGATTATATGTGGTTACAGGGTGGGGTGAAGAAAATATTATTAACACCTTCGAATACCAATACATATGCTGTTCATTTCTAATAGCTACAGATATATACACACTACTGTTCTAACTACAGTTTCCTATATGATAACTACTTCAATTTGGTGATAGGACTGTTACTGCTACATCAATAAACATTTTATTGTTATTCATACACATTCATATCTGGCTTTGTTCAGCTACATCATCCTGCTACATTTGCTTTATATAGCTATAGACAACTGTGGATGTTTGATATTTCAGACAATCATACTATGTGCATATTGCAGACTGAGAGCAACATATCCAGATTTTGGGATACACATTCCAGCTGCAGCAACACTTTGAACACATTTCGCAGTTTGGTTCTACTTGTCACATTCATTTCATTCTGTACTGACTGCAGTATACTTTATTCAGGGGTTCTTACTACTTTATTGGTGGATTCATAACTCTTTCTCACACTCTCTCACTTGATTTCATTTTACTATTCAGGATGGTACTTACTTCTAGGCTTTATTGACATGTTTTACCTGTAGTTATTACAATCCTTTCCAGCAGTCTCACTTCTGTCATGTTTCAGTATTTCAACAGGCATAGATTTCACACATGTGATTTGCTCAACTTCTGCAGCTGTACTTTTCAGCCTGCTGCAGGTAGTGTACTATTATATTACAGGTGGGGCATCTTTATTTCAGACTTTATTTCAGACATTTTCATTTTTCTGTTTGGATTACAGACTGCAACACACTTTTGTAATCAAGCAATACTTGCAAACACTTTTACACTGTTACTTGCACATTTTATTACTTAGTGACTACACTGCACTCTTTTGCTAACTGTCATACTTTTATATTTCTTTACAGTTACTGGGAGTGGATTACTGACCTGCCTGGTGGCACAACCGCACCAGCCTATCGCCATAGGCTCTGCGGTTCACAGAATGGACACCTGCAACTGTAATATAAATGAAGTAATATTGGAATACACATCTCCATAATATCAGCTAATTTAATTTCTTACATACATAATTAAAGGTAACTTACTCAGTAGTGGGGTGTTGGGCATTTGCCAGGCCTCCTGAATCCAAAGGTTCAATTGGTCCTGCTTGCGTCTCTTCAGGTCCACATGGTGGTGACGGACCTGCTCACCAGTCTTTGGAATCCCTGTGGCACTGGTGAGATCATGAGCCAACCGGTCCCACGCCTCAGCCCTATATGCTCCCCACAGGACCTGGCCCTGCATGAGTTGGGCCTCATGATTGTGGACTAGGAGCCAGACCATGTATCTGGACTCCCCAACGCCCCACCTCTGTGCTCGAAAGCAACTACCCTCACCTACTCCTGACATTCTGGCTGCAAGTCAGTTCTACAATCGTTTATGCTGTGTATTCCTGCCTATGGGGCTTATATATGCTGTTTTTCCTGCACTTATCTGTGATTGGCCATTTTGGAATTGTATCAACTTCACAAAACCTGCTTTGTCATGCTCCACTTTCTATTCATTCCTATATATTTGCTATTACTGCATTTCTAAGTACAGCTCTCGTGGCTTAGTGGTTCAGTACCTTGACTATGATGCATGGTACCCTGGGTTCGAACCTGGTCACTGCTTTTTATATTTTATGACTGTCTAGACAGGCTAGGGGGTGTGTCTGTGTAAAGGCAGTTTTGTTACAACTTGCTCAACGTTGCCCGTCGGTTAGCTTGTTAGCGCGGTGCGCAGCTCCGCGCAAACAGGTTACGCTGGTTTACGCCTCATTTGGCTGTCAGCATGCATATTACGCTCAGCTAGGGGCATACAGTTTCAGCATGTTAAACCACTGCTCACCTACGGGCACTCATTTTGCACCTGTTAAACCACTGCTCACCTACGGGCAGATGCACTCACCTTGTTAAACTGTAGCTCAGCTATAGGCACATCTCGCATTTTTTATTGTTTTGTTATCTCACATTTCTTCAAAATAAATGGACTATTTCATTACATTTTACATAAAATATTATTTTATGTGCGTACATATTTGTCAGGGACTTGTTTCATGCTTATTTTACTAAAAAATAAAAATTAATGCTGTGGGGGCTCGAACCATGGATGCCTGCTCTTCAGCCGACATCTCTACTGCTACGCTATTGCTTCTTGGTTTACTTTGCATATTTAGTTCTTATATGCTTTTCCACTGACTGTTAACTGTGGCTAAGCTACGGGCATACAAACGAAAGTGCACTCACGGGCAAACATCTTTACGATTTAAAAAAAATATATAACATGTTCATTTATATATTTTATGTTCATAGTCTCTGGGGGCATGTGTTGTGTTGTGTTTATTCACATTTCCATGGACTCTGTCGTGGGTGTTTACTTTGGGCACTTTTACTCTTCTGGGGGCGTGTCCGCTTGCAGGGCTCGGCCTACGGACACGCCCTTTACTGTCTTACACGGACCGTGTTAGCCTTCGGTGTGATTCAGCATGCCCTCATGCATATGCATGACATGCTGACGTCACACCGTTTAACTGCAGCCTCCGGGTAGGCCTTGTATCTCTTACACGGACGCTTTGTGAATCCTGCCCAATACCTCTCCATTTTTTATTAAAAGAAAATAATGAATGAATACAATAGTTTAACAAGTGTGTTTCTTGAAAAATTTTTTCATTTT